>NC_056736.1:14919040-15284040 GCF_019279795.1 Protopterus annectens
AAGGCAACATGGGAAATCAGTGCACGAAAAGTTCCCGAGACCCGTCCCTAAACGAAGACGTGAAATATATGCAATTACAGCGTGCCGATAATGTAAAGTATTATGCAAAATGGGTTGATAAATACAAATTTAATGGTAATTTAGATAAATCTTCACTTATTAAACTTGTTAGACAACTTAAAACAGACACAAAAGGTCAACTAAAAAAGCAACGACAATTAGGAGTCCCTCAGGCACACAGGTGGCTTGAGGAAGCAAACCGCAGGGAACAAAAGATAAAAAATTCAAAAGCAATGTTCTTAGATAAAGAAGACAATAACTTGGTAATAGCAACAGCCCCTCCTCCGCCCCCTCCGCATCCTTTACCAGAATATGAAGTGAGTGGACAAGCTGGTCCACCTCCGCTATACCCAGCTGTTCCTGCAAAATCAAAACCATTTGTCAGGGATCCTATCGAGACCAGGTCTCGAACACGCAACTTGAGAGGGGATATTGAATTATATGAAATAAAAAGAAATTCACAAGATATGAGTGAGGAAGAAATATGTCCACTCATAGAAGTACCAAATCCACAGGCAGGACAGGCAGGACAGGATCTGACTCTTCTAGTATATAGACTGTGGACACCGGAAGACATCCGGAAAGCCACAGAGGGAATTCCCCATCCAAAAGTTAATTTTAGAAAATTCTTAGAAGACTTACAGGGCATGAGGTTAAGTTACCATTTGAATGGAGAAGAAGTAGAGAAAGTAGTTCGACAAATTGTAGGTCCAGATTGGCACATGATCAGTGGCAACTGGAATCCCCGTGACGCAGAGCTTAGACCACTCCCACTTAGTAACGCAGAACTGAACAACAGAGTGAAAGGTCTGACAGACCGCATCTCTGAGAAATGGAAGCCTAGGGCTGATTGGACTTGCATTAATCAATGCATACAAAAAGAAGGTGAAACTGTTGATAGATATTATGTCAGATTATTAGAATGTTTTAATAACCATTGTGGAATACAGGTACCTGAAGATCAAACACATGATTCCCCATATGAGCAACAGCTAAAGAATGCATTCTTAAAAGGCAGTATTGCGCCCATTAGCAGCTTTATTACAAAGCACATGGTAGATCATCGTACAAGTAGATTACAGTCATTACTTGAATATGCAAGACATGCCAAAAGGCATTTTAATAGCAAAAAGAAAAAGAAAACTCAAGTATTTACAGTAGAAGACGGGTCAGAAGTCTTTGTAGTACAAACTGGGAAGAAGGGTAAGAAAAATACACAGGGAAATAAACAATCTGATAAACGATCAGAAGACTTTGAAGAGAGAAAGAAAAGGGGTGAATGTTTCAAATGCGGAAAAAAGGGACATTTAGCAAGGGATTGCAGGCTAAATAAGAAGGCAACCACGGAAGATAAGGAGGGTGAGGAATGACTATATGATAGTCAAGAATCACTGGATAGGAATAAACAAGGAAAGACAAATGCAAATGTGGTAGAAAGAGTAGAGGATGTGACAGAAGGAATAGAGGATGTACATGAATTCATAGATAATGAAGAAAATGAAATTTTGGACTTAGCATTATTGAGCTTAGAGCTCTCCTTAGCAGACACAAAACCAGAAGTTACACTTCTGGTAGAAGGGAGGGAAGTCAAATTCCTGTGTGACTCAGGGGCTTCACGGACCCTGATACATCCTTCCAAACTACCAGAAAATTCAGAATCACTAGACTACATATTGGTGAAAGCAGCTAATGGACAGCTGTATCGGGAGCCACTCTCCCACAACATAGCGATAACTGACCCTGCTTCAGGGATGACCCAGAAAAGCAAAATTGTTGTTTCTGCAAAATGCCCAGTGAATCTCTTGGGCAGAGACTTAATGCAGATATTTGGCATAGCTGTAGTTCCAACTATGCAGGGTATGGAAGCACAGTGACAAATGGATACTTTTGTAGTGCGACCGGAGGGTGAGACATCTTATTGGTACAGCCAGGACTTAGTTACGACTGGTCCAGGGGCAGTAACCGAAGAACTGATGAACGTATCCATCAGTAAATCCCCCTCCCTTGACACTGATAAACAGCATTTATTGCATTGCACTCTATACTACGGTAACAGACCAGGACCTGATAAAGAATATGAGCAAGAACTGTTTAGAAACCGTGCTAATAGGTTAGTATTATGAAATTTGTACTGGGACACAGAAAGAAACAGTGTAGTAAGCTGTTCATTGTCCCAGGAATTCCTAGCGCTTTACAAATCTAATCAATTACCACATGTAAGCTTAACTAAAGATAGAAATTTGAAGTGGGCAGACCTAGGAGAAAAAGTCACAAGGTGGGAAAAACAGACAGAGTTAGAACTCTCTGAACAAGGAGTACAGAAGCAGAAATTGAATTGGATAACACAGACACACCCAGCTGTGCACTCACAGGCAAGTGAGGATAGCTGAGTAGCACTCTTACTAGAGGAAGAGGAAAAAGCCTTACGAGGCATACCAGAGACTCTCTGGTCAACAGGGAAATCAGATGTAGGACTTATTCATACAGCAGGACCAGTTACTATTACACCAAAATCAGCATTTAGACCTCAAAAGAGACAGTATCCCTTAAGAAAGGATGCAGAAATAGAAATCAAACCTATAATAGCAGCCTTACTTAAGGAAGGAGTCTTAAAAAAATCTCCTGATTCACCGTGCAATACACCCTTATTTCCTGTTAGGAAAGCGAATGGGGAATGGCATATGATCCAAGATTTACAAGCTGTAAATGACGCAGTTATACCGAGGGCACCAATGGTGCCAGATCCACACACTTTATTGAATGATTTAAAACCTCAACAAAAGTATTTTTCTGTGGTAGATATTAGCAATGCATTTTTCTCAATACCAATACACCCAGACAGCCAACATTGGTTTGCATTTACATTTCAGGGGAAATGATATACATATACGAGACTACCACCGGGATATTGTGAAAGTCCAACAATATTTGCACAAGAAATGGCAAGTAACCTGGCGGGATTTATCCCACTGAAAGGTAGTCAGATTTTACTTTATGTAGACGATATTCTGCTGGCAGCCCCCACCCAGCAAGAATGCAGAGAGGATACCATAGCATTATTACAATTTTTAGCTACTCAAGGACACAAGGTAAACAAAAACAAACTGCAACTTTGGAAAAAACAGGTTAAATACCTAGGATATGTAATATCCAAAGAAGGCAGAATATTAGATGAAGACAGAAAAACAGCAATATTACAAGCACCTAGACCAACTACCAAGAAGGAAATGATGTCCTTCCTGGGTACTACTAACTTTTGTCGGTGTTAGATACCAAACTATGCTTTGGAGTCTGCTCCGCTGACTAATTTGATATTCAAAAAGCCAATGGCAGCACAGGATTTATTACAGTGGACACCAGAAACAGAATCAGCTTTCTGCAAACTGAAAAAACTGATAGCTTCTTCCTTAGTTTTAGGATTACCAAACTATCATAAGCGATTTTTCCAAACTGTAGACTGTAAGCAAGGATATATGACATCAGTGTTAACACAACAACATGGGGACAAACAGCGCCCCATAGCTTACTATTCATCACAGCTAGACCCAGTGGCACGATCCTTGCCCCACTGTGTACAAGCAGTAGTCAAAGCTGCAATGGCAGTGCAGGCTTCAGCCTCAGTAGTATTGTTCCACCCTCTCACATTGAGAGTGACTCATGCAGTCGCGATTATTTTACTGCAAGAAAAAGTAGCATATCTTTCTCCTGCTAGACATCTTTCCTGTATGACTATACTGTTGAGCCAACCTCATATGACAATTGAACAATGCCCAACTTTGTATCCTTCAACCTTGCTCCCAACCCCTGCAGATGGCAAACCACACTGCTGCCTGCAGGAGATTGAGCAAAAGACACTACCTAGAAAAGATCTTACAGATGTTCCCTTGGATGATGCCGAGGTGACATACTATGTGGACGGCTCGTGCAGGAGGGGTCCTACAGGACAGAACCTAGTGGGGTATGCAGTAGTTTCTGATACTGAGATTTTAGAAGAAAAGTCTTTACCACACAACTTATCTGCACAAGCAGCAGAATTGATTGCCTTGACGAGGGCATGTACCTTAGCAAAAGGTAAAAAAGTAAACATTTTTACTGACAGTCAGTATGCTTTTTCTACTGTACATGTTTTTGTGCAGCAGTGGAAAAATAGAGGAATGATAACATCTACTGGTAAACCAATTACCCATGAGCAATTTATTTTAGATTTGTTAGACTCTATTCAGTTACCTCAGAAAGTAGCTATTTGTAAATGCGTAGCTCATACCAAGCAACAGGATAAAATTTCAAAAGGTAATGCGAGGGCTGATACAGCTGCAAAACAAGCAGCTTCAGCTTCAGAAGTTTTTCTTTTGAGTGAGGAATTACAACCATCTGAGATTTTAGATTTAGAAATGTTAAAAACAAGGCAGACACTTACTACAAATGTAGAAAAACAGAAGTGGATAAAACAAGGAGCAATCCTTGAGAAGGGACTGTACATCTCCAAAGAAAAGAAACCAATCTTACCATCTAACTTGTTTAGATATGCAGCTTTGTTGAGCCATGGGCAGTGCCATGTCTCAACAGGGGGGATGGTACAGTTAGTGAATCGAGTGTTTACGACGTATGGATTTACAAATTACACAAAAAATTTTTGTGCAGCATGCCATGTTTGTAACAACAACTGAAAGTCAGAACAAATAACTGTAAAGTAATGAAAGAGTTCACCAATAAGTGCTTTGCTCCGTAAAACCAAATCTCAGCTGGCTGGGATGTTGCGTGAACCAATTCTCTGCTTTAGTGTATCCAATGTTCCAAATGACTGCTATTGAATAAATCCACGAACTGAAAACAAGCTGGTATATGTTGTACTAGATTCAATCTTTAATACGCCAATGTAGCCCAAACAGCTACTGATAAAACAGCAAACAATAATGCAATGAAATGCGATAAAAATATAAAACTGAAGTCACAGAATCAGTTTGTCAGTTAAGCGCTTTCACCCGATATAGTCCGGGTTTCTTCAGAACTGCACTGTTAGTTCACAATCAACATTTTATAACTTTTTTGGCGCCTAAACCAGCCACATATTTGAAAATTTAAAGGTGTATACCACTTAAAATACTTGTATGAATACAATTGTGCTTGTATACTTTTGCTAAAGTGCATATAAGCCTGAATTAAAAAGCATATAGAGTATCCTAATAATAGGCCTGCTGGACACTTGCATGATATAAATATATTAATAAATAAGGAAATAAATAAATAAATACATAAATTCTTGTTTTAATTAGTTTCAGTACCCTTGTGTAATAAACTGGTTTTGAATTATACACTTGCTGAAAAAACTGTGAGATACATATGTATCAGTGAAATACACGTGTATCAATAAATATGAATGTATATACAAAAAATAAAAATAGTAGAGTAGAAATAGAAAGATGTATAAGGAATATTTAATTCTTTCTATTTATATCAAGTGTAGCGTTATAATTTAATAAATGCGTGAATGTGTGTGTACGTAAATAAATCTCACTATATACAATAATTCAAGAATGATGTTAATATTAATTGTGATAGTATAAAATAATATTATTTATAGTAGTGTGAATTAGTTTTTATGAATTCATTTTATGATTATGTGTATCAGCATTAATAATGTTCCATTCTCAATTGATCAAAAGCTTAGTATTGATGCACTTCAAAGAAGTTTGTAAATAAGTGAATAAGTAAATAAATACAGATGTAAGTGTAAATGTGTTTGCATATATATATATGACAAAACTTAACTACACAATACATAGAAATGACCATAACTTGAAGGGTCGGGATTACATAAATATAAATGTAAATATAGATATTAATATAAATATAAATATAAATATAAATATAAATATAAAGCCACTTTACTGGTACACAAATAAGCTTGTCATATGTCTACCCTTATATAATACGAAATCTTGGTCTAGTTCTTATGCTTGTTCTACTTTCTTGACCATAATACGATATTAAAAAAATTGTTAAAATTTAATAAAATTTATTAAAATACATGAAATGTTTTTATTGATAATATATGAAGATAGTTGATGTTATAATAGTGGTTTAATTGATATGTATTCATTCAAACCTGGTGGTGTCGCAGCATCTAAATTTATTTGCCACCAGATTTCTGTATAGCTGAGCAGAGTTTTGGAGTCTCCTCCCCAGGATCATAATTTATTACTTCTTATATAATAAATTTGAAATTGTGACTATTCCCTTCCCTGTCTATATGTCTGAAAAGTGCGTTGTTATTGTCCTTAGTTCTTATACAGTATGTGTGATCATAAATCCTTTTCTTTATATTTCTTTCAGTCTTTCCTACATAGAAGCATGGACATTGCTGGCAAATGCTTAAATATACTACCATCTTGGTATTGCAATTTCCTACTTTCCTTCTGACCACACTTTTGTGTCCGTTTTTTAAATATATGATGTTTTCTTCAGACATGTATTTGCATTGATTACAAGTACCACATTTAGGATTCGTTTTTTTATTGTTACTGTTATTCCAATCCATCTTTCCCTTAATTCCATTGTTACATGTTTGCAACATGTTTGTAACAAGCATCATGCACAAGGGGCATTGAAACCTAAGCAAGGGAGTTTCCCTATACCACTGTATCTGTTTTATACTATTTTTATGGATTTTATAGAACTGAACAAATGCAAAAATAAGAAGTACTGCCTTGTCATTATAGCTATGTTTTCCAAATGGGTGGAAGCTTTTCCCATCTAAAAATCCAGATGCAGCTACTGTTGCAAAAGTCCTTGTTAAAGAAATTATTCCTAGATTTAGCATACTGGAAATGATTTATAGTGACAATGGCACACACTTTGTAAATCAAACTATACAACAACTTAGTCGCTATTTCGGGATATCACTGAAAAACCATTATGCATACCACCCCCAATCTGCAGGATTAGTAGAGAGGCATAATGGGGTGTTGAAGAATAAGCTTAGAAAATTGATTAGTGAGACACAAAAGAACTGGGTGCACTGTTTACCTCTGGCACTGTTGAGCATGAGAACTGTTCCAAATGCAAAAGGGTTAACTCCTTTTGAAGTTCTGTTTGGGAGGGCATATTATACACCTCAATGGAAACCTTTCATGTCTGCAGAGCAGGAGGCTGACAGTTCACTTGCATGATATATGAGGCGATTTTTGAATAATAAACTTTTGCAGTTAAATTCTGTTTCAGATAAAGAGCAAACAAAACCATCAGAAGCAGCAGTAGCCCTAGGCACATGGGTCTGGGTGAAGATAGTGAAGAGAAAAAACTGGAGTTCTCCGAAGTGGGAAGGGCCATACCAGGTACTACTGTCGATGCCCACTGCAGTCAAGATCATGAAGCGAGAGTCCTGGATTCATTTGACACACTGTAAACTGGTTAAGAACTTTGAACTGGACAAAAACCTTGTTACTGTTGTACAATGAGAAATAAATGACCAGGTATACAGCAAACAGAGACACAGAACAACCTCAGAAAACTTGCATGATTATTCTGGTAGCTATACTGATAACATTGTTCTTTTTGTTGTGGCCTTTCCTTTTTCCTGCCACAAAAGTTGAACTGATTAAACGTGATGAGCCGAACATAGACTGGCACCCAAACTTTAACACTTATCAGGCAATTATACGTGTTTATGCTGAGACTTTTAATGTTTCGAACTGCTGGATCTGCACAGCCTTACCAACAGCATACGGGGGGTTATTAATGACTGCAGTCCCCCTAGGGATCAATGAGACCTGGGAAAATTTGGTTCATGACACAGTAGCTATTAAAGCATATGATAAGGTAGCACTGTATTTGCCTGTGACACAAAAGGGAATTGTATGCTTTTATAAGAATGACACAATCCAAGTGGGTTGGAGCAAGTGCAATGTGACTGTACATTATAAATGTTATACCAAAGCAAACAAAATGGTTGGAACTTGTAGTTCAAATTATGACTCATTTCTTGAGTCCATGCATAAGACTGTTGACCAAGTGCAACATAATCCTGTACTTTTTAAACAATTATCTGTAATAGATAGGAAAATGTTTTTTGCAGGGCAGCCATTTCGTAACAAAGTAACTACTAAGGTAGAGGATTGTTATTTTGTGTGTGGTAAAAAAGCATATAAATGGTTACCTGAGAATTGGTCCGGCAGTTGTTTTTTGGGGTACCTGGTCCCGGCCATACGACACACTGCAGTTTTGCCTCAGGGAAATATTCAAAATACCTGAGATGTGGCCAAAAAAGCTGTCAGAAAGCCTGAAAATCCAGTGGGAGAGATCGAGGCGGGCTGAAAAGACCATCATACTGTGGGTACCAAACTGACGCACATGGACTTGAGTGATGCTGTTATATCGTGGGCAGGCATATTACCTGCATATGGCACAGTAAAATCAATTTGGGAGCTGCACAAACTGTCTAAACTTCTCGAAGTAATGAGTAATGCAACTTTTTCTGCTCTTGAACTGATAACTGATGAACTGAATGCCATGAGAACTGTAGTGCTCCAGAACCGAATGGCTCTTGACTTCACCCTAGCGGCGAGGGGTGGTACGTGCGCTTTAATTAAAGAAGAGTGCTGTGCGTATATACCAGATCATCAGCACGAGATAAACAACCACCTTGAGGTGATACAGCAAGTGTCGGCCATGACCAAGCCAGGCCCAAACCCTGTGATGGACTTTTTCCAGAATTTGTTTGGGGGGATGGGGTTCCATCCTAATGAACATCTTGATTGCCATTTGTGTGGGATTGCTCCTAATAGGAGCTTGTATTTGTTGTGGCATCCCCTGCATGAAAAAGTTAATCAAATAATTTATAGATATATCAGTTTCTGAGACTATGTATCAAAGTACTGAACTTGAAAAATTGTTAGAATGTGAAACACTTTCATAAGTTTAAACTGAATGACTTTATTAACTGCAAATCTTAAATGAAAGAGGTTAGGAAAAGAAGCAAACTGTTTATTCTTTTGAAAATAGAATTAAAATGTATTAACATGGGGGAAATGTCAGAACAATATGTATTAATGTGTGTATGCTTAAATGCTAATTAGAAACAAAATAAGTTAACATGTTTTTCATTCTATTTTATATGCACTGTTTTATATATAGTTGAGTTTCATATGAGACTGAAAAGATGCTTTTTGAAACTGCAGTGTGCTTTCTGAAACTTGCAAGATGCCCTCTGACCTAGTAATTGCTAGCACAGCAATCTTCATGTTTATGCCTTTTGTAAATGTACTTGAGAAGCAGGTGGTTATCTGCTAGGTCAGGAGAGAATGAATGAACAATGCTATATCCTGTAAAAGTAATGATTTTAAACAATCAGCTCTGTTCGAAGTATGAGAACATGTGCAGCTGCAGAAGTTTAGAGATAATATAGACAAAGGATTGTTAGAGAATGAACTACTTGCTTTGTGCTCAAATTAGCCATAGTACCTTGAATGGTAACATTGCATATATCTAACCGGTGGTAGCCAAGGCCATGTTGTTTTCCTTAGGAAGTTTCTCACAAAAATTGATAAATCAGCAGAATATTGTAAAAGCAATTATTACTAAGTGATGATGACAAAACTTGTGATTCACTACGTCAACTTGGTAGGCAATGTCTTATTAGAAAGTGTATAAAAATGTAAGCATTTCCTGTTTCTAGTTAGACAAACTCTGTATTAGCACGTTTTTGTCTCCTTGCTGCAAGATTAAAGTGCCTTAACCTGAACTTACCGTGTTTTGATCATTTTTAAAGTATATTTTTCCTTTTACATACACACATATATATATATATATATATATATATATATATATATATATATATATATATTTATTGGGCTGTGCATGTTCATTTCAACAATGTTCACTGGTTAACAGAGCACTAGGATGTATTGCAAGTAGTAGGCAATGACTTGTGTGCAGATGACCTGCATCCATAAAATGGCCATACATCTGGTACATGTTCACCATGTCAACAACATAATACATAACAATGGTCAATAATTGCAACAAATGCAAACATATCTGCAAAATATATTATGTAAATATGAAGGAGAAAGAAATGTGGACTACATCAAGAAAAGCAGGATAACAAGGAAAGGTTTCACATTGCAAATGCATGTGCACAGCACCAAGGGTGCTGTTGAAGCCAACCCAAAATACATTTAAGCAAGTGGCAAATGTATTTCACATGGGCAGGCTGTATTGGTGATGTTCACAAAAATGGACATGTATAAATCTCACATATGAAGTAATGTGCAATCATGTAACATCAACAGGCATACATAAGTAAACTTAGAAATTCAATTACACACACATAACTTGTCATGCCAATGTTGAATAAACAACCACAGGTGTATGACACACACCCTGCTCACAACTGAGCAGAGGACACTCCTGTGAGCATGATTACAGTGAATCAGTGATAAGTTTGTGAATGCTCACATGTCAAAGCTACAATGGTGTGTCATTATGGATAGATCTATGTGCAGAGACATATACAATCAGTTAATGTGTAGAAATTTTGATGGAAGGTGTGAAATTATGTGAATAAGGAATGGATGTGGAAATGTAACATACAGCATACAGCATAATGTACTGTTACTGAATAAATTATTATCACCACGGTGTATACATTATTGTTAAATTGGTATTTGATGCAGTCAGAAAAGGGGGGCTACCCATAAGTATGATATATCTATATATGTCCCCTCATGGCATCAGCATTTCCAACACATGGCACACAAACACAAAAACACATTGTGCTATTAAGACAGCTTGAAAACTGTCATCCAAAACACATGGAAATGACATGTCCTTCTGTTGGGCATACATGATATGACAATACAGAAATTCTAACCATACCCCAGAGGTAATGCTGTACTATGGACAGCATCTATTGTCTGTCAGTTTCCCTCAGTAAAACACATGTCTACAGGGTAATTGTTGCAGCACTACCTGTAGGTTAACTGCTGCAATGATGTCCAGCTGGATGAGGGAGGAAAGTGCAATGTGTCAATGTGTATTATGCACACATTGAAACATAATTAAATGTTACACAATGATATATGCATGGCATGTTTGCACATGTAACACATAAGCATGACAGCTGCATGGTATGCTTACACAAGAGCTCATACACAGTACACTTGATTATATGGCAGTCAGTATTTTTGGCAGTATAACACAACTGGAGCAAACAGAGAATGCTTATGGAGCTGAAGGACAGGCCTGATGGGGATAAGCCACACAAATGATCTCCCAGGAAATTTCCCTGACTAAGTCATGCATAGCTCATGCCATGTCCTGGAAAACATTCCCAGTCATGTACCTCATCTGTGTTCAAAAACAAATAAGTCATAACCTCACAGATCTCCTCTAGATAATCTTTCTCTGTTAGTCCTGGTGTGTCCTCCAGGGTGTACCAAGCATAATGGCTACATCAGGGGAGGATCCAGCTTCATCATTCTCATTGTCACTGTCATTATCATCATCATCTGAGAACTCCAGCAGGGCCCTGGGATGCCATCATCATCTGTGTCTGATTGGCAATTGTTCACTGTTCCGATGCTCTTTCAAGATGAATCACAAAACAGACAGAAATTAAATATGCATACTCTATACTACTTGTCTGCAAAAACATACCAATTGTGACACAATGAACAGGCAGAAAACAGTCCTCATGAAATGTTAAATACATTATGACCATAGTCCACTGTACCACCATATGCAATTTATGTCAGTAGTAAAAACCCTAACAATGAAAAGCAAATGTCTATCACACCACACATTCCCATGAAGATCATAGCTGACCTTAAAATGAAACTGATGTGCACATCTGAAATCTAACGTACATTAATTAACATTCCATTCACTTGTGAATTCTGCAAATGCAAATACAAGACTGAATGTGTAGTAGCATATATCAAAGTTTTATGTAAAGCAGTTTTTGAAATGGTGTACACATTAGTAAGTACCACAATTATAATCAACACAGTTGTTGCTTGTGAATGGCTCCTAATGCACACAACATCTTCCCTATGTCACTTTATTTATAGTTATGGACATGTCCAACAACAGACCATGTCAGGGAAAATGTATCCATTACCAGTGTGAGCAGTTCAGTCATGGCCGTGCAATGGCATACATAACACTTACCATTGGAAATCATGACATCACCTGTGCATTTCCATATTGACCAGCATGAAGCATGTCAAACATATGCAAAGCAAGCACATGTAACATATCCTTTCATTTGAATGGAATCATGCCCAACACTGCCTCCTGACACATTAAAATAATTGAAGTTTGACAAAATAAAAGTTTGTAAATGTCAAGATAACATTATTATTGAGATCTATACTGTATAATAATATTATCTGCCACAGTAAGCTGTTCAGCTGAGTGTTTGACAGCATATTATTATTTCCATTCTTTTTCCCATGCATGTGTTCTCTCAGCAGTTATGTTTGTATGTGAATGTAAATTGTAGTCTCGGCATGTGATGAGTCATATGAACAGGTGCCAAGTGGCATTGTTGTGGCATTGTTAAGATGAAGATAAAGTAAGATGACAGTATTGTGGAAACTAGGCAAGCAATATGACAAAAATCTGAGCCAGCCAGAATGGTAATTGGTTGACCGCACATCAAGTTACTACACAGACATGGACTAAAGGTGGAGGTGTCTCTGTTTACATGAAAAATAAATATACCTCAAGGCTGGTCAAACAGGACAATGCACTTGAACTGCTCTATGTTCAAATCATGATAGACAAAATCCAGTATCAATTCTTTGCCAACTATAGGTCCCCCTCTATGACCCAAGAGACCCATAGCATATGTTTACACGTATTAGAAACACTAGCCATCCAACCCAATACCATATTCTTGGGTGACTTCGATTACCCCATTATTAGCTGGGAATCCTATACAACACCAAACGTACAGGCACATATATTCCTAGATTTTGTAATTACAACTCCCTGAACCAGATATGACCTGGCAAAATTTCAAGCCCCATAAACCTGGAGAACACTGTTGCCTATGCAGAACAGTTCACAGAAACTCTGTACTCTGTGCAGGCTAAAAACTGCATAGAAGGAGCTATACCCAGCAGGAAGAAGTACCTAATTCAAAAACCAAGCCACCCTGGTGGAATCACAAAATCAGTAGGCTGTGTAACAGAAGGAAGAAAATCATGGCAAGAATTAGGAGGTGCAGCACCCAGCAGGATAAAAGCACTCTCATCAAACTAAACAAACATCTCAGAGGACAAATAAAGTCTACCAAAGCCAAATTTGTGGTGAATTTGGCCTCCCAGACCAAGGACAACCACAAGGCATTCTTTAGCTATATCTGCAACCTCAAAGGCAATACAGAATTGTGTGCAGAGCTGCCTATAAATGGAGCCACCAATACTGAGCCAGAAGATATAGCAAACCTCCTGGATGATAAATTCAGCTCCAGCTTTACCCCTCTCTCCCCCCCCTCAACCTTCTCTCAGGAAATACCATCAAATATAGCTCCCCTGCTATCATTAGGTAACAGGTCATTAATGCTTTCTCTAAGGCCAAGAACACTGCATCAATTAGTACAGACAATATGCCAGGATATCTTCTAAATAACATGAAACATGACCTATTAGGGCCTCTGGAATTACTATTTAACTATAGCCTCCAAACCGGCTTTGTGCCACATGAATGGAGAACAGAAAGAACACTGCATCAGTGGGCCCAGACAATATCCCAGGATGCCTTCTAAATAGCATGAAACAGGACCTAGCCGGGCCTCTGGAATTATTATTTAACTGTAGTGTCTAAACAGGTTTCATGCCTCATGAGTAGAGAAAGGCAACAGTCATCGCTCTGCACAAAGGTGGGCCATTTACAGACCCTGGAAATTACAGACCCATAAGTCTCACTAGTTTTGTATGTAAAGCCATGGAAAAAATTATCACTGAAATGATCAATAGTGATATAGTAAACCTCCAGATATTGGACCCAACCCAGTTTGTTTTCGTCAAGGGCAGATCATGCCTACTCAACCTGGTGGACTTCTTTGAGAAGGTCACCAAATCAATGGATGAGAGCAAAATGGTTCACACTGCCTACCTTGATCTGGCCAATGCATTTGATGCAATACCTCACTTTGGCATTGTTGACAAACTCAAAAAGTTAGGTATAAACTTGTATGTCACCCAATGGATAGACAACTAGCTTACAGACAGGACCCAGGAAGTTAGAACTGGGGATTTCACCTCTACAAAGAGGCCAGTTACAAGTGGAGTCCCCAGGGATCAGTCCTTGGACCACTTCTTTTTGGTATTTTCTTCTCTGAAGTGAAGGTCAATGCCAGTGGTCTCTGGCTGACTAAATTTGCAGATGATTGCAAATTAGGAGCTGTTATTGAATCTCACACTGACACAAATGTTCTCCAGGAAAGACTGACACACACAGACAACTGGTGTCAGAGCTATGTACTAAAGCTAAATGCCAAGAAATGCATAATAGTATCCTTCTGGAAGTCATCCACCCCTGGTAACAATCATATTGACAATACACCCCTTAGAGTTGACCCAGTAGTCAAGGACTTAGGGACACACATAGATACTAATCTAGCCTTTGATCATCACATGTATACAGTAGTGAGGAATTCCTTCTGTGTTGCACAACTTATAAACAAAGGTAAGGCATCCAAGTCAAAGGAAGTCATTGTTCCACTGTATTTGGCATTCATCATACCTATCTTTGAGTACAATGCCCCCTTTGGTATGTACCTAACCAGGCATATCCAACAATCCGAATGTCCACAAAGGTTCATCACTAAAAGAATACAGAGTTTAAGTAAAATGTCCTATGCAGACTGCCTCAAGGCTCTATTCCCTGTATTCTGTCTCCTGCAGGCTTTTGAGGGGAGATCTATGCCTGACATACAGGGCATTGTCAGACCCCACTTTGATGGACCTCCTGCATATATGCACAACAATCAGCACCAGAATTACACATTCTAAAGACTTAAACCTTGTCTATGAAGTAATAAGACCTGCTGGAGATACAGGCATGTATCCCAGAGATTACCCCATCTCTGGAACAGTCTTCCCATCCTTGTGAAGCTTCTCTAACTGAATTCAAGTGCAAACTGAACAATTTGATGTGGAACAGGAAATTCATCCCTGGTTTGGTACCTATGTTCATAGGTTCATAGGTTCATAGGTTCATAGGTTCATACTAGGCTATCTGCCCAAGGGCATTTATAAGCCTAGTCCATAGTTATTTGGCTTTTGCCACCCCTTTAGTTTGAATAAAACTATGCCTATTATTTTGCTGTGCCTCTGTCAAGCAGTGACACTGAAGTAATCCCTGGGGTATATCTGCGATCTCCCATCCATTGGTCAAGATTCCTCTTGAACAAGGCCAGTGAGGTGCTCTGCCTCACATGTACCGGGATTTTGTTCCACAGCATAGGGAGTCTCTGGGTGATGAATCTGTCCCTCCAGCATGTTCTATTAATAACCGTGTCAAGGTTTAAGTCTCCCGCCCTTGTGGTTCTGAGGGATCTAGATTTTTTGAGGTGAAGCATATTCATCAAATCAGGGTTTGACATGGCCTTATATGTCAGGCACAGGTCACCTCTGAGCAAGCAGTATGAGACTAAATAGAGCTGGAGTTCTTTCAGTCGGGCAGCATAAGACATATTTTTGAGACCCTTTATCCTTTTGGTGAGGAACTTTTGGGGCCTTTCCAGCTGCTGCAGGTGTCTGGTCAGATACATTCCGAATGGGGCATTGTACTCAATCATAGGTCTAATGAGTGATGAGTACAGGGGGGCGATGACCTCCCTTGATCTAGATGTGAATCCTTCATGATCAGGTGGGCAATGTAGAAGGTTTTCCTAACTACTTTAGCAACATGAGTGTCAAACGAAGGCTACTGTCAACCTGGGTTCCCAGATCCCTGATGACTTCTTCTGTGCTCAGTGGATTGCCACCTATATGGTAGCTAGGGTAACCTTGTTTTCCCAAGGGTATGACTATGCATTTCTTGGCATTTAACTTTAGGCCATGGCTCTGGCACCAGTTATCCGTTTCTGTGAGGCCCTTCTGAAGGATATCTGTGTCAGATGTGTTTTCGACTATGGCGCCCAGTTTGCAGTCATCTGCAAACTTTGTCAGCCATAACCCTCCTGTGTTTGCTTGTACTTCAGAAAAGTAGATGCTGAACAAGAGTGGACCCAGGACTGAGCCCTGTGGGACACCACTTGTGACAGGCTTTGAGTCTGACATGGCTCCAGCAACTCTGACCCTGTGGGTTCTGTCACTTAGCCAGTTTGCAACCCATCTTGTGATGTATGGGTTTACATTCAAGCTGATGAGTTTTTTGATGATACCTGAGTAGGGTATTGTGTCGAAGGCCTTTGCCAGGTCAAGGTAGGCTGTATGGACTGCCTTTCCCTCATCAATGGCCTTGGTGACTGTCTCGAAAAAGTCAACCAAGTTTAAAAGGCATGATCTGCCTTTGACAAAGCCAAACTGGGTTGGATCCAAAGTCTGCTAGTTCCCTATGTCTTTATTTATGAGTTCCATTATGATCCTCTCCATGGCTTTGCAGATAAGGCTTGTCAAGCTAATGGGACAGTAATTTCCAGGGTCGGTGGAGGCACCGCCCTTGTGAAGTGGGACCACAGTCGCCGTGCGCCACTCCTTGGGTACGTATCCTGAGGTGAGGCTAAGATTAAACAGCTGTCCTAACTGCGGGTTTAATTCCTCATTGAGTTCATGGAGCACACAGCCGGGGACACCATCCGGTCCCATGGATGCTGTGTTTTTTGCTTTGGAGAGAGCAGTTCTCACCTGGGCGTTGGAGATGTTTGGGGGGCTACAATCCTCTGGTATAGATATCTCTCCTTTTGGAGGGGAGGGGGGGGAGAAGTTTGCACTGAACCTGTCAGCCAGTATGTTGGCAATGTGTGTAGGTTCAGTAATCTTCACATCATTTTGAACTAATTCTGAGCATATTGGCCAGCTAAGTTTGAGATGACTACAAGCTAGGAGAAGTTATTGAATCCCCAAATGACTTAACCAACATGCAGGAAGGTTTGTGCCAAATAATAACTGGTGTCAAAATCATGACAATGCCCTCTGAGAACTGATCCAATTGTTTGGCATTTGGGAACTTGTGTGTACAGTGACCTAACTTTTGAGCAACATGTGCCCAGAGTCATAAGAAAGCCTTTCTATATTGCACAGCTTATAAACAAATTGATTGTGACTAGATCTAGAGATGTTGTTGTCGTCCTTTACAAAGCTCTCGTTATGTCAATCATTTTGTATAATGCCCACTTTGGCATGTATCTGTCCAGCCCCATGCAACAGTTGGAATACCTTCAGAGATACCTTACTAAAAGGATATAAGTCATAAACAATAGGTCTTGCATGGACCACCTCAATGATTTATTACTATACTTAGTATCCTACAGAGTGCTTAGAGGTGACATATCTGGCATACAAAGCATCCTCCGACATAATACAGATGGAACTACTGAACATCAACAAGTCAAATGGCATCAGAAATACTCAGTCCAGATATCTAAAGTGAATATTGTGGAGAGATGGATATATATCACAGAGGCTACCACTGTTCTGGAACAGACTATCCATAAAAATAAAGCAAAGCTCATCCATCCATATTCAAATGCAACTTGGATCTAAGGATGGGTAATAGAAAATGTACTCCAGGATTTCCCCTCATGCCACTAATGGATAGAAGCAGTTCCTAAATGCTGCATCCCTTACATGGCCCCCTCAAATTATCTATGGTATGATCACAGTTGTTTTCACTAGGGCTAATATACAATTATCAGCCATGAGGATAGCTAAGACCAATCAGAAAATGTTAATTCAAGCACCAAAAGGGAATTGACTAAGCTTAAAATGTCTTCCAAGTGAACCTATGTTGTGGTAGCAAATAATTATTAAAAAAATTACCCTTTTTATTTCACTGTGTCCCTGTCACCCCCCCCCCCCCCCCCAGTCTTTAACAGGTTCAGGCGCCTATGTCCAGTGTATCTTTATGTGGCAAATGATCATATTCTTCCCATTCCATCTGTTTCTCCTTAATTTGGGGACTCATTATTCCATCATGCTCTGAGGTTACCAGAACAGGATTTTCAACGCTGAACCCTTCACTTCACCGGTATTCCATAACTACAGCTTCTATTTGTTTCCATATCTGGATGCCTTTGCTTGTATTTCTCTTCAAATATCTTTGGAGCTGCTTTTTTCTTTTGATTAGATTGGCTTTCTCCTTTGCATAAATATTGCACCATACTGGATCTCTCTTTCTTTCCCATGTCCGTGTTTATTTTTCATACCTTGCAAACATATCTAGGTTTTATTCTTTATAGTCTTGCACTTCCTTGTTTATTTCTTTTTCCAAATGGCCCAACATTTTTTTTTGGTCTTTAAAATGTTTTTTATGGATCTGTTGTATTAATGAACACAAATCTGCATTTGAAGCGTTTGACAGTTTTTCTTGCGCACGTTTTTTTTCTTCCAATTTCTCTCTTAATCTTTTGAATATCTTCTATCTGGAATGGGCTTCTTGCTTAATACTAACAATACATAATTTGTTTCTTATCCTCAATCTTCAATACTGTAATTGTTTTGCCTCTTTTTTGGCGTGTATGTTTTTGTAACTTTTGTTGATTTCCACTTTCTTCTACAACGGGTGGGGGCATCCTTCCTCTGAGCCTGAACTAACCCCATTGTAGGAATGCTTCCATGTCTTTAGGATTCTACATTGTCATTTTTTCCAGTCCTGGCACATGTATGCCTACCAGGATTCACCACTTTCTGATCCTGGGACTTGTGCACCCAGCTATCTTTTTCATTTAACTTACTTCTGTCCTTGCTATATGCTATATAAAATGCAGTCTATATATCAGTGTCATCTTGTTGAGATTTTGTAAAAACAGAGTCTACCTCAGTTTCAGCAATACTACTCTCCTTTGCTTTATGATTTTATCATCTCTCCATTGAGACCCCATGTTATGTGTTCGCATGCACTTTCTGATGAATATGAAGTCTGAACCTCAAATGTTTGTCATCATTCAGTTACTTCAGTCCTCAGAGATTTGGCAGAAAAAAAACACATTTTATAATGAACAGACTAAATATAAGAGGCAAAAATCTGGACATTCTAGAGAATTGAGTGGTGTTATTACTGGACAGGTTTAGAGTAGACAGGGATATCATAAGAGCTTTGTTGAGCTTGTAGGGCTTATAAATGGAAAATGGGGGAATGCATGGCCTCTCTATACCTGTGGATACCAAGGTATGTATATCACTCACTAAACTTGTTACATGGACCTTTCAGAAACAAACTGGGGACATGATGAGTATTTCACAGACGTTTGCCTTAAGGATATTGCAGCAGTTCTTTCATATACTCTTAGCACAAGTGGGTGAGCATATCTATTTCCCAGTGTCACCAAAGGACTGACCACTAGAATGCATGCCTTCCATAGAATGGCACGCTTTCCTGAAGTATATGGTGTCATAGACTGCAATCATGTCAATATAAGGGCCTCATATGGATTACTGAGGGAAGGGTACTGGAACAGGAAGGGCTATCATTCAGTCAGCTTCCAGGTAATGTATAATTCATGGAGTGCATCAGCAATGTATTGGCCCAGAATCCTTTCTCTTCCCACATTTGGTACACAAGCTCACTGTACTACTTATGCCTATAAGGTACAATTCTTGTGATTACCTAGTTGGTAACGGCAAGCTATTCTAATTTTATTAACTATAGTTATGCCTCTGTCTATAGTGGATTAGGCAGTGTTGACTAAACGCCAACTGTTTTCTTACGTGTCTCTTCCCCATTTTGTTTTCCAGGAGACACATGCTATCTAATCTAATCTTGGCTAATGACACCATTCTTTAACACAGCCCTGTCCCAGACACAGCTAGTTACTGAATAAGTGCTTGACTGCTCAAAGCCCATTTTCATTGCCTGGATGAGTTGGTGGGACCTTCAGTATGTACCTGTTACTACACACAGAATATTTATGTACCAGCACCTTCTGCATTACATGATGATGTATCATTCTGGTGTGCAGCTACAAGAGTCATTCACTGATAGTTGCAGTGCAGTTCATCTAGCATTTGTCTCATGGGAAATTATAATGACATTGTGCAAATGATGGCAATAGCATGACATCCCCAACTGCAGGCTCATGCAGAGTACTATGGACCTTTCCAACATCCTGCTGAATTTCCTCACATATACTCTGTGATGCTCAAACAACCTCTACCTGACTCTCAGTGGCAGTAGCCCTAGCTTAAAATATGTCACAGCACAAATTTTGATGGCCAGACAAGGACATGTGCATCTTTAGACCTAACTGTGAAATATGTCTTCACCTGTCACCCATGTGTACAGATAAAACAGTAGGCACTTTTACCTCCAAAAGGGTTGTCTTTCATGAAGGATTTCAGGTTGTACACAAGAAACAAGTATTGAGCTGAATGGTACCCCTTCCCTTTTGTTGTGACATTTCCTTATTGTGTCACTGCCTACTGAGTTGTCTACCTATTGTCCAGTGTATAGTGGGCCACTCTTGAAAGGTTGCTTCATGAGTACAGCAGTTATGGTATTACCATTGATGGCCAGTCTACTGTCACCATCAACATGCTGTGGTGCAACACAGCATATGGATGTTTCTGGAGCTCACCCTCTGAAGACATATGTTAAGATGCAGTTAATGTGACCTGTGACAGTCTCATGTTGTTTATTTATTTATTTTTTGCTAAAGGTATGGAGTGTTCTCCATACATACCAAACAGTGGCTGTAGGGTCTATGATGAGGAAACATTTAATAGTTTTATGAGCAAATGTACAATTAACTTACCCAGTCAAACAGTAACATTCTATACCACCCTATATATGGTTGTTGTCAGTATTTGAAATTGCTGGTGCCAACACCGACTTGAATGATTTCTGCACCCTCCTCTGATGCATTAGTCATCAACCCATATATGGAAAAGTGTACTTTTCACCCACTGTTAAAGATTGGACATTGGAAAACCAAACACCAGTGCTACTATAAACAATTGGATTCTGCCTATTCTTTATCCTGGCATATCCAAACATCTCATTAGCTCTTTTTCTTCATTGTGCCAAGGTGCAGTTCTTTGACTGGGAAGCATTTATGTCACGCGTTAATTGGTTCTATGCCTTAGTTCACACTACCAGTTTTGACCACCCTTTCCAGCAGATGTTTTCTATATATCCTCAGTGCATTAATGCAGTTGTGGTTTTCCTCTGGTCTGAAGTTGGCTCTTAAGTGTCTTTCTCCTTCATGCTGCAACATTGTTTAGCGTTAAATACATGTCTACAGATAATTATACCTTGCTGATCTATTTTAGTGCAGTCAGTTCTGAGCTGTGCATTTCACTGAGTAATTGAACAATAGCCAAAGAGCAAAGAAGCATTACTTATTACTTTGGGTTTTGCCTTTCCTTCACACTACTGTCTGTGCCTGTGTTTTGCTTTTATCTCCTGTGTTATGCACAATGTTTTCATAATGAAATGACAACCAGTAAGACTTTGATATAAGAGTGAGAGAAACTGATTATTAAGCACGTTCTCATTAATTTAATTCTTCATTTCCAGAAAAGTAACCATCAGTGTGCTCTGGAGTATTTGCTTTGCCATAGACTTGTGTTTGCACTAACCGACTGTACATTTGAAAAGATAATGAAGAGAGCACTGAATATGACACTTTACATACCCCACATATTCACAGGTACAAGTTCAGTAGGAAATGCTGTAGTCCCTTCTTTACCACTAAGTCACACTCTAATCCATGAGATGTCACACAGAGATCGACTAATACATGACATTCTCAATAATGTTAAGCTATTTCTGTCTTGTATAAACACCTGAAGTTAATTTGTGCTCAAGCTTGACCTTCATGGAAATGCAGAGCACATCGGCTTTCAAAATGCTGAGGTGTAAGAAACTTTCCGGATTTACCAAGTTCTAATGCAAATTAAACATTGCTGCACTTAACCCTATGAATGTCATCAAATGCATACATGTTAGTGCTTTCAATAGCATAGCTGAGTTTGGACAGGCTAAGTACTATGTGAGCATCAGGTTAATGGTGTGATGTTTGTGCATGTGGCAGTAGTCTATGCATTCTCATGCTTTTCTGCACCTGACCTGAGCATCAGTTAATGATGTGATGTTTGTGCATGTGGCAGTAGTATATGCATTCTCATGCTTTTCTGCACCTGACCTGAGCATCAGTTAATGATGTGATGTTTGTGCATGTGGCAGTAGTCTATGCATTCTCATGCTTTTCTGCACCTGACCTGAGCATCAGTTAATGATGTGATGTTTGTGCATGTGGCAGTAGTCTATGCATTCTCATGCTTTTCTGCACCTGACCTGAGCATCAGTTAATGATGTGATGTTTGTGCATGTGGCAGTAGTCTATGCATTCTCATGTTTTTCTGCACCTGACCTGAGCATTAGTTAATGATGTGATGTTAGTGCATGTGGCAGTAGTCTATGCATTCTAATGCTTTTCTGCACCTGACCTGAGCAACAGGTTAATGGTGTGATGTTTGTGCATAGGGCAGTAGTCTATGCATTTTCATGTTTTTCTGCACCTGACCTGTGTACGCACAAGATTATAGGGCCAAACACAGTGATGTCACACCATAAAAAGAGTGGTTCTTACCATGGTAGTCTCAGTCTCATACCTACATATTAATTCTCTTTTGAACCTGGATCTCTAAAGATGCAATATTTTAAAGACAAGAATAATGTTCCAGCTGGTCTGACAAAGAGAATAAGATATTTTTTACCTGCTGCAGTTGTCATACCTGCAAAAGTTGGAGGGTACCACAGCTACTGACATCCAGAAGAATACAGATATATGGTCAGAGCTGTGGGATCACCTGACTCCACTCTGGAGAGCAGGGTAGTCGTAGGTATAATGATCTACAGTGCTGGAAGATAGACGAGTTAGCTTGGAGTGTTTCAGAAGAATGGGACAGGAAGCCAGAGTTTTGAAGTAAATATCCTTTGTATTCTATACCATGGTGATATATATGGATATGCACACACAAACATGCACACACATGTGTGTGCATGCATATATATATATATATATATATATATATATATATATATATATATATATATATATATATATATATATATGTGTGTGTGTGTGTGTGTGTGTGTGTGTGTGTGTGTGTGTGTGTGTGTGTGTGTGTGCGTGTGTATGAGTCTACTTCAAAACATCAAAACCCCACAATATTGAAGACCATATTGTCGAGATGAAAGGATCAAAAACCTCACTTCAGTGAACAACCGATCATTGGATCCATTCCCAGGATAAGTAACCACTTATCCCACAACTAGAGAAAACAAAACCATAGCATCCCCAACCCACCCAGGTGGGGAGCTATGCATCCCCCACACCCTCCTGGCTAAATAAACCAACTCTGAGATTGCACTACAGTTGGAAAAAGGGCAAGGTCCACCTTGTTGGCCAACAGATTACTTACCGTGGGAATGGATTCCACGATCTGGTCATTCACTGAAGTGAGGTTTTGATGCTTTCATCTCAACAATGTGGTCTTCAATATTGTGGGGGTCCCGATGTTTTCAGGTAGACCTATATATATATATATATATATACATGCACAGCAATGTTGTAGAACTTTGCTTACAATTTACAGTTACTTGATACATTTCCTAATAACGCACTTATGGAGTGCATGATAAAATGCTTGATGTGGGGGGTGGGGGGTGTTGGCATAGGCAAAGTTGTATGGGAAAACCTGTTACAAATTTTACCTAGTTCCTTCCTTAAAGCATACAGCACAGACATTCAGGTTCAGTAACATTATTTTTCCTCTTAATTGTCTCATATTTCTGCAGCTGCTGAGGAAGTGGAGTATAACCAAGAGTGGGTTCAGAACAGGGTGGAAAGATTGGACTTATGACACTGTAAGTATGGTTTTACATCAAGAAGGAAATGAAAGATAGGTAGATAAAATAAAAAAAAATGAAACTGAATAATTATTTATTATTTACGTATTTTATTTATTGGCATTTGTTTACTGGGAAAGTCTACTGGGCCATGCTAGCCCATTTTCAGTGATGGCCTGGGGAGAAAAGCTCCACAGTAACAGGTAGAAATGACAAAGTATGGTGTTGCTCACAGTAAAAAGTGTCAATGACACAGACGTAGAACTTGCCAATATACAAAGAGATTTATAAATTGCACCTACAAAGCAGTACATAAAGCCTTCAATAACTTTAGAATTTGGTTAGATAGATAGAATTATGATGCCACATATTTCAACCTGTCAGGTTGTCATACATATATATTTAGTAAGTGGTCATTAAATAAATATTGAGAGGTTTATAGAATTATATTTGTCAGTTGAAAGGAAATGGATATATTACTCTATTGGATATATTACACTAATGAATCATTTGAAAATGAAACCAAACCTGACCCTGAACAAATACTTGTCCGAATTTACTGTTATGCTACTTAACTACAGAAAGTTTATGACATTGCATTATAGAAATTAATTTAGTAATGCACAGTTTTGCAAGGAAAAAAATTATGAAATGGAAAAAGACCAGAACCTCAACCTTTACTTGTTAGTATTTACTCATTAGGAACATAAAGACATAGGATTACTGCTAGGCAAGCAATCATGGAAACTACAAGATATCTAGCCATGTACACCTTTAAGTAGATGAACTTGAAAGTTCTTGTCACCCTTGCCAAGTATTTAATACTAATTACATTCCAAACTGAGATGGGCCTTACATGATAAATATCACCCAAATTTGTGCCTACCAAATTAATCTTTAAGCCTGGCTTTAAATGTAGTCAACATAATACTTTCTTTAACCTGTAATGGCAACATATTCCATAGGACAGAAATTCACTGTCAAACATAATTATCAAGTTAGAGAGAGAGTTTTCCACATAAGTACACTGGTCTTTTATTGCTGTCTCTGTCTGATGAAATTTACTATTAATAACATATGTGGTAGAAACAGCATTTTTGCCAAATACTATTATGCCGCACTTTTTTGCATTTAACATCAGACCATTTCATTGCACTCAGTTTATGGATATTCCATCTCTTGTTGGAGATGTTTAGTATTATTAAAAAAGTGAATAAAAATACCCAGCTTGCAGGTATTAGTAAACTTCGGTCAGCCACACTTCTGGGATATTGCCTTGGGTGTCTGCAAAATAAATACCAAACAGTAGCATGCCTAACATAGATCCCTGTGGCACCCAACTCATTACAATTTTGCACTCAGAGTGTGCCATCAACTTTCGTAACCCGAGATCTGTCAAATAGTCACTTTGCAATCCAACAGATAATGTGAGGATTTGCATTGTTTGTTTAATTTTTCAATAATTTCAGCAATGGAAATACAGTAGATTCCCTCTTATCCTGCCTCTCTTTAATCGGTCTCCTCTTTAACCAGCCATCAATTTCTGCAGCAGCCTTAGCAAAAGACATCAGAGAAGAACAACATTTCTGCCTCCTCTGGGCTAAATAATGACAGACATTTGAGTTTTAGACTTCATATTCATTATAAAAATGCATATCAATACAAATCCTGTTATTCTAGCTAATTTATAACCTATAAATGCTATTTTTTATGGTTGCCCTGATTAACCAGCCATTCATTTATCCAGTCTAAGGTCCAGTACCAGCGAGACCAGATAAGAGGGAGTCTACTGTAGTATGAAAAGCCTTGGCCAGGCCAAGATAAGCGGTGTGCATACAGTGACTACTGCTCACAACCTCTGTAACCTTTTCCAAGAAGTTTAGTACGTTTAGGAGGCAGGGCCCGCCCTTCACAAAACCAAACTGGGTGAGGTCTATTTATGTTAAGTTGCCTATGTCTGCATAAAATAGCTATGCTATGATACATTCCATGGCCTTGCATATATGCTTCATAAAGGTGAACAGCATTTAGTAAGTTGGGTCTGTACATGCACACACCTTATATACAGGCTGAGGGCTGAACAGTTTAAGTAGTGGTTTGGTTTGTGCATACTAAGCACTGATGGCAGTGCAGCCTGGTATGTTGTCTGGTCCTACAAAAGGTTAGTCTCAGCCTTTGACAGGGATTCTTATACTTGTTACATTGCATTATTGATTGCAACATTACTGAATAAAAAAATTACTGCTTTGATTTTTTTTCTCAGAAAAATAAAAACATTTACTATTAAACACATAAGCTCTTTTGTTGTCTATCTATCACTCCTGTTTTACTGTCTTTCTTTCTTTCTTTCTTTCTTTCTTTCTTTCTTTCTTTCTTTCTTTCTTTCTTTCTTTCTTTATTTCTTTTTTCTTCCTTTTATATTTTATTTTCTGCATGTCCAGAAGTGCCCAAGGCAGCTTGGCTGCAAGCCACTTATGTGTGGCAATGTTCACAACCTCCCCTGCCCACCTGAGGACTGCACCACAGGGTAGAAAATATGGCACCACCCTTGTGGGGACCTTTGTGCCCTGCAGCCTGGCAAGCCAACAAATGCAGTTTTTTGTTTGGCCTCTTATAGTGTCTTATGTTTTGATGCGAGTCAGGCACATATTAATTGCCATCCTTATCTGTATTGACTGTTGTTATATCTCTTAATTGCACCCTTAAACATATTTTAGTGACACATGATGCCATAAATAATATAGCCTATAATTCAGCTATAAATTGAGATATAGGCCCAATAAACATTGTATAAATAAATTAAACTACAAAAGAGACAGCTCATTGCTTAGATTAAGCAAGGAAAACAAAATAAATATGATGGGAAAAACACTGTGATTAAGAAGATCTCTCAAGGCTGTACACTGACAGGATTATTGATGGACTGCTTCCCTGTGATGAGACAGATGTAGGCAGAGAAAGGGCAGGACATAAAGAGAGAGAACGATGATAAAGCATATACCCCATGCAAGCAATGGTACAAAAATGAGTTATGAAAAGTAATAGTTCTTTGCATGTTTGTTAATTCTTGGCCTTCTGAACATGTATATTCTGCAAACTTTTATTACCAGAAGTAGCAGATCGTGAAATGAGGTGTATTCCACTGTTAAAGGTGTTTGAAAATATGAAATCATAAAATAAGCTCATTTGTAAATAAAACAAGTCATATATTTGTTTCTTTCTCATTTTGCCTACTCTCATGCATCTCTTTTTTTTTTCAGATTAATTTTGTTTTCTTTGTTATAATTTATCATGCCTTTATTTCATGTGGGAGTGGTACTAGCATGTGCAGGTCTTCTGGCTATATTTCATATGGTTGAGGGCAAAAGGGTATAGTCATAAAGAAAAGCAGCTTTTGGGATTAGGTATTCTCTTTTTGCAGAGGGAGTGCAATCTCAGATTCAAAATATAAAGTAAAGGTGGATGAGGAATGAAACTACCACATGAAGGATATGGAGGTGGGGACTTGAATCCCCTACAAAATATTATTTTATTTTAACCATTAACAGGTCTCAGCTTCCTGTTTGCTGACATTTTTTTTTCTTTGACCATCTGAAACATGCTTAGTTGAGACTTGGTGATGAGAAACAGTGTTCTTTCATTTACTGTTAACATAGAATGGTTAATAAATATGCATGGAATCAATGGCAATTATAACAGTCTACTTTGACTAAAACTAATTAATTGTTATTCTGTGTCAATGACTTTTATTTATTATTTTTATATTTAACATCTGTTTGCTGGGGAAAGTCTGACTGGGACAAAGCCCATTTTCAGCAGAGGCCTGGGAGCAAAGGCTCCAGCTGCATGCCGTTGGAATGTGCTCTGAGGTCTGATTCCTTGTGATGCCTTAATGTACACTTCCATGCCATATAAGTTTGAGCAAGTCAGTTAAGAAGAGAGTGGTTCTTGGGTCATACTTGAAAAAAGAAAACTGATCTCAAGTGTCTTATGGCTTAAAAATAAATTATTAAAAATGGAAGGTGACCTAATAATTGCTCAGTGCTTGGTAAATGAGTATAAAGTTTGCACATACCAATAGTAAGTATGACAGGTTAGCATCCAATAGAAGGTACTAGCAGTTGTAATCAGATTCTGAAAATAATGACCATTATGTACTCAAAAGTACTGTTTGAATCAGATTAAAAGAGACAAATAGTCATCCATATGGTATGCTGGTAAGCACAGGGAGCTATGTCAGTAATGCAGACAGATTGGAGCCTCCAATCTTGCCAAAACACATATTTAAGTTCAGGCAGGTATGTGCAGTGAAGTAGTTCTGGCTGGAGGGGGAGAATGGCAGGAGTGAAAGTTTTGTTTAGGTTTTTAGCAAAATTTTAGGTTTAAGGAGCTGGAGGGGAATTTAGGTTTAGAGAGTGAGAGGGACTCACAAGTTTGGAGAGCAATCAGGGGAATTTAGGTTTATGGGGGAGGTTGAGCTTTATATTGATGAACTAAAGTCGAATTTCAGTTTATGGAGGGAGAGTGAAGTTTTAGGGTTACAGAGCAATTAAGGATTTTAGGTTCAGGGAGGGCATCAGCACACTTGCGCATGTGCGCACACACACACACACACACACACACACACACACACACACACACACACACACACACACACACATATCTATATACAGATATACAGACATATCAATCACTCTATCTATAATATTTTTATATCTATATCTCTGTGTCTCTGTAAAAAAAAAAAATATATATATATATATGTATATATATATATATATATATACACATACATATATCTATATAGAGTCACATAGACATATCAGTCTCTCTAACTATGATATTTTTATATTTATTTATTTATTTTATTTATTTGACTTTTGTTGACTAGGTTGGTCCATCGGGTCTGTATTAGAACAACGAACATTCAAAATGTCGAGTGTTCTAATATCGAACCCTGTCAGTCGAAAATTCAAAACATCGAGCATTCAGAACAGCAAATTTTTTCCTAGGGAAAAAATTTGCTGTTCTACACACAACACATGCACACCAAACAAACAGCAATCCACACACATACACCTAAACTCTTACACCTAACCCTACACTAAACTATGCATACACCACTATCTACTTACCTTAACCCAAACCCTAATCCGTCACTTTCGCACAGTCACCTCACCCACGCCCTAACCCTAACTTACCTACCCCACCCTAACCCTCACGTCCACACATTCGCACACTTACCTGACCCGCGCGCTAACCCTAACTCACCTAACCCACCCTAACCCTCACGTCCACACAATCGCACACTTACCTGAATCCGACCGGTAACTTTCCACCAGAGCGCTGAAAATACTGAAGCAACAGGAACGGACAACCAAATTCTTTCCCTAGGAAAAAATTCATTTTTCTGTTTCTTCGATATTTTCAGCGGTCGCTGAAAACAGGTTGATATTAGAACACTCGACATTTTGAATGTTCGGTATTCTAATATAGACCCGGTCCATCTGGGACGAGGCCCTTTTTCAGTGGAGACCCTGGGAGAAAAGCTCCATAGTTACAAAACCTATATAAGCTCGAAAAAAAACATATGCAAATACTCAAAAAACTACATAACAATGTAAAGCGAGTATACAATAATAAAACTTATTACAGATTATATACAGTGTTGGCTAGCTATGTATATTGAGGTGGGTAGACCAGGAAAAATAGTATTTACAGTAAAGAGAAAGCAAGTTAGTAAGGAAGTTTCTGGGTAGCAAATAAGGAGAGATAAAAGTGCAGCAGTAGTTGTTGAGCATTCTACTGGTGAGGAGACTGTAATAGTAAAGGAAAGTTTAGGGGTAAGAGTAGGGAAGAAGGGGGGTGAGTTTGGAACGAGGTAGTTTTAGGTACTAGTAGGAGGAAAAGTAGTGAGTGATTGGACTGGAGAGGGGTAAGGTGAGATATTTTTATATCTATCTATCTATCTATCTATCTATCTATCTATCTATCTATCTATCTATCTATCTATTTATCTATCTATCTATCTATCTCTCTATCAACCTATCTATTTATCTATACATATATTGCATTGAAATGCCCAACAACAGGTCAAAACACAAAACATAGAAAAACTAGACAAACACCCTATATAAGGAGCAAGCCCCTCTGTGGCCCTCACATGCTGTAGTAATTATATGTACCAACTCAGAGCTCACCCTACAGTGGAGAAAGTGCAAAACACAAGTCCCTGATGTGCTGTGAATTGCTCCTTTAAACCTTTTTGTGCTCAGTCTTTTGCCATTAGGCATTTCAGACATTAAGCATTTAAATGTATTATATATATATATATATATATATATATATATATATATGTGTGTGTGTGTGTGTGTGTGTGTGTGTGTGTGTGTGTGTGTGTGTGTATATATATATATATATATATATATATATGTGTGTGTGTGTGTGTGTGTGTGTGTGTGTGTGTGTGTGTGTGTGTGTGTGTGTGTGTGTGCATGTGTATGTGTGTGTGTGTGCGTGCGTGCACGTGTGCATGTATAATCTGTGGCTTAAAATGAAATGCATAAATGTTTGAAGCCCATAAAATCAGACCCAAAGCATATAATTACAAAACATTGAATGCAGCAAATTGTGCAGGGGGCAAGCCACTCTGCCCCCCATTAATTTTATATAACAATTCCAAGAACACACCACAAAGAGGGAAGGGCAACTTTCCCACTATTATCTACAGTAACTACATAAAAGGCAATGCCAGCAAATAGCTTACAACTGCCAATGTCTAATTTGCTTCAACTAAGTAAATCTTAAGCAAAATATTCAACACTTTGAATGTTTGCTCAAAAGCCAGAGACATATATATATATATATATATATATATATATATATATATATACACACACACACACACACACACACACACACACACACACACACACACACACGCGCATGCACGCACGCCTTACGCACACACACACACACACACACACACACACACACACACACACACATATATATATATATATATAGATATATATATAAAATCGCTTACTATCAATATGTCGAATGGCAAAATAATTTCTGTCTGACACATTGAAAACAAAACTCGAAAGTCAAAATAAAGAACAAGTCACAATGTCAAATCAGATGAAGGAGTTCAGCAGATTTGACATTGTCTCCGAACACATCACATGATGTCCGTATAGCAGCTCACATAAAGTAAACTCCTATACCTAACATCACATTTTTGCAGGGGGGCAGGCCCCTGCACCTCGCCACACACCTCCCATTCCAACTCAGAGATCACACTACAGTGAGGAATGGGATGAATTTCTCAAACTGTACTCTCTGTACAGTTCTTCGAATTTATATTAGTGAATGCACAGTGAATGCAATATGAACATTCGAACATTGAGATGTTCATCCAGATGACATTTCGAACATCTGTGTTTTGAAGTTTCCATCTGTGTGCATCTCAACTCAAGATTATTTATTTATTTTATTTGTTTGACATTTGTTGACCTATGATATTAAACCATATGTAATATGTATAGACACACACACAAAAGTACACACATAAATGAACATATTGTTTTCAGTAATTTCAAAATTCAGAATATTACTGTGATTGCTGCAGCCCTGATTCTTTCAAGGGTTTAGAACTTGATTAAACTGCTTTTAAAATGTAAACATTTTTTGCCTGCAAAAGTCAACATGCTTCCTGAACAAGAATATCTGAAGCAAAACCAATCAAAAATATATGCAATGAAAAGAAAATCTGTCACTTTTATCAATTACTCCTGTGTTATTGTAATGTCCAACTCATAGCTGAAAAATTCTGCATGTATAACACTGGAAAATATAATTTCTTTAGTTCTTAGTTCAGAAGATAAATCCATTTTTGTTTTAGAAGGAATGCTCTAGAAAAGATGCACATTAGCTTGTGAAGTATTAAACCACTTGCTGCCACTTGGGGCTATTTTAATCATTATAAACATGTTGGAAGGAGGGGCTTTATTTGGTTGTTTACCCTGTGGTCACTGTACTTTTTGTAGGTATGTCAATAAACCATGGAATTTACTAGTAGAAATACGTCAAAATGTTTTCATATTAATATTTTTGCTAACTGTAGTTCTGATTAGGTCATATATCTTGTTACTTGCACTTGTTCAGCCTTTTTTGTCAGTCAGACTTCTATACCATTCAAATTTCATATTTCCAAACATTTAAGTGGTATTAGAAATAAAACTATTTCTAATGCTTTGTATAAGCATTCCATACAACATCCAGCTGCTAGCTTTAGATTTACCATTATTGACAGGATTATTGGGAATAGGAATATGAAGGCTGGATGGCATAAGATTCTTAATAAAAAAGAACGCACATGGATTAACAAACTTGGTGGTCTCTTTTCCCATGGTTTAAATGAGCATTTATAATGCAATTATATGTTGTTGACCTAATGAACATACATTTTTTACTACATTATTACTATGATCATTTATATGGATATAATTTTTATTCATCTTTTCAGGTGAATATTTATTCAATAGGCATAGTAAGTGGTGTATTCAAAATGTATCTTTAAATGGGTGTTCTTTTTGTTTTCATGAATATTCATCAGGTGTTGATTGTGATTGGTGCACTATCTTTATAAAAGTTGCTTTGATTATACTGTCTGTATGTACACTGAGGTAGACGTTTTGCTGAATGGTATGTCCAGTTTATAAAATAAACATTATTCATTGAGAACTCTCATTTTTTTGGTGCCAGCTGTTTTTTTTTTTTTTTTTTTTTTTTTTGATACTATATTTATAGGGGGCACATACTGAGGATGGTATTGCAAGGTGCAAATGGTCTTCACACTTACTTGTAGTTCCTATGATCCTATGTAACAAGTAGGGTGTAACTGGTCTTAGTACCTTGCTCTTGATGGCAGCTTGTTTTCTTATCTGATGTTATATTGAAGATGGTAGCTTTGCTGTTGAATGTAGGTGGAAAATGTAATTAATGTGCCTATTACTACCACTGCTATTACTGCTACTACTACTGCAATTACAGTTATTACTACCACTGCTATTACTGTTATTACTACTGCAATTACAGTTATTACTACCACTGCTATTACTGTTACTACTACTGCAATTACAGTTATTACTACCACTGCTATTACTGTTACTACTACTGCAATTACAGTTATTACTACCACTGCTATTACTGTTACTACTACTGCAATTACAGTTATTACTACCACTGATATTACTGTTACTACTACTGCAATTACAGTTATTACTACCACTGCTATTACTGTTACTACTACTGCAATTACAGTTATTACTACCACTGCTATTACTGTTACTACTACTGCAATTACAGTTATTACTACCACTGCTATTACTGTTACTACTACTGCAATTACAGTTATTACTACCACTGCTATTACTGTTACTACTACTGCAATTACAGTTATGACTACCACAACTAGTACTAATATTACTACTGCTGCTACTACTATTATTACTGCTACTGCTATCACCACTACTACTATTAGTACCTCCTTTCTTACTACTTCTTCTACTACTGCTGCACATATCCACTGCCCTAACAATGTGTCCTGCTGCCTAGTCATTTCATTGCTTTTAATGAAATAGCTTACCTTAAAATGACAGTGCTGACTGATACAGAACTCTTTAGGAAGATAAGCTCTTTTATTAAAGGAAGACAATTGTACAATATCTCCATGCAGGGAGTACTTATTGACAATACCACTGACAACTGGCCATTGACCATCATGAGCATCAGTCAACAGCTCTAAACACCATTACATCTACAGCTAATGAGATTGCAGGTCGAAGACAGTCCATTGAAGACCTGCTATCCCACGTTGTCCTAGCCAAAATGCCATTTAATGGCGAATCAGCATATGTGACTTCAACAATGAATGAAAAACAAAAATAGCAGTTATCCATTAGACGTGACTGAAATTATTATACAAGACAAAGCATAACATAACTGTCTTAGCCTGGAATAATGTAAGAAAAACATAAAAATACAGCAATGTAGGAGGAAGTAGCAACTCTAGATAATAAATATAACTGCTAATTTGAAAAGTAAAGTTGATATTATGCTCAATTTGTTGTTGGTGACAAATAAAAACTACATCAACATATGTTCACATGCCCTTACTGTTATAAATAACATCAGTAGTTAAACAAAGAAATTAATTATTGTCAACTAGATTGTAGGCAATTTGCATAAAACCTATGTGCAGTTAAAATATTCCAACAAGATTTTGCATTCACACGTCTTGCAAAGAAATATATGTCAGCTTGAATAAGAAAACTAGACTTCCCCTCTGAACCAGAAAACCAGTTCTTGGAACAACCTCTCAGTATCCTTGCTGTATTTATTTAATAATCTCAAGCAGAAGTCTTAAATAGACAGAATAATTAATGAAAGTAACCAGACAGTGTATGTAAGACATTGCATTCTACTCTTTGTCCCAAATTTGTACTTTGTTTATCAGCTTTGTTTTTCCTAATAGATGCTAATATCAAAGGTTTAAGAGTGCTGGAGTATTAGACTAGAGTTCCAAATGTAATGAAAGTATCACGGGGAGGCTTTGCATTATAAATATGAAACAGATACTGAACCTAACATTTTAATTCATACTGGAATTTAGACTTACCAAATTCAATTATTTGTTCAAAAGATCACTGATCAAATACAACATTTTTGCTATGTTTTGCAAAGACTAAAACTGATATTGATTATATTGTCAGAGGCATTATCTTTTCACTTGCAACCATTCTCACAGTTTATTAGATAAAAGCTAGAGAAATATGGGAAATCAATTACTTAACAAATAGCACTTTAACATTTTGCATCATTAGTGCTAGATAGCCAAGTAACACTCCCTCCAATACAACTATCTTGTGACAAGTTTATATGTGATATCTGAATATCTGATAACGTTGCAGAGCACATGGGGGGGGGGGGGTTCTCATCACATACTTTTAACAATGCCTTTTTTAATCTTTTGTGTAGGTACCAGACAATAGCTTTGCTTTTGCAGTTGACTAGTGTAGGTTCACTTACCATCTATATTCACTCTAATGGTGGCAGAGGAGCTCTTTGGGTAGTTTTTTTTACTCTTTATCATAAGGGTACTGCAGATCCAAACAGCCAAATAGTACATAAGTTCTAACACTTTGAGAAAGTGTTCTATTTCATATAAACACTCTCAAGGACTTTGCCACAAACTTGGCTTCAGGAAGTTACCCCCATACTTGTAAGATCATAGTCCACCAAAATGTTCTGCCCCCAGAGACACAGACTATATGTTGGCAACAAAGTCCATCAGTGTGTGAGGCCAAGGCTCTTCTGAAAATGGAGAAATGCCTGCTGTATGGTAGCTGTGTGAGGCCAAGACTCTTCTGAAAATGGAGAAGTGCCTGCTGTATGGTAGCTGTGTGAGGCCAAGACTCTTCTGAAAATGGAGAAGTGCCTGCTGTATGGCAGCTGTGTGAGGCCAAGACTCTTCTGAAAATGGAGAAGTGCCTGTTGTATGGTAACTGCTTAAAAATTACTTGCCCAGTAAGGAGAAAGCCCCATGGTATTGTATAATAGCAGAGATGGTTAATAAAATGCCAAAATTACATGGGTTTTCATTAAAGGATCACACAGTCCCATGTCTGTCATTCAAGAAAGCAGCTTTACATACTGTAGTACCATCAGTTTACTAGTTCAGAAACATATTCCCCTCCACCTTCACCCATACCTCACTACATATGACTGGAAAAGAAACAACCACCTTGGCAGAGGCATAATAGTTAATTTACATCAATTGCAAAATACTTCATTTAGAATCAATATTTTTGATTGTTCAGTTTGTACAGCTTTATGCAGTTACACTTAGAAAGGATAATCTTTATTCCCAATAGAGCAATGAACTAATGAACCATTCACCTATTTATTGCTGACCGTATTCATCTGGTCCTGTACTGAGCTCATCTGGTTATTTTGTTGCTAAGACTATGCTTGTCTATCACCTGTTATGTAACTATTAAAAATATACAGGCACAGACAATTTTCCAAAAGGACTGTGTCAACAATCTGTCAAATAAATTGTGATTCATACATACAAATAATTACAGTATTTCCAAAGAAGGGAAAATATGAACACACTGTGTTAGCAATACCAGTTGGCTGAAGAACTAGATTACTGACAATGTAAATCTTTAAGTAAAAATATTTAAACATAATATTTAAATCATGAAATCAAGCAGAAGAATACAGTTGCATAGGCTTATGCTTTGTCTTTATAGACCAAGATAGTCCAATTGGGCAAAGCACATTTTTCAATGGAAGCCTAAGGAGAAAAGATCCATCAGAAGTAGATACATAATTGCATTTACAATATACATTTACACAAACTGCAGAATGTAGTGTCTTCATTGATAAACTGAAGTAATTTTCTTGCAAAAATGAGTATTTACTCTACAGATTATAATGCTATGAGGTGTTTATTTTACTAGAAATTCAATAGTACCAATTTATTGCAGTAAGACATGAAACCTTAGCAGTGAGTCATATACCATGCAATACTATATCCTCATTTTAGTACTGATTAAAAGATATGTGTCAGAAAGAATTGCAGGTGTAATTAGATGTAGGATATGGTAGTAAAGATATGGGTTTTATGTTCAGGATGTAGGTCCATGATTATAGGAAGGACAGCACAATGGGATTAGTCTCAGAAACCACAAAGGCTAGATGAGAGAAGAAAATAATAAAGAGAAATATGAAAGAGAGTCTGTTAATTCTACTAAGGAGAGAAGATGACTCTTCTACTAGTGTATGGGATAAGTTTGTGTCATCAATATATAGATCTGATTGTTTCTTAGATATCTTCATATACTTTTCATAGCATCTGCAAGACAAAGCCTTCTCAGGGACCATAATAGTCTGTTCAATACCCTAAATCATAGGGCACCACCTATTTCCACAGGGTCCAAACAATTCAGACCTGAAATGAATTTATGGGTGTCTAGTAAATTCTAATGCTTGTAGAGGAATCCAGGGTCTATTTCAGGTTTATATCTAATGGAAGTATATTCCAGAGTTGCATAAAGCAGTGAGCAATAAATGTGTCCATGTAGCATGCCCTATTTATTTGTGGATGTAGATTCAATTGTTTTTAGACCAATTTTGTAAATACTTTTCTTTAAACAGTATATATTTTGTATTTCTACTTTGTATTTGCTATATACTTATATTCTATGTCTTTACTTGAATTTGTATCTTACTGTATTTTGCATTGTATTTTGTATCCCACTGTATTTTGTATTGTTGGAGCTTTTCTCACCGGGCCTCCACTGAAAATGGGCTCCTTGGGCCCAATGGACATTCTCAGTCATCAAATTGGAAATAATAAAATAAATAAAAATGTATTTATTTATTTTATTTTATTTTACATTTGTTAACCGGGAGAGTCCAACTGAATTGCAAGTCCATTTTCAGTGGAGGCCTGGGGAGAAAAGCTCCAAGAGAACAATTTTTTACAAAACATAGTTTTAAGGACAGACTTTTGACATAACAATTTCCATAGAAGAGACTTTGACATACATATTAACTAACAGATAGGATACATTCATTCTCTACAATATAATATTACATTTTAGAAGATATTCCTAAGTTTAGGATTGCTGTGATAGATTTACTTTCAGAGTAAAAGCAGAGAGACATAGAATAATGCTCCGAGAGAGCAGATGATGCTCGCTATAGTTGAGAAGGATAACAAATTGATTCACTATATGTCTTCGCCTGGTTTTAGATGAGAAGGATAACAAACTGATTTACAATATGTCTTCTCCTGGTTTTAGTTGCTTATGGAGAGCTCAACATTGCTGAGGTAGTTTTCCCTAACTCCTAGAGAGATGGGATGAGCAGTAGATTAACAGTCCAAAGTGGACACAGTAATATGATTGGTTGGCTTAGCAAAGTTACTTAAGTTAAGTGAAGTATTCTAATGAGAAATTAGCCAGTGGGGATACAGGAGCACAGTCACTTATTCAAAAAGTGAGTTTTAACAAGTTTCTTGAACTGTGATGGGGATTTATTGTCAGTTATGTGGGCAGGAAGGGAGTTCCAAGTTTTTGCTATACAGTGGCTGTAGACAGACTTACCAGCTTCATTGTTATATTTGGTTACTTTGAGGAGGTTTTGTGGGCTAGACCTCAAGGGCCTGCCAGTTGTATAGGGTTGAAAAAGATTTTGTAGGGCTGGGGTGTTTTCAAAGTAATGTATTATTTTGTGAGCTAGTGATAGTTGATTGAGTTGAAGTAGTAGTGGTAGTTCTAGCCAATTGAGTTTTTTTAGGCATTCACAGTGATGTGTTCTGATGGGAGAGGTTGCAGCGAATTTGGCTATCTTATTATAACAACTATCAAGTTTGTTTAGGTTGGATTTGTGGAGATTTGTAAGCACGGGGGAGGCATACATTAGGGTGGATAGTAGGTGAGTCCTCGCTATTGTAGTTTTGGAGTGGTCAGTGAGGAATTTTTTATTGCAATACAGTAGGCCAAGTTTTTTATGTACTTTTTTATGGTTATAGAAATATGTAGGTCAAATCTAAGGTGATTATCTATTTCAACCCCTAAGAGTTTGGTATGATTTGTGGGTGTGATTGTTGCCTTGTTAAAGGAGGAGACGAAGAAATAATCAGTGGGAGGTGTGGCTCTGTGGGAGCTAAAGAGTAAAAGCTTTGTTTTACTTGGGTTCAGAATGAGCCTTTGGTTTGTAATCCAAGTTTCTGCTAAGGAAAATCATTCTTGTGTTAGGGAGTGAAGGATGTCAATTGATTTGGCTGCACATATTATGGTGGTATCATCTGCATATTGCACTATTGAGGCTTTAGGAATACTGTATGGGAGCTGATTGGTGAAGAGGGTAAAAAAAAAATTGGCCCCAGCATGGAGCCTTGGGGTACTCCTAGGGAGACTGGTAGGGAGGGTGAGAGTTGGTTTTGCCACATAACAGCTTGTTTCCTTCCCTCTAGGTAGTTTTTGAACCAGGAGATGGCAGAGGTGGTAAGATTTAGAGTTGCTAGTGAAAGAAGAAGTTTATTGTGGTTAACCATATCGAATGCTTTGGACAAGTCAAGGAAGGTGGCAGATACAAGGTGTGCATTGTTTCTGTGAGTATTGACAATGTTGGTAAATTCTGTTAGTGTGGTGGAGGTACTATGGAAGGGTATAAAGCCATGTTGTTGTGTTGTTATTAGATTATTTTCTAGGAGATATTTCATTAGTTGCTTGTGTATTACCCTCTCTAAAATTTTAGATAAAGGGGGTAGTATGGCTATAGGGCAGTAGTTATTGAGTCCCAGGGAGGTTCCCCCTTTATGTAGAGGGATGATATGTGATATTTTCCATAGCTTGGGTACTATACACTCAGAGATGGATCTGTTAATTAGGATGGAGACAGGATATGATATGGCTCCTGCAGCCAGATGGGGGTATTCAGTGGGTAATTTATCTGGGGCTACAGACATTGGTTTGAGCTTGTGGAGTAGTTTTCCAATGGATTTGGTTGGTTCTGGGTGGAAGCTGAACTTGGGGCAATTGTTAGTTGGGGTGGGGGGTGAATTTGCGGGGGGGATGTTGTCATAGTGTTGGTTGTTAGCAAGGGTCTGGATGATTTATGTAAAGTACTTATTAAATTGAGTGGGGATGTCTTCTCGGTTGTTATCTATTTTTGGGATTGGGGTAGTTGTTTTACCTGGTGTAGAATATAATTCATTGCTGCACAAAAGTTTTGTGGGTTGTTCCTGTGCTTGTCCTGTAACTTTTGGTAGTAAGATGTTTTGTCTGGTTTGGTGAGTTAATTTTTTAGTTTCAGTATTTGGAAGTGTAGGAGATCCAGTAGTTGGTTCTGTCATTAACAGCAGAGACTTCTAGTCATAAATTACCATGCAGAAGTCTATCAGGGACAAGAGTACAGGGATAGACATTCAAGCTTGTCTTAGTAGTCAACGGTCTACTTAGTAGTCAAGGATTTTTGTCCAGTGATCTTTTCAGAGAAAGACCTCTGGTTTTATGTATACATCATCTTCCTTGTTTTCCTGTTTTGGGGCAGCAGGACTCTTGGTTGTCATCTACCTTGCAGTACTGAAGTGAGTGGGACCCCATCTACTATACCATAGTGACATCTGTGTGATTCATGAACAGAATCTTACACATAATAGTATATTAGTGGTGTACTGCGTAAGGAACAAGTGTTACACACTGAAAATACTGAGTTTGCTGTAAATTTCTAAAGCACATAGAAAGTCTGAAGATGGTCAAAAGCCAAGAAGATTATCCGAGAAATGGAAGAATTATAGTATGTCAGCCTAGCATTGTCAGAGCAAATTTAGAACAGAAAATATTTTAGCTAAGTGAACAGCATGGCAGAAGGAATCACCAGCAATATTATGATACAGTGAATGTGTTTCTATGTGTGTGTTTGTTTTCGGAGGCAGTTGGAAATGAAATGGTCATTGCAAATGAACTGATACATAGAGACAACCCTTCATACAAAACAACACACAATGCCCACATATAAACACATACACATGGGTGTGAGTGTTTGTGTATGAAGATGTATGTCTCTCTGTCTCTGTTTTGTGCACATGTTTGCAGTGTGGAGGAAGAAATCAGATACTTAAATCAGGTCTCATGAGATGAAGGATGACTACTGGAGTGAACACTGAGCACTCTAGAAGAATGCTGATAAACTAACAAGTAACAAAAAAAAAGTGCATACATTCACTTGCACCACTATGTAAATAAATTTTAAAAATAATGCCTTCTAGGTATAGAGAGTCTGACTTCCATATCCTTCAAACCCACTCATAGTGCACTGGCACAATGACAAATAACACTATTCAGTTGTCAGAAAAGTCACATAGGGCAATTTAAGCCAAACTGACATCTGCCGGTAAAAGATTGGTAAGAGTATTCATATATATGAATCCTGCTAACAGTAAGCAAAACTCTCACCATAAATCCTTTAACCTCAATTTATCTGTAAAATCTTTCATCTTCTGTATAAAGGCATGCCAGGTTATTCGTGACTGTGTATAATCTACCGAACAGTTGTAAAGCACACTGTGGTCCTCCGTGCATAAACCCTGTCCACATCTCTAGTAAATTTTCTGATGACCAAACAGAATTCAAAGAAAAACTGCTTTCAAATCTAAAATCTTGTCTTTCACAAATACATTCACAAACACACTTACTTGTATTTCCCAGCAAATTATTGAGTGATCATTTCCTGAAGGAAATAAAGTCTGAAACTGAAATGTCCACCATTCACTGTACATGTAATCCTCGTTTTCTCTGTCTTACACACACTCACACACACACACACACACACACACACACACACACACACACACACACACACACACACACATACAAACACACACTGTCATCATTTCTGGGGGAAATAAAGTTTGATACTCAATGTCAGTCATTGCTTAGAGATTGCAATCCATTCTATCAATGTTTACAAATACATGTTGGTGGGTTTTGTGTTGTTCTGGGGCTGCATCTGTCCCACGAGCCAGCTGTTTCTGACCCCTTTTCTAGAAGAACATGTAGAATATTTCTAGGACACTACAGAAATTGACAAACTATGAACACCCACAAAGATATCCTAATTAAGGTATACAAGGCCTAAAGAACATGCCCCACATAGACCAACTCAAAGCCAAGTGACTATACTCGGTATCTTACAGATTGCTAAATGATGGCCTTTGCGTGGCATACAAGGCATCCTCCAACCAGTTACTGATGGATTTACTGAACATTAGCATGTCAAATGGCATATGACATATTTGTTCTAGGGATCTAAATCTCTTCTGTAACATCAACAGAAAGGTTTGGAGGGACAGGTATATCTCACAGAGAATACCGCAGCTCTAGAACAGACTCCCCACCTGCATAAAACAAAGTTCATCCCTCTCTATATTCAAGTACAACTTAAACCTATGGGTGGGAAACAGAAAATTTATCCCAGGACTGCCCCTGTACTGTTAATGGACAGAGTCAGGTCCTAAATGTTTTATCCCATGCATGGGTCCCCTGTAATTATCTATGATGTGATTCCAGCTACTTTCATTTGGGATAATATATACTTACTCACCATGGGATGGGTATGGCTAGTCTATAACCAAATGGGATAGATTATGTTAAGCACAAAGAGAAACTGGCTTGGCTTAAAATGGTCTGCAAGGGCAGCTAGCTTAGTACTTACCTATGAAACTTAGAAACATCCACAATGGGCATATAGTATAGTTTGCTGATTATTCTCAGTAACTCCCAATTTTGGGTGGATGTTGTCCATTTTGTAAGATGGAAGCTGTCAGAAATTTTCTGTTTTGGCTTTTTGTTAAAAGTTTATTCTTTTTAAATAAACATGTAAGAAATAATCAAAAAAATCTCATACATAAATACATCTGCACTGTTTTTAAAAGCACTGTTTGCAGAAGAGGTAGGATTCCTGAAAGAAAAGAGTGCCTCCTTTCTTTCAAAGAATGACAGCATTCCAGTGATTTGCATTCATCTTTCAATCCCATTATTATTAAATCACAAAATCTTAACATGTTACAGGTATTTAAACAAGTATTTAAATAAGCTGGAGTAAACAGTGAAGATTTAAGGTGAGTTCTAAAAATCCATTACTTTCAATGATTTTGATGGAAGTTGGCATATTAAAAATTCCTATTGTTTTATAATTATTCTTATTAATCTCAGTTTTGAGGTATTTTTATTAATAATAATACAATTCAGGCAGAGGGCCAAAGTTTGCTGCAAGAGGAATCACTTTACATATTCTGTTGGCATTATGTATGCAAATCTGAAGTCTTTTCTCCACTGACTAAATTGTAGGATATCAAGGTGAGGGTTTGCTAGCTCTGGTATTAATATAAATAGTTTAAAGCCAATAAATTCATTGATGTGTACTAGGCTAATGACCACTAGAGCCTGCTTAAGCCAGGCCATGCATTCAAAATCTCTGACAATGTTCTGATGCCATTTATAACTGTAAGCAGTGGCTTGGGAGATTAGACATTTACAAGCAGGGTTCTGGGAGATGAATCATTTATAGGCTGCCTGTTTCCTTTAAAGACATGGGTGCCAAATCAGGGATGAATTTCCTGTTCCCATTAATTTGCCAAGTAACAGCTGAATTGAGTTGGGGAGGAACTCTGCTTCATAGGATGGGGAGCCTGTTTCAAAGAAACGGTAGTCTCTGGGATACATACATGTCTCTCCAGCAGGTCCTATTTCTATCACAGTTTAAGTTTTTAGAAATGGTAATTCTAGAGCTGGTTGCTTTTTAGATATGCTTGAGGTCCATCAGGGTGGAGTACAACAATACCCTGTACGCCAAGCATAGATCTCCCCTCAACAGCCTGTACGAGACAGAATACAGGAACAGGGCTTTGAGGTGATCTGCAAAGGACTTATTACTTACCCCTTGTATTCTTTTAGTGGACATTCTGTAGACAGTCTAATTGTTGGATGTGCCTAGTTAGGTGCATAGCAAAGGGGACATTGTACACAATAAATCTGATGAATGCTGAATATAGTGAAACAATGACCTACTTGAACTTGGATAACTCGCCTTTGTTTATAAGTTGCACAACATAGAATGATTTCCTCAATACTGTAGACATGTGATAGTCAAAGGCTAGATTACTGTCTACACATGTCCCCGAGTCCCTGACTACTTGGCCAACTCTTAGGGGAAGTTAATTTCCCAAAGGATACTACTATGCATTTCTTGGCATTTTGTATTGGTCAACATTTTTAAGATAGTAGAAAAAGGATGAAAAACACCAATGGAACTAATGGTGCTGAGTAACCAAAATGTAAAATATCTAAGAACAAAACAGCACCAAAGCACAGCTATCACCATAAAAACACAGCTTTAATAAATAAAAACAGGGTAAGCGCTTTCACACATAAAATGTGCTTCTTCAGACAATGTTCTCAAAAAACAGTTAAAATAAATATCATCAATGACATTAATTAAACTTTCAAATCATCCAATAGAAAAGCACATTCAATTAAAAAATAAATAGAGTCATTTAAAGAGACCCCTCGCTCTTAAAACTGGCCTAATGAAAACTTTCCAACTGATGCCAGGGAATCTATCAGCTTGCATCCTGATTATCTAGGATAATGGGTTTAGAGTGATTGAGATGATAGGTTATGACACCCGATGTGGAGATTTCAGAAACTATACTGAGGAATGTGAATTATCCTGGATAATCAGGATGCAAGCTGATAGATTCCCTGGCATCAATGGGAAAGTTTCCGTTAAGGCAGTTTTAAAAGCGAGGAGTCTCTTTAAATGACTGTTTATTTTTTAATTGAATGTGCTTTTCTATTGGATGATTTGAATGTTTAATTTATGTCATTGATGATATTTATTTTAACTGTTTTTTGAGAGCATTGTCTGAAGAAGCACATTTTATGTGTGAAAGCATTTACCCTCTCTTTATTTATTAAAGCTGTGTTTTTATGGCGATAGCTGTGCTTTGCTACTGTTTTGTTTTTGGATATTTAACATTTTTAAGATAGTTGGAAACAAATTCTGATATATTTGCATAAATGCAGTTTTTAAGAAAGTTCTGCTAGTATATGTTTCTACCATTGATCTAGACTCCAAAAGTTACACAGACACAGTTTACTTTGCAATGTGTACAGCATTACCTTGAAGTCAATTCTGAAAAAAAAACAATACATTCAGCTGTCATTTAAATTGGCATAAATAATTCAATACATAAATAAATAAACTGGAATCTAAAACTGATAGAAGCATGATTTGTTCTGCAATGCACCTGATACAAGCTTTCATTAAAATGTTGAAAGAGCATATCATATTCTGTAATGCACCCAATACCAACATTCATTTCAGATTAAACATGTATCTGTATCTCAAAGAATCATTGATAGTGGTTGAAATATGTCCCTCTCTAAATTCCATAACAAACATTTTACAAATGAAGTACAAAACAGTAGTTATTATGAGGACACAAGTAACCAAGGCAACCTTTTTTAACACTACATGTGACAACCTATTTAAGACCTTACTAATAAAGAAAAATCAGGAAACATGTTATTAATTATGTTATATATGAGCTAATCTTAGAATGTCACTATAGGAGGAATGTCAGATTCCTATAGTTGATGCTTCAGAATGTCAGAAATGGCCGAGTGGCAGATGTTGTGCTGTGTGGGACATGAAAAAGTTGGGGAAATGTATATTTGACCTTGTAAATAGTGTATAGAGAACTTGGAGATATAGGAGTATGCTGTCATATTGGATATGCAGAGGGCTTTCTCGTGTAGAAAGGAATTGCTTTGCATGTTTTAATTGCTATTAATCATGTATTGAATACAAAACACAAGTAATCATCCTGAATATTTAAAAAAAAACATTTTATTGTAGTTACGGGGAGTGAGTACATGACAAATTCAAGGAAAAGAAAGACACAAAACAGGTCATTGAATGCAGCTGCCTCATCAAGAGGAACTAGACTTTAAGGATAAGGTCTACATTCTACCAACAGCTACACGAGTTTCAAAGTGCTACCCATATCCTCATCTGCTGCAAATGATAGAAGTATCGCATGCAAAACCATGGTGCAAATAAGTCATCTATAATGAAACTATTATTTGGTCAATTTCTTTATTAGACCACTTTAAAAAACTAAGCATTGGTAAAAACTAACTAAGCAAATGAATGAACATAAATAAACAGATGTAAACAATGAGGCACATCATGACTAAAATGGAAATGAGAAAGACTAAAAGGGATGTCTTTACTGCCATTATGTACTTTGAGTTTCAGGGCCTTCTAAAGCCATCTGTAGGTAGTAAGTATCAAAGGGATGGAACCTGAAATGCAAAGGAAGGAACTATAGTTTAACAGAATGGGGCTAGCAGTTGTAATAGTACGGCAGTAACAACTCCTGCAAAAAGATGGGAGCCATGTTGCAGGTGGCTAATGTGTAAGGATTACAACTTCATCAGGAATCTGTGACCAAACAGGAAGCCAATATAGGATGTGTAGTCAGGGAAGTTAAAGCTGTGCAGATATGATGAAACCTGGGGATGGATTACTCAGTTAGTAAAAATAACTTCCGCGTTCGTAGATATTCCTTAGATGGAAGGACACAGACTTTACAACAGCAGATACATGTCTCCTGGGTGTCTGCCTGTCATGAAAAAGAAACCTCAGGATTGTGCATGCTGAAGAAAAACTCCAGACTTTCACCCACCCGCCACATTACAAAGTTTTTTCAAGGCCAGACATTTGCGTCCCTAAGAATTGCATGAATACACTTTTGGCCAGCTTCATATTATTGATCTTCAGCCTCTTAGAGACCATCCAAAGATGCCTGTGTTCAAAATCTGCTGTGGAAACCATGACAAATACAGAATTCTAACAGAAGGAGATGTAGGGCATTGGCAGTACAGTAGGTTTCCTTTCAGCTGTTAAAGCATAGTCTGCTCATGTTTTTTTTTGGTTAAGCATGATTGCGTGTTTGCTTAAGACTGTAAAAAAAAAGAAAACTGTGCATTTCCTAATGTATGACAGTGTGTTGGTGCATGATTGTCTTGCTTTTTTTCCATCAGAAGGGTCTATATCTTGGTGAAGTAGCAAATCATTTCTTTTTAAATTTTTTTCATCAATGTTTAATCTTTCTCTGAGTTTGGTAAAGGGGTATGAAGCCTATTCCCTGCAAAATGGCTTGTATTTTTGTTTTATGCATTCCTTTGCACAGAGCCCCATATTACTGAAATAAAATATACCCATATCATGGGTTTCATGATAATATGGCTAACAAAATAGGTCAGATCAGATATAGAAGATCATCATAGCAGGAACACTACAAGCTTCTTGGCATAGTGAAATCAACCTAGTTTTTACAGATACGCAGTAGATTCTTAAGTTCATATTAGGCTGCCTGCCCTGAAGGGCCATTTTAAGCCTAGTCTATAACCCAAGGTGAGAATCAGACCCTGTATCTTTGGCCTATAAGGCAAAGACTTTAACCATTATGCCAAACATGACCCAAGATTTTTTTCTACTGAACTCTAGATTTCAGGGTGAGATGTGAGGAAGGGATTTAACACCCGAAATGGCTGTCGGCAAATGACCAGACGTAAGAGGCAATCCAATTCAGCACAGTCACTATGATACCATCATGGCTATATAAGCAATCCAAAAGGATGTTTAAACCATTGTCTCAATAAAATGTTTGAAAATCAAAGATATCTAAGACCGAATACTATATTTGATGTCCAACTATGAGAAGATCATTTAAGACTCTGGTAAGTGCAGTCTCACTGCTATGATATGTCCAGAGTCCATGCTGAAAAACAAAACAAAGAACTTCAGACTGTATATAAATACTGTCTTCAAATCCCTAATAATAAAGGGATGGTTGAAAATAGGAGAGAGGCTGTCAGAACCATGAATCATGTGCTGAGTGTATTGACAGCTTGGTATTGATTCTTCTACTTTTTCTTTGATTTTGAACATATGCCAGCAATTCACTGCTTTAATTGTGTTGTATCAGTTTGCCAGGGCTATGGATGAAATGTGTCAGTTGTTTAGACCACCTATCTACTTGAGACATAGAAATGAATATATACAATCGGCAAAGGCTAATAAAGGCCTTTCTTTCAGAATTGCTTAAGCTGTCAATGGTCTGTCATGTGGAAGGTACCTTCTAGCTTTTTTTAAGCTGGCCAAGTGTTAGTTCCAATACAGGATATAACCCAGATAGCTGCTGCAGCAGAGATCAAATGATGACAATCTTGCAAAAGCAAACTACGGGCACACATAAAATTGTCTAAGGCCAGCTTCGAGAGAAAAATTGCACAGGACACTAAGGATAATCACAAGGCTTTCTTTAGTTATGTTAGGAACCTGGGTGGTAATTCCCAGATATGCTCAGAATTAGTCCAAAATGACAAAAAATACACCGAACCCACAGACATTGCCAACATCCTAGCTGACAGGTTCAGCGCAAACTCCCCTCCCACCAAAGGGCAAATATCTATCCCAGCAGAGTGCTGCCCCTGACATCTCAGATGCTCAGGTAAGAGCCGCCTCTCCAAAGCAAAAACACAGCATCAATGGGACCAGATGGTGTCCCGGCTCGTCCTACATGAACTCCAAGAAGAGCTAAACCCAAACATAAAACTACTGTTCAATATCAGCCTTACTACAGGATATGTGCCCAAAGAGTGGCGTACAGCAACAGTGGTCCCTCTCCATAAAGGTGGTGCCTCAACGGATCCTGGAAACTATCGCCCCATAAGCCTGACTAGCTTGGTCTGCAAAGCTATGGAAAGGATCATCATGGACCTCATAAATAAAGATATTGGGGACCTACAAACACTGGATCCTACCCAGTTCGGCTTTGTTAAGGGCAGCTCCTGCCTCTTAAACCTGGTTGATTTCTTTGAAACAGTCACCAAGGCCATTGACGAGGGAAGGTGGTCCACACAGCCTACCTGGACCTCGCAAAAGCCTTGATACAATACCCCACTCGGGCATTATAGATAAGCTCACCAGCTTAAATATAAACCCCTATGTCACTAGATGGATTGCAAACTGGCTCAAGGACAGAACCCACATGGTTAGAATTGCTGGAGCCATGTCAGACTCCAAACCAGTTACAAGTGGTGTCCCACAAGGCTCAGTCCTGGGACCTCTCTTGTTCGGTATATATTTCTCGGAGGTACAGGCCAACACGGAAGGACTGTGGCTGACCAAGTTCGCAGATGACTGCAAACTGGGTGCCATAATCGACTCTCCAGCCGACACAAGCATCCTCCAAAAGGGCCTCATAGAAACAGACAACTGGTGCCAGTGCCATGGCCTCAGGCTAAATGCCAAAAAGTGTATAGTCATCCCCTTTGGCAAAAACAAAGTGCCCACAAATTACCACATAGGTGGAAATCCATGAAGTACAGAAGAAGTAATTAGGGACCTGGGGACCCAAGTTGATAGCAATCTCTCATTTGACAACCACGTGGCCAAAGTGGTTAGAAAAACATTTTATATAGCCCACCTAATCATGAAGGGATTCACATCTAGATCAGGGGAGGTCATTGTGCCTCTTTACTCATCCCTCATCAGGCCCATAATTGAGTACAATGCCCCTTTTGGGATGTACCTTACCAGACACCTGCAGCAACTGGAAAGACCCCAAAAGTACCTCACCAAGAGGATCAAAGGGCTCAAACAGATGCCATATGCTGCCCGGTTAAAGAAACTCCAGCTCTACTCAGTGGCATACCGCCTGTTCAGAGGCGATCTGTGCCTGACGTATAAAGCCATGTCCAACCCGGAATTAATGGACATGCTGCACCTCAGAAAATCCAAATCCCATCGAGCTACGCTCGAGACTTGAACCTCAGCACTGAAATAAATAGGACATGCTGGAGGGACAGATTCATAACCCAGAGGCTCCCTTCACTCTGGAATAAAATCCCAGTCCAGGTTAGGCAGAGTCCCTCATTGACTCTCTTCAAGAGGAATCTTGATGAGTGGATGGGAGATCGTAGGTTTACCCCGGGTATCACTTCTGTGTCACTGTTAGATAGAGGCACAGTATACTAACCTCGAAAAAGGGCATAGCAAAATAAATTTAAAATGGGTGGCGAAAGCCAAACACATTCTGGCTAGGCTTATAAATGCCCTAGGGCAGATAGCCTAGTATGAAGCTATGAACCTATGAACTCTTCACTTAAAATAAAATAATCTCAATGTTTGCAGCAGTCATTCCTTTGATTCTTCTTCATGTTTAATGAAACAAAATGTTGCAAACATGTCTTTCATCTTCTCTCCCCATGTGATATTCAAACATCAATAACAAAACAAAAATGTTCATTGTCTCTTTGACACATGACTGTCTGTTTCCTGATATTGATCACCTGGCCTCTTATTCATTAAGTGCTCACATTTACTTTTGTCAGCTACATCATTTCTCTTCTATTCTGAACATAGTTAGCCTCGTGCTGGAACAGACAATTTATGCATTATATACACATAGTCTATAATGTCAAGTTAGGGTTGCTTGTCCCACCCTAATCTTCCAGTACGCTTTCCAAACTATAAGAAGTCACTGTAGCATAACCTATATTTTACATATCCTTGCTCATCTCTAATAAAGATTTGCTAATATCTCATCCTGTTTTGAATTTCTCCACATTTCTGGATGTGGCTACCTTTTTACATTTGATTATTCTGGGCATTTGCAAATAAATTTAAAAAAAAAAACAAAACAAAACATGTCTTCACATCTACTGTGAGTAATTCCTCCTCTGTGTCAGTGCTCACACTCATCTTCTTTATGCATTTAACCTTTGGAAGATTTGCTTATCATGGCATGTACTGATTTTTATCACATGCTTGAAAGTTCCTGTTATAACTATCATTCATCCTTTTTTCAGTTATATAAATATCAAATTCCATTAATCTGTTTTCGTATGGATTTTGTTATAAAACTTACTACCACGTATTCCTTTATATCAATAGTGTTTGACAACTTGTGTCTTGTCCTGAAAGAGTGAGATTGTGGTCTTCCAGCAACTTCTCCTTTCCTTGATATGTAGTGACCAAAATTTTTGCAAATACATAAGGATGGGGCTGCATGGGTGTACATGAGCTCTCCTCCGAAAGCATTCGTTACTGATTATTTTAAATAAAAGTACTTCTTGCATTTGAATGACATCACCTTTCTGTGACCATAATCATATGCATAAATTACAAATTGCCAATGTCTTGTTATGAATCCCATATTATTATCCCTTTCGAGAAGTGGTCAGAGGTAGGCACATGCTGGTTCCAGTGCATAAACAATGGCATGTAAAGGTTTCTGAACCCTGATGCTCATACTTGAATGCTGGTACTATATGGGCAGCAAATTATTATTATCAGACTATAATAGCCTGCATCATATATTGAGCCATCAATATACAAAGCATTATGTGTGGTTTGGAGCATAATGTTTAGCACTTGTGATTGTAAACAGTGCAGAAAGGTATGCTTTTCACTGTGTATAACACTATAATATACAGGCCAGGGCTCTGACATGATCATTGGACATAACACAGGGATGTGATCCCCCTGCTGCTCAGAACACAGGCAGTCACATTATATCTGAAAATATAAAGTGTGACAGAGTTGACAGGATGCACAATTTATAGCACAGTGCAAAAGATTATACAAGCATTCTGTCTGGGTAAAACTACAATGCATTTTGCAGACAGTTGTATATGATATCTTCTTATAACTCTCTACAAACCACGTGTTTTCCAAAAAGTGGTATGGAATTCTTGCAAGTAGGAGATGGCAAATCACACAAGCACACCCAGTATGATCTGCCCATCAGGTGGTCATTTGGATTATAAGCAGTACCTCTTGTCCCTCACACACAACATCCAGCTCACTACAACAAGGTGGTAACATAGCAAAGACTATTGCATTGTTGCCAGCAACATGTAAGTGGTTGTTTATACTTAGTTGTGCAAAGGAGGATAAGTGTTTTGGATGGTAGAGAATATAGCCTGCTACTTAGAACACCCACTATTGTTTTCCATTTTATTTTCACTCTATCTTTTCTATCATTAAACTGCTCACCACACATGTATGCGATTTCCTTATGCACTATGCTTCTAACTATTTAGACCAATTAGCCTAAGAAGGATAACAATGGCAATGACTCCACATTAGCATTACTTCTTGAGGGTTTTCTATCAGAAGAACAAGGCACACTAACATATGCTCCTGTCAGTAGTTCGAAGATGATCTTGTGAAAGAAAGAATGTCAAGCACAAAATCTTGTATGACAGAATTTTGAATGAGTCAGATTGCTGGAACACCTCAGAAATGCCAAATTATTTGATCAGCAACATGACTTAGAGGAATAAACCCATGAATATGCCTCCAGTGATATGACTTCATTTAGTAGCTCAGGCTACAAAAAGCTGTTTACACACCACCTTTTCAAGCAAAAGATTTTAAGATAATGGGTGCGGAACCTAAATATACATAACATTTTTAAATGCAATGCATATTGCAGTAATGTCTGTCATTGATCTACTGTTACTTATTCTGGTAGGTGGGGTATTTTGGATATGAGGATGACTGTAGTATATATGAGTAAGGGATTGTATACCTGAAGTAAAAAAAATAGATTGGAAATTATTGGGTTTATCATCTTAAGGAAAGCTTATATAGTACACCATCTGTATGGCTATATTTGCTTGTATATTTTACTAAACACATTTTGTAGCGAGTGACCCAAAGATAAATGACTTACTAGAGCAGGTGCTATCCAGCTTTGTATTGTTGGGAAAGTGTAGTGGTAGTACAGCCTGACCATAGGTCATTATGCACCTCTAAGAAGTAGTCATCTAGTAGGGCTGCAGGGTTGTTTTTTGGCTAAGATGATGAAGAAGAACCTTTTCCTCTGCTTGCTCCTGCAAGGGCAATTACTTTCCAAGCCCCTTGTGGTGATAGGATAAACCTGCCTGATTTCTTCTCAGATAGTTTCATTTTGCTGCTTTTGTAAACAATCTGCATTTTTTTGTTTTATGTGACATAAAATCATTGTGGTGGGTATCTTGATCATTTTTATTATTGTTAGTGTTCATTCCCAGGCTGAGACAAGAATGGAATATGTGGATGATAACTATAGGCATTCATCTTCACTCAGTCTATGCACTCTTGCTGAAAAAAATAAAATAAAATCTATTTGTATGGACAAAATTGTCTAAGGGTATATAAACCTGTGCCAAAGCAAGATTTCAGTTCATAGTATCAAGACTTAGCATTTCTTTGGATCTCCTTGCGATGTATACTAATCTACATTTTGGTCTTTAAAAAGGCAACCAAGAAAACACAGGACAATGAAACCTTACTGTATTTGAATAAATTAGAATGTCTGCATACTTATTTGGATTATTTGTAGTGAGTGCAACAAATATGATAAACTTTCCATTTTTTAATAATTTGATCTTGTAGGCTCCAAAACAATTCAACTTAATTTATTCTATAACAAGACTTTTTTTGTAGTCTCAGTTTATTATGACTCATCCAAATGATTTAGTGTAACCTTTTGAGGCTGTTTGAAGTATTTATTTTAAAATTTACAGATAACCAGATGGCAGAAATTAAAAGGAATCATTTTACTGAAATTGACAAAACCTTTCTTTGTGAGTACAGGAAGAAGCTATTTGTAATACATCTTCCTGTTTCTAAAGACAATTTAAGAGAAAGAGCCCTAAAAATATTTATTTATGAAGAGGAGCACACTACCTTGTATTCTTTGACTTCCTCTGTTTATATGAAACATATTATAGTTTTGAGAGGTATATGAAGAAAGTAATGTGCTGTCCCTTAGCCATGTTCCTGTTAGGCTGAATCTGGGTCTGTAATAGGTCTGTTTTATTATTACCACTGTTTACAGATAGCTGAGACATTTAATGGGTGTGACTTGTTGTGAATGCATGATTATAAGGTAGGCACATCTACCTTCCATGACAAGAGCTTTGCTTGAACCTTGATGGTCGAAGTCATAAAAGTAGATATTGATCAGAACAGATGGGAACATGGATGGTCATGTTTATTTATTTAGTTATTTATTTTTACTTAAATACAAGAAGAAGAAAAGTAAATGGCAAGAAGTATTTGAAATAAAAGGGTGGTTTTATGTATTATATATATATATATATATATATATATATATACAGTGTGTATACATTGAATGAATGCAGTCTAAGAAAATACAATATTCTGGGTTTAAGACTAATAAGTAATGAATGATGATTCTGGTTTTCTATCTGAAAACACATTCCACGGTATTTTGTTATGAAAAGAGTCATGATATTTATGTTTTGATATGTATAGGTGCAAGAGTAAGGCACTATCTTCTATCACAGTTTACTTTCCCCAAGTCTTTTGGGTTTATAGTACCACAACTGGAATAGACCCCACTCTTAAGTCAAAATATGATTAAAGTACATGAAATTGGTATTGTTTCAATCTTTGATGTTAGCCAAAAGTGCTTTTCACACCACCAGCAATGTGCCCAAAACTGACTGTTTCTGCAGTTCATATGCAGTTGCATGTATCTGTACCATATCTAAATATGACTATAACATCTTTTTTATGAGACCCATTGCTCCTACTGATACTGGAGTTGTCTGGGTATCCTTTTTCCACATTGCCCTTGTTTCTACCTACAAATCCTGGTATTTTATGACTTTGTATTTCTCTCTACTAAGACACTGTAATCACTGGGTAGAGCAATTTCAGTGATCAATGCTACTTATGTCTTCTTTTCATGGACTACTATATTTGATTTTCTCCCATCTGTTTCTGAACTGTTGGCAGTGGGTGATCCCATGTGATATAAACTTCCCCTGGGATGCAGTAAACTCTATGTAGGCTTCGCATGACACTTACATGGAGTTTACGTGTGTGAGTGGTGATACATGTGAGTGGCAGTACTAATTACATATTCATGCAATGCACCACATTTAAACATAAACAAGCATGCTTCTGTGGCTGGCAACAGTGTTGTTGGCCAGGAAACATGTAAAGGAACATGGATAGCAAACCTGGTTGCCTCAGAGCAAAGTGCATTAGCAGAATTAGATGGATTACCATGCTTACCAGGGCTTAATTTATAGTTATGTATATGTTCCAGACACAGTACAGGACAGTGAATACAGTGCAGAGTATTGTAAAATCCCATTCCAGGCATTCTGCACAAAAGGTGTGTAAATGATGTGTATTGAATTGGGACATGCAGATGAAATGTAAGAATGAATACAGGGAAAAAGACAGGTGAAACAACCTAATATACAGCACATGCGGTCATGTCAGTGGAAGACAGTTGTTGCAGCAACATCAGTCACATGAGAATATGGTACAGTACAGACTGCACACAAAAAATGTGTATTATGTGACTGTCACACAAGGTGACATAACAACGGTAAGATGTCTTTGTGAGATAACAATCATTACATGAACAATGCAGAGGACATCTATCAGGGCTGTTCTATACAACTGGGGTAGGCTGCATATTGTGAAGCTGTGCAAACTGATTTGCTTGAATATGAGTGCAATCTCAACAGAGAACTCCAATAGGTGGGACATAGATAAAGGTTCATGGACAACAGTAAAAGAAGCACACACAATCATGAACAGTATCAGAATAATACCAACAGCAAACCCATGTCTCTGACATAACATATGTGATTCTGCATGATCAGAAATGGTGCTGCATAAACCCACTTGTACAAATATTATGACATGTCAGCAATCTATGAAGGTAATCATGCACACCATCCTGACAATGTAACATCTACTGGAGGTGTTAGGGGTAACATTACTATACCTGTATGTGACATTATGATCTGAACAGGATAGTTGACTAGTGTGCATGGCATACATATATGGCACAATCCACACTGTCACAAATATCACCCATGCTATCAGTGTTGTCAAACAACTATGTATGTACTGTGTACATCACCATAACAGGTATCCCACATGCATATGGTGTAAGAACTTGATGGAGGGGTTCTGCACCCTCAGTCAGTAATGTTTATGCAACAAAAAGAATACCTAGGTATGGTCAATATGATGTGTGGCAGCTCGCTGTGGCAGAGTTTGCACAATTCAGTTACACATCACTGCATGATGTGTAGGGGGGTGCATGAAGAACGCTGCATTGTACTCAGTTATTGGTGTGATGAAGACTTTGAACTATGGGGGTATTATGGCCTTTGATGTGGATGTCCTTCACATACTCAATAGTTGTGTTACATACAAGGGAGTAGTCAGCACTGTGGCCACATGCTGGTGGCTGTATCGCATACCATCTACCCCAGGACACAGGTCACATACTTACTGGTTGGCTAATAGGGTGTGATGTCTATATTATCCTTGAGTTGTATGCTTCTTTTCATGGCATAACAAATCACCCCATGTTTTTGTTTCATTGCAGGTATTGTTTTTGCAGCAGCAATCTTTGGTTTATGTTGATACTGTCTGTGTTATACTAATATAATAGCTGGAGTCAATGATTGCCCACAATCTGTAGTCCTTCAGACAACTATTTGGACACAGGATGTGTATGTCATTCATGATGCATGTGATTTAAATAATGGACAGGGAAGGGCATAACAGACAGCCTTGATGTATGGACCTGAGATATAGGTCACTTCACACATATCAACATATTTGGATGCCAGGTATGTGATCCACTGGTCTACCCACTTGGTGATATTTGTATGTATGGCCACATCTGATAATGTTGAGTGAACACCTCAGTGTGGATTTGTGTCAAATGCCTCAGGCTTGTCAAGTTTAAAAGGTTGATAGTGTTGTCATCATGCATGCCCTCGATGACCTCTTTGAAGACATATAAAATTTGTAACAGACATGATGTAGCATTAACAACTCACACATTGCACACAGCCGGGATATTTCTAGTTCCAATTTGGAAGAGGTCCATAATGACATGTTGGTCTACTTCACAGCAGAGGAGAGTCAGGATGTGTCTATACATTCATGTATCAGATGCTGTCCCTCCATCACAGATGGATGCATGTTGATGTACACCCTTCTATGAGAACATTGTCTGTGTGGAGGGGTGTTGCAGTGTATATTCAACCATGTCAGGAAGGTGTATGTCACGCTATAGGTGATCTGTGATGTTGCTACAGCCCATTGATTCTGTGTGATAGACCTGGATGAAGGTGAGACACTGCATACTGCCTACCTTGAGCTGGCCTAGGCTTTGGACACATTACCCCATGCAGATATCATTCAGAAACTCATCTAGCTGTGTTTTAACCCTTATATCACTGGATGGGTAACCAATTTCCTGACCGACAGAACATATATTGTGAAAGCTGGTGAATCAATCTGCACTAGAAGAGCTGTCACTATTGGCTCACCCCAGGGATTTTTGCTTGACCCTTCACTGCTCAGAATCTATTTCTTGACAGTTCAAGCTAAAGTATACAGCCTTTGGCTTACTGTGTTAATTGATTATTCCATATTGGGTGCAATCTTTGAGCTCACCAAAGAGGGGTTAACATAGACAAATGATTGGTGACAAAGCCACACAGTTTACAAATAAATTAAAAAAAATATGTCTTTACTTTTTCCTTTCTCAAAGTGGAATTCCATGCTAATTACAGCATTGACAACAGTCCTGCTATGCTGTAACATAGTGATGCAAGACTTTGGAACATACGTAGATAGCAGTCTGATCTCCGACCACCAAGTGTCTACAGTGGTATGGAAAGGTTATGTTGTGCACATCATAAGTCACTCCATTGTATTCAAATTTGAGGATTATAAAACTGCACTGTACTCGAACCTCATCAGAACGCTATTAATAGAGCATAATGCTCCCTTTTACATGTGCCTCACCAGACACATGCATCAGCTAGGGAGACCACAGGGGTTTCACAACAAGAAAACGCAGGGCCTACAAATCATTCCATGCTGTATGTGGATAGACTGCAAGCCATGTTGCTGTAATCTATATCATATAGGATGACATGACTTCTGCCTGGTCTCCTGGCCAGTCTCTGACCCTGCCCTGTTGGGGATAGTGCACATCCACAAATCAGCTATATAAGTGATGACATCAGCAGTGATTTGGCGAGGAGAAACTGTTTATAGCAGTGTCCCATGTGGTGTAAAAATCTCTCTCTAATGTCAAGCAAGTACACAAACACACAAACACAAACAGACCCCTGTTGACTTTGGTGAGAACAGAACCCCTACCTATCTAAGTACACAGACTACAGAACTCTGCATTTAAGGCAAGCTCCACAGCTCAAGTCTGACATGGAGTGTCTCAGAAAACACTTTCTAGGTGATGATATCAGCAGTGTCTGGTGAAGAGAATTTGGTAATAGCAGTGCCCCACAAGCTGGTGTAAAAGTCTCTCTCTAATGTCAAGCAAGCGCACAAATACACACACACACACACACACACACACACACACACACACACACACACACACACACACACACACACACCAAATGACTGCAGTGAGAACAAAATCCCCTACCTATCTAGTTACACAAACTGCAGAACTTAGTACTTTATGCAAGCTCAATGGCACAAGTCTGACTTTTACAAGGCTGCAGGGCAAATTATAGTGGATGACATCAGCAATGGATGTTGGAGAGAAAATGTTGGGAGGCCTGGATGAAAGGGATGTGTAGGCATGGGCAACTGGCAAAATAGTGTCAATCCATGGGATTGTAGTGGTAACTGTTATATACACATGTATGCTCGTCTAGATAAATAGACACGCACCCACATGTGACTGCAATCAGAACAGAGCTCCCTACTTATCTAAGAACACAAACTGCAGAACTCAGTACCTTACAGAAGCACCATGGCACAAGTCTGACTTTTGCAAGGCTGTAGAAAACTTATAATGGATGACCTCAGCGGTTGATGTTGGAGAGAAAGTGTTGGGAGACCTGCCTAGGTTCATAGGTTTATAGGAGGTTACTATGCTAATGGCCCTAGGGCGTTTACAAGCATAGCCATGTAAAAACCAAAGTGCCCTTATTGACCATAGTTAAATGGTTGTTGTTAGCAGAGCAATTTTGTGATCAACATTGAGTTCTCCTGTCCATGAGGGACACAGGTGCCACACCTGGGGTGAATTTACTGTCACACATACAGTTGCCAAGGTCGCACATGAATAGGATCATTGTGGAGCTCTGCTTCAAATGGAGTGGAAGCCTATTCCAGATTAGTGGCAATTGCTGGGATATATATTTGTCTCTACAGCATGTTCTGTTTATGTCACAGGCTAATTTGAGATCCCTGAAGTGAGTTATTCTTGTCCCATTTAATTTGCAGATGTGCAGCATTGCCATTAGGGGAGGGTCAGAGATTGCTCTGTAGGCCAGGCACAGACTGCCTCTCAGCAGCATGATCAATACTGAGTACGGAGACAGGGCTTTCAGTCTTTCCATGTATGTCATGTTTTGGAGGCCCTAGATTCTCTTGGGGTGAAACCTTAGTGGTATGCCCAGTTGCTGCAGGTGTATGGTGAAGCACAGGCAGAAGGGAGCATTGTACTCAATTAGTGGTCTGATAAGGGTTGAGTACAGCAGGGCTATGACTACCCTGGTCTTGGATGTGATGCCCTTATTTATTTATTCTTATCACAATAGACACATGGTGATTGAAGTTTAGATTGCTATTAATCTGTGTTCCCAAGTCTCATCCATTGAGTTTGAGCTTAGAGGAGTGCTAGCTATGTCATAATTAGCAGGGGCTATTTCTTTGCCAATGGGGACAATGAGGCATTTTTTTGAGTTAAGTTTCAGTCTATTTTTCCGTTGATCATTTGTCTGGGTCAGCCCTTTCTGTAATATGTTAACATCATTGGGGGACTTTATATAATTGCACCCAATTTACATTCAGTATAGTAATATATGTGTTAATCCCCAGATGGGAGAGTTTCTCTATGATACCTGAATGGGGGATTGTGTCAAATACCTTGGCTAATCCAGGGCTTTGTTGACACTCTCAAAGAAGTCCACTGGCAAAACAAAACTGGGTTAGGTAAAAAGTTTGAAGATCACTTATGTCCTTGTGGATAAAGTCCATGATGATTCTTTCCATAGCCTTGCAGATAAGGCTGGTTAGGTTTATGGGTTGATAGTTCCCAAGGTCAGTTGATGGATGTGAAGGTATGTTCAACTGTGAAGATAGTTTTAGTCATACATACTACCAAATTGAAGTACATTGCATATCACACAGCATTTGTTATTAATTTATGTAGAGCAGCTGATATATTTGTGAACAAGTACTGAGAAACTAGGGTTGCAGTGCATGGGGGGATGCGACACATGGCTACATTGTAAATATATGACATATTGCTAGATAGGCCTTCAATTTGTTGTTTCCATATCTAGTTTCATGGCATAAAGAGTAAATGGACAATAAACTTCACTAATGCATAGTAATAATGACTTTGCACAGCCCAGCAGCAAGCAGTGGGTTTGCCCAATGACTGACAAATTGTTTGCACATGTGAGATGCATATTTCCATCACTTTCCCTGTTTGCATGTAGTTAAGCACTACACAGATATGGGCTTTGTTGCTAAAATTCTGAGAGTTAAAAAGTGAGTGTATGAAACACCGTCTGCTTAACTGTCTCTGTGGCAACAGGTGTAAATGCATTGATACATTTCTTTTTGGGTCCAGATGATACTGGGTTTGAATCCAGGTGTATGTAATACTTTTAAATAAACAGTGATAATGCAATGACATTATTCTTTGTAGTACATTTAGCATGTGTTCTTGTGTGTGTTGACAATGCAGTGGGGTTACACTAGATTGCATAGAGGTAACTGCAACACTGTAGTGCTACTCACCATTGCTTAGCATTGGTGTGCAATGCCAAATTCTGTGCAAACACAGAGGCCAAAAAGTGAAGGGATCCATTGCTTTTTCCAGTACTTATGTGTATTGTGTGTAATTCTATTTTTTGACTTGATTATAGGTGTTAAAATGGGGTAGATAGGGCATTGGTGAAATGGGGAGCAAGCAAGGGGGAAGAACAAAGGGAAAGAAATGCAGGAATGTGCAGGAGGGAGGTAGGAAAGAACCATAGCTATCCATTTCTTTAACAGTGAAAACTGAAAATATGTGCAGAACATTAGCTGAATTTGAACTGTCACCTCCTGAAAGAGGGTTGACAATAACATAATCATGTTGTATAGTCAAATGGACTGAATCAAGGGTGTCAAGAAGGTGCATGTACCAAATGAAGAGCTATGTGTGGGACAATATTATTTTTGAAGGAGAGGTGTGCAATTTTTTTTATTCAGTAAGAGAGAAATGCTGTGTAATGGGCACTGGTATTTCTGTGTCAGGTAATTTGGGTGAGGAAGCAAATTCAAACAAACAAGACAAGACACAGGGATGGTGAGGGAAACACAAGGTTGGTGGACACCGCGATTGGGGTGAGGGAGGAAACAACCCAGGGTCATTCCCATCAAACATGGAAATAGTAAGAATCTTGTCTTCACCCAATGTGCTGTCATCACTGTCCCCTTAGTCCACTGGCAGCTGGAGTGCTGGACATCTTCTCCTCCTATGTATCATGAGGGAGAGCAGCCTCTCCATTCGGCATAGGTATACACTAATGTTGCAGTGCACAACCCTACACACTAACCCTGGCATCTCCTGGCAGGTGATGAAATCTACATCTCTGCCACTACTCTTAGAAGTTACCACAGCAACAGCGGCTGGGCCAGTACTACCTGAGGATGCAAGTAGTGCAGGGGCAGCAGAGTCAGTGCTGCCAGGTTGGGTCCCAGGTGTGCTGGGCATCAGTGCTGGAGCCAATGGAGCAGGGGCAGGCTGGGGCTGGCCACCATCACTGTGCTGTGAAGCATTTAGTGATTTGTTACAGATGGATGACATGGAGACATTTTGATGACATATAATGGAAAATAAAAAAAAAGTTTCCAGCTTTGCTTTATGTATGGATATAATTTATTTACCGCTTCCCCCCACACACTTTCCACTCCCTTAACTCTTCTATACTTTCCTCCTTCCTCCCCCTCCTCCCTTTTTTGTCCTACTTTGCCCTACCATCCATTTTTCCCCCCTCTGTCCTAAATTAAAGACACAGCTGTCTGATGTATTGAGTCCTAACCACAAATATTAAGCTCCCCCTTTTCTCTCCTCTAATTAACTAACAGCATCACTAATGTACATTTTAGCTAACCTTTACTTTATTTTAATAACTTTTTACAAGGTCTACATGCAGTCTACCTAAATAATATTGTAGACATCCTTTAACTATACTAACTTTCTTTATAAATTATACAGTCAGCCTCAGATAAACTAACTGAATGAACCTATTTATTTTCTCTGTATTTCTTGGTTGCAAAACTACTGCTATAATTGAAACTCAAATGCCTATATGTCAACAAGGATACCTTGTAACTCTGTAAGCTATACACCCGGATGTAAATGCAATGACCATTGTACTTATACTTTGTCAAATGCTTTTACTTTATATTTTGTCAAATATTTTTAGTTTGTGGAGCTTTTCTCAACGGGCCTCCACTGAGAATGGGTTCCTGACCCAGTCAATCTTTCCTGATCAACAAATGTCAAGAAAAATAAAATAAATAAATAAATGGTATAACCACACAATTCCTGCTTTTCATATTTCAATATCTTGATTGTTTTTTGTTTCTCCAGTAGGTGATATTGAATTTTTGCCTTTTCTGTTTAATCTAGAAACAGGAATTTTTTTAGTTATGTGATACTTATGTGTATTATCCTTCTGTTGTGCTTAGGTTACCAAGGACTATTGTACCCAAACATCTCAACCCCCAAAACACCCTTGTTAGTATTCCTGAGAATCAGACCATTGTGGAAGCTTTTAGGCAACATGGTGTCTTTCTGCTTGAGAGAGGATGTGGAGATATGACAGGCAGAATGCAAATTTTGCAGCAGATAGTTGCTGTTGTGAATGCAGTAGGTGGCCGCAGCAGGACATATGATTAGGTGCATCATAGGGCCACTGACTTGATCTCATCTGGAAAGCAGCTGCAATGGCCAGTGACTGGATGGGTACCAAGGGCCCTGCTAGAGATCCGCCACTAACAGATTGAAGAGTTTCTGAACATTGTCAGTGATCTAGATTGCTCCCAGGAATGTGCAGAACAGCACGTCCTTGACATTGGTGCTGTTGTTTCAGGGACAGCAAGTATGTCCCAGGAGGATCTTTCAGGTAGGCTAATGTATCTCAATTGTTAAATACTCTTGTATAGTAAAACATATACAGCAGTACCTTAGTTCTGTTTAACAAATATAACAACATGTTCTGTTTGATTACACATGGTCTTAGGTTGGACTTGTCATCCAAATTCTTGTTGAAAGTATAGTTAATGGGCATATAAAGGGCAAAAAGCTGTAACCCTCATATCTTACTGTTAATTGTGATGGTGTTGTCCTTAAAATTTGCTTAACTTCTTCCAGGACCAACGACTATGGGAAGCACAGAATTGACTGCACATGGTTAGCCAAATAACGTCTTTGCCAGTGGTGATTAGCAGTTCGAAGAAATATATAACTTTTATCCATATGTGTGGTGTGGGTGTGAGGACTGTTGTGTGTATAGCTGTACTGTCTGTAATAGTGGCAACACTGTTACTTTGCTAGCATAAATTTCACTATAGTAGTGTAGTTATTAATTTCTTTCCTGTGTTTGTTGCTTATTATTAAGGGTGATTGTGACAGTGGAAGTGTAGGACTCTTACCACCTGATGTCAGTGTATTGGCAGACTCTGATGATGATGATAGTGACCAAACAGAGGCACAGTTGAGGGGTGCAGAGGTTGAATCTGACACTGAGGTTGACATTCAGCCATGCCCTGTAATTTCATTGGACACAGCCAGTAGGCCTATCTCAACCCATTCTAGTGAACTATCAGATACTGGACAGGTGGAGGATGAGACCCTATAAGTGTAGTTACTGAGGCTTTAGTGCCTGTTGACTTTGGCTGTAGCTAAACTGTGGGCAATGTGCTATGCAGGAGGGTTTCTTAGGAGTGCTCGGAGGATACCCGCTGTCTATCTTCCACCTGATCCAGGTCTGTCTTCCCGTGGCACTGAACATATATTTAGGGCCATCATGGAGGCACAGGCACATTCCCATAGGTCCTCCAGAGAAAGGCTAAGGGATGTAGATGTGGCACAGGCTGACATGTGTGACTGCCTCTATCATGTTGCAGATTAAATGGATTGGATGAATGACACTTTGGAATGAGTTGTGTCTGTTATGGAATGTCTGCCGGTAATGGGATGGCATCCTCATGGCTATAGGTCAGCCACATAATCTGCTGTTAGCCAATGTGGCCATGCCTGCTCTACTTCCATTGCTCCATCAGTGGTTGAGGTGTCTACACCCAGACGTGCTAGGCTATGGGGTCATGGTCTTGGGTGTCAGCTTCTTCGTGAGGGTAGCTCATGCAGCAGACATCAGTCACATTCAGGTAGCAGCAGTGCATCTAACCTTGGGTGTAGACAAGCCAGTGCAACTCTTAGCAGAGCCAGTTCTTGTGGTTGGGTATGACAACGATGAACTGCCACCTCTACCATGCATGGCTCACACCTGTTCAACATACCAATACACAGAGCTAGCCCAGAGCTTGGCTGTGTTCATGCAGACACTCACACATCAGTTTCACCTGGATGACCCATAAAGACAGAAATATAACCATTACATGGATCAGCTTTGAAGCTTAAAGCTCATTTTGCCTCACTGGCCTTTTGTTACTTTAACCAAATTTCTGCCTGCTTCTCTATCATACTTACACACAATTACAGACCTTTTGTGTTAGCGTAAACTTCCTGCCCCACAAAACCCCCTATGCAAGTGATGATAACTGTGCCATATCTCTGTTTTCTATCTTTTGGACTAAGAGATACATTACATTTGTGTCTGATGCTCAGGGTGCATAGCTGACTTAGTGCTTAGTATATCTGCATTTGTGATGTTGATTTCGTAATTGCACCTTTAAGTTATATTTGTCATAGAGAGGTGGACAGCTGATAGAATCAAACATTTTTTGCCTCAATATTGTTAATAATCTTGTGAGGGTTGTGAAGTCTGAAACTGAAATGTGTCTCATTACTTTCTAACTTTTCACTTTAATAATTTTCCAGTACAAAAGTATGGTGCTAAATTGAGGACATTCGATGACTATCAGTACTTTTGAGAGATATGACTGTGTGTTTCTTTGATGCCTGAGGCCTACTACTTGATAATGGACACATAAAAGTCACATAAGTCTCTGATGTCATATGTTAAAGTCATTTTTCTACAAATCACCCACTGTTTACTTGCTTATATTACCAAGTAACAACACGCAAGGGTATGCCATTTACTCATATTATTAAACAATACACTCCAGTTCAATACCTACCTTGTAAATCCAGCAGTTGTAAAAGTTTTAGTTTATGGCTGAATGTCTGATGCTAGGACTACACAGTCATCACATGGGTAGGTAAACATTATGTGCGCTGCATGACATCAGCACTCCTATATGTATGTGTGTAGGATTAAGGTTTTAGCCCATTAGGTGGTGAGTGAGTGTACTGTGCATTGCCTCTTAGCCAATGTGAGGGCATATTGATCATGCTTACATCTGCCTACAACCACAACAGCTGCTGGTTCCCCCTCTGAGTCCTCACCTTTGTGTGGCTGTGGTGACCTTGTCATTGGTGGGATGTATGTCCCTTCCCCTTGTTGATCCTGCAGAAGCTTTTTTCTCAGGGTGATGTCATGTAGCATGGCACATACAGTGAATATTTCAGTACATGTACATCAATTGTACTGCAGGGCTCCACCAGATATATCTTGGCACCAGAACCATAACTTCAGCAGCCAAAACACACACTGTGTGATATTTCTGGTTTGAGCACTTGCCTCATTATGGCATTCTTTGGCTTGTGTGTGTGTGCATTTCTGATGGGCATCATCAGTTACAGTTCCAGAGCATAACCTGCATCCCCTAGTAAATGATCTGTGGGGTATCCCACCTAGTGAATATCTGATACATTTGGGATGTGTGTGAGATATGTGAGTCATGGTAACTGCCCGGATTGCCAGTATACACGTTCAGGATGATTCCCTTAGCATTACACAATACTTAGCAGTTAATAGAATGGAAACCCTTTCTATTTATGTAGAGCCTACCCGATCCCCCATACGGTGCCTTCATTTCTATATGTGCGCAATCTATGCTACCCAGTACTTCAGAGTAGTGTGCTACAGGGTAGAACTCCTGCATTATGTGACCATGTCCTCAGGATTACTGGGAAAATATGTATGGTAATTGGCATTTTGTAGCATAGCATTCAGGAATTGATGGAAGACCCTGGATGCTGATGCCTGTGACATTCCTAGCATATCCCCTGTTGGTCTCTGAAAGGTTCCTATAGCTAAAATTCTAAGTGCTGCACATACCTTTGTCTCCACTGATATGGGCTCCCTCAGTTTGTCCTGGATCTCAGTTGAGGGCAACAGAGATTGCAGAGGTCCTGTAGTGTGTCTCTATCCACCCTGTAGAGCTCTACAATTTCCATGTCATATAGATTGTGATAAGTTAAAGGGGGTCTGAAAACTCTTCTACTTCTTGGCATTGGTCTGTTAGCAGGATCAGCAGCATAGACTTCAGCCTGTTGCACATACAGATGAATTAAAGCAACAGCAGACCCTAACATTGTTTCTGTGCAGACTGCTTTCCGTGGCTGTATTCCTATAAGTTTTGGAATTTGCAGGGAAAAACAGCAGTGAGTCTACATGGTTACCTTATAGTTTGTTACCTAACTCCTCTATCTTGGATTGGTTGATTAGCATACAATTCAGCTGCTTATGTTATAATTAGCTTGCTATGGTATTTACCTTGTTTCCATGACTCTACACACTGTGTGGAGCCACTTACTGAATCTAAAACAGTGTGCTACCATGTGCGCACCACAACACGATGCAAACACAGTGTAAATGGACCATGTAGGCTTTATTGAATATGGCCATTCCTCATTCTGTATAATACTTTCTGGATCATGTTTCCAATGCTTCTCAGCTACTTCAATATTGTAAAGTTTACACAATCCCCAGTGCAGAAGTCTTGCCACATTATTATGCCTTTCGGTATGCAGGCCATCTGCCATTAGTATATCACACCTTGCAACAAGATGTGCAACTGATTCCAGTTCTGTTACCTGAATTTGTCTATTTCTCCCACATATTTCAATGGACTTTGTAAATCAATGTGTATGTTGTCTACTATCCTGGACTGCCAATATTAACCTTTCATCTTCTGGTTTAAATTCACCTCTCCTTAAACACTACTGCCTCAGATTGTGATGGACATCTACCAAAAAATGTATAAATATAAAATGTAGCATTGATTTAACATATGCTGCATGAAATGTATTGTTTTATTATAAAATACAGAATGATATAATTGTGATATTTTTTTCTGTTTTACTACTCATTGTGGCATTTACAAACATTGTTTTCAGTGCCATTAATACAGATCTCCATTTAACAGAATGCAGCATAAATCCCAAAACACAAATAATGAATGCATTAAAAGTCACTTTATTTACCATTTATTGTTATGCCTGCCAGTGTTTGATAACACAGTAGAAGAAATTATTGTATGTAAGCTCTTCTGAGATCTTTCTGAATTGATCAGCTGTAAAAGAGGACTGCTGTTACAAAAAATTGCATACTAGTTATGTCAGATTAATTAGAAGTTTGATATATCTAAGCATTTCACCATTCCCAGTCATGTAAACCATTACTGATCAAAGTCATTGTCTCTGTGGTCAATAAATATGCTGAGAGTGCTAAAAACGATAAAACAGTTTTACGATCCCTGGAATAGCAAAACAGATACAATAATGAAATGGATCAGTAGATGTCTATACAACAGATTGTGACACATTTTAAAAATAAAGAGAAACGTGAATATCAGCATGGAATAAATGTATTTTTTCTTTCATCCTCTTCAGGCTTAATTTGTTGTCAGCTTTGCTGTGGATAGGATAGCATGATATTGAAGTGACGCAGTTATTCTGCAAGCACACATATACTGACTCAGTACCTGAGAGATTGAGAAAATTGTACATGGAAGTGATGCTGGGAGAGAGACCAAGAAAAAAAGTACGTATATTCAGATGCCAACACTAAAATATGAAGCTTTTCTCGCCAGGCCTCCGCTGAAAATTGGAGTTGTTCCAAGTTAGACGTTCCCGGTTATCAAATGTTAAATAAAATAAATAAATAAAAATATTCAAAAATCTGCAAGTTTCTATTTTTTTAAGTAGCAAACAGTAGAAGAAGATGAAATATATAGGTAAAAATGTGCTTACATTGCATCTCCTGCATTAACCCAAGCTTGTATGCTAACTCAGAGGCTTTTGTAGCCTAAGCACCTACAGTCTCATCAAGATCTTTCAAAAGATCATGCCATGATTCTTATTTGTGTCATTTGTTGCTGTGAAAATGGCAGCCCTAATCTTGTGTGATTGAAACTTGAAGGATGTTCCCGGGATCAGTGGTAGCTCCCCCTTTGTGGAGTGGGATAACTGTTGCTGTACACCATTCAGTGGGCACAAAACCTGATGCGGGGCTATTATTGAACATGGTGCTTAAGTGGGGAGCCAGTTCGTTCTGAAGTTTGTGTAAAATGCTGCCTGGGATGTTGTCTGGTCCCATGGATGCTGTGTTTTTGGTTTTAGAGACTGCAGCTTTTACCTACGTAGTTGTGATTACAGGGACTCTGCATTCTTCTGAGAGGGGGGGTAAAGTTAGCACTGAACCTATCTGCCAGGATGTTGGCAATATCAGTTGGTTCTGTAATTTTCGTGCCTTTGTGCTGTAACTCAGAACAGATCTGGGTGTCGCCATCTAGATTCTTGACATAGCTATAGAATGCTTTGTGGTTGTCCTTGGATTTAGTGGCGATTTTGTTTTCATAGCTAGCTTTGGAGGATCTTATAAGGGATCTCAGCTTCTTACTGAGGCTGACCAGGGAGCTCCTCCACTCATGGGATTTTACTCACTTTTGCAACAGTTTCTTCCTTCTGTTGTACAGTTTGTTTATGGCAGGGGACCACCAGATTGGCTTCCTTTTTTTGGCGGATAGCATCTTGGTTCTGTTTGGGATAGCACAATCCATGCACTTGTGTAAGTGCTTATAGAGTGCATTTGTGTAGGATTCAGCAGTAGTAACTGTATTGTCCATCTGCATGGTTCATAGGTTCATAGGTTCATAGGTTCATATGAGGCTATCTGCCCTAGGGCATTTATAAGCCTAGCCAGAATGTGTTTGGTTTTCGCCACCCATTTTAAATTAATTTTGCTATGCCCTTTTTTGAGGTTAGTATACTGTGCCTCTGTCTAACAGTGACACAGAAGTGATACCTGGGGTAACCTACGATCTCCCATCCACTCATCAAGATTCCTCTTGAAGAGAGTCAATGAGGGACTCTGCCTAACCTGGACTGGGATTTTATTCCAGAGTGAAGGGAGCCTCTGGGTTATGAATCTGTCCCTCCAGCATGTCCTATTTATTTCAGTGCTGAGGTTCAAGTCTCTCAAGCGTGTAGCTCGATGGGATTTGGATTTTCTGAGGTGCAGCATGTCCATTAATTCCGGGTTGGACATGGCTTTACACGTCAGGCACAGATCGCCTCTGAACAGGCGGTATGCCACTGAGTAGAGCTGGAGTTTCTTTAACCGGGCAGCATATGGCATCTGTTTGAGCCCTTAGATCCTCTTGGTGAGGTATTTTGGGGTCTTTCCAGTTGCTGCAGGTGTCTGGTAAGGTACATCCCAAAAGGGGCATTGTACTCAATTATGGGCCTGATGAGGGATGAGTAAGAGGCACGATGACCTCCCCTGATCTAGATGTGAATCCCTTCATGATTAGGTGGGCTATATAAAATGTTTTTCTAACCACTTTGGCCACATGCTTGTCAAATGAGAGATTGCTATCAACTTGGGTCCCCAGGTCCCTAATTGCTTCTTCTGTACTTAATGGATTACCACCTATGTGGTAATTTGTGGGCACTTTGATTTTGCCAAAGGGGATGACTATACACTTTTTGGCATTTAGCTTGAGGCCATGGCTCTGGCATCAGTTGTCTGTTTCTATGAGGCCCTTTTGGAGGATGCTTGTGTCGGCTGGAGAGTCGATTATGGCGCCCAGTTTGCAGTCATCTGAGAACTTGGTCAGCCACGGTCCTTCCTTGTTGGCCTGTACCTCCGAGAAATATATACCGAACAAGAGAGGTCCCATGACTGAGCCTTGTGGGCACCACTTGTAACTGGTTTTGGGTTTGGCCTGAGACTACGAGATAATTGAGGGTAAAATCCATTTCAATCTGTTAGCCAGAATAGATGACAGAATCTTAATATCCACGTTAATTAAAGAGATGGGTCTATAATTTACTGGGTCAGATTTATCTTTATTATTTTTTAGAATTAGAATGGTTTTGGATGTGTTCCAATGAATATCTGAGATATCATTAACTCTTATATGATTGTAAACTTTAAATAGAAAGGGAAGAACTACCAATTTGAAAGTTTTGAAAAATTCTGGAGTAAAACCATCAGGTCCCGGAGATTTACCCAATTTAAGATTATCTATTGAATCCGAGATTTCTTGTACCGATATAGGGGTAGAAAGTAGTTTTTGCTGATTATCATTAAGTTTAGGGAACTGCAAAGAGTCTAAAAAGAGTTTTGAGTGATTATCTTTAACAGAATTAGAAGACCTGAATCTAACTCAGTGTAAAGAGAGGTGAAAAGTTGAATAATCTCTTCATCAGTATTATATAATCTGTTATTATAAGATAAAGATGTAATATTTGGATTTCTGAAGTTAACTTTAATAATTCTCGCTAACAATTTAGATGGAACCTGGGCCCACTCTGAATATGAAGCAAGTAGCTTTTGTTCAGCTAAGGAGAGGTTATTTTGGTGAAGCAGAATTAAATCTTTCTGACAATCAAAAATTTGTTTTTCTAAAGTAGCATCATAGTTCAGATTAAGATGATTTTCCAACGAAGAAATTCTTGATTTTAAGAATTCCTCTTTTTTAAAGTATTGTTTTTTGAAAAAAGCAGCTTTACTAATAAATAAACCTCTTAATCTTGCTTTACATGCAGCCCATTGTATGTCATAAGGAATGTCTGATGATTCAAGACTATTCACCATTTCATTTAGGATTTCTGAAGCTTGTTTGCAAATATCTTCATTTGACAATAAGTTATTATTTAAGGTCCACTTATTAAACATAGTTTTATTTTTGATATTGGGTTTTATGTTCAATGTTAGTGAAATTCTTGAGTGATCCGAAAAGAATCTGGGTTCTGTAGTAAAGTCCACAATATATTTTGAAATATAATCTGAAATTAGAAAGAAGTCTAATCTGGACCACGAATGATAGCACTTAGAATAATAAGTATATATATCATTCTTGTTTATATTTTTAACAGTGCGGAGGGGATCTATTAAATTATATTCTGTCATCAAATCATTTATAGCCAGAGTAGATTGAAGATTATAGGTGACAGTGGAGCGGAACGATCAATTACAGGGTTTATAACTGCATTCCAGTCACCACCCACTATAATATGATGATCCTTATAGGATGCAAGAATATTGTAAATTTTAAAATGAACAAATGTTGTGAATTACATGGGCCATATAGATTTAAAATTAATAAGGGTTTGTCCAAACCAGCAATAGAAGCGTAAATAAGCACCACCTCCCCTCATCATCAAATTTCTCATCAATAATATTCCCAATGAATTTTTGTTTAATGATTATAGCTACACCTCTGGAGTTAGATGAGTCACCTGAAGCTATAATCTTTGATCCATTTTTTAACTCTTTATTCCAATCAATACGTGAAATATGGGTCTCTTGGATAAAACAAATGTTAGCCTGTGATTTAAAGATCATATGAAATAATAGTGACTTTTTCGCTTTATCTTGAATGCCTCTAACATTCCAAGAATCTAAAATTATGTCAACAGGCATATTCTACAAGTATAATCATTATTGATGCTATAAAAGTGAACTCAAGGTGCAAATCCAACACAACATTAAAAAGAAGAAGAAAAAATAAAAGAAAAAACAGTCTTTAAGTTTTCAAGCAAGTCATCAAATAACATTTGTTGAAAAAAAAAGAAAAAAGTTTTTGTAAGAACCATGAAATGTATAATAATAACCTTTATCCTAACCCTAGTGCCTACCCACCAATCCCCCTGTGATAAAGGAAGAGCAGAAGAACATGAAAAAACATTGCAATTATAGATAATAATAACCTCAAGTTAGAATACAAATTACTCAAAGGAAGCCTAACATAACATAAAGTCCGAGTAATACTACTAAAAATATATACAAAATTAACTAATTTCAAGACGCCCAACATGCTTAATCCCTACTTCTAATACTAATCTAAAGCTCCTATCCTTAAATTGAAATTTATAGTGATTAAATGTATTTCCTCAAGTATTTCAAGAGAAAGAGAAACAAGTAAATAATAAATAAATCACACTCTGCTTAACTAGAACACTCTATCATAAGAAGTAATACAATTAAAACTGAAAGATATGTAAGATAACATATATAAGTATAACAAAACCAACTGGTAACATTATAATATAAGTAAATAAGCATAGCATTACTGAACTAAAGATAATAGTCATGCACTATCTACTGAACCTTCTTTAGTACTTTAGTGATAATTTCATTAATCAACATGACCATTAGTATGATAAAAGCACTAATACCTGTAGAATGAGTATTTAGTTATAGTTCAAATAAAGCAAAAACAACTACCAAGCAACCATATCTCAAAATGAAAAACAATTCAGTCTGGAGATGCATCTATTAACTAGATAATAATAGTACAGGAACTATTCAAAATGAAATATTATAAGCTGTAAGGTTTTAACACTAGTTAATATACATGAATAAAGTATAATTATATTATTAAATAGTAACTTAAACAGCATCATATATATTGGACTGAATGTACAACAATGTGCATACATATAATTTTAAATCTACTTTTTGAATATTTTACTAATGACTCTGTTAGGTTATGTAGCCATACTATTCTTCTAAGCTATAGATGTAACATAGCAAAACAGCATGAAAAGACAAGGCTTTTAAAGTAAACATTTTGAACATCTAATTAAAACAGAAACAAGCAAGCTAAATGCAGTAAATCTAAGGGCTTAAATATATACAGGTAGATTCAGCTAATCATATTAAAGATAATTATTTCAAACCTTTCAAATAAGTAAAGGCTTTCTTAAACATAAACTACTAATCATAAATATCACATCCAGCCTCTGAGAACAGAGAGAGCAGAGAATAGAAAGAACATGAAACTTTCATATGAACAGGTATACTTTGTAACATTTGTCAAATTAAACACTTCAGTATAATATAAAATATTGTATGAAAAAATATTCTGAATAGGAAAATATGTTCATTTCTTTACACATCCTTTAGAATTTTAATATATAAAACTAACCTGTTCATTTGTTTCCAGAAACATTTTCACTCTGCTTTATGAAAGTAGCAGCTTGTTTTGAAGTCATGCAGACACACTAAAAGTCACTGAATATATTATGTGACATGAATCTGTTTAAATTTAAAAAGCAACCTTCATTTATGAAGAGAAAACACTTTAAATAATAGCCAGATCTATTAAAAAGTTAGTGCTATTGAATACTTGTTGAAAACAAGCAGACTTGTGTATTTGAAACTGTCCTTCTTTCCTCACAAATGATGACATCACCATCCATCTCAGAGAGACTGTAGTGCATGTTCATCCAGAGCATCAGCTGGAACTCTGAGGGAAGATTTTCTTGCTAGAATGTTGAGATGGAATGTTTTTCCCTCCAAAAATCATTTAGCTTACACAGAAGGCTGTAACTCCAAAGCTTGTAGTAAAATTAACATATTATCTATTTACACAGCAAGTATATGTGAGAGAAAGAGAAAAAGTAAATACAGGAATTTAAATGCTTCTATTAATCCACACAAATCTAACAAGCATATATCCTGTCACTGCACACTGTCACACCAAATCCATCATGTGTAAATTACATGACAAGTTCTTAAGATAATATAATTATGTCACACCAGAATTACAAATCATGTAACACAAATACTGTCAGATTAAAGAAAAGAAAAGATCAAACCTTATTGTAGTTCTTTAACAGTAGAATATTAAGATACAGTGTCAGGAAGCTTTTTAAATGTTTTAAGAAAAATGTCTTTTGCATCTTTAGGATCTGAACATACAAATCTTTTGTCATTAGCTGTGAAAGACAAGGTATTAGGATATGCCATTCGAAATCTAATCCCTCTTTTATCAAGTCAGCACAATAGGGGCTAGTTTTTGTCTATTTAATTTGATCTGTGCAGGAAGATCTTGGGAAAATGATAGTTTGTGAGACTTCCATATGAATTGTTTCTTTGTTTTAGCAGTTTCTAGGATCTGGAAAGTGTCTTGAAAGTTTAGTAACTTAGTATAAATTAACCTTGGTGTGGAAGAATCTTGCTTTGTACGCAGTGCTCTGTGTGCTCTCTCTACAATTATAGATTTTGAAGAAGCTTCACAATTTAACAGTGTTTCAAAGATATTTTTAGTCACAGATAACAAGTTTTATTGTCATAAGATTCAGGTAAACCACGAATAATGATGTTATTTCTTGACTCCTGGCTTCCAGATCCAATATTTTAGCTTATAAATCTGAAACAGTTTTATCTCTAGATTTAAAGTCACTTTCCAATAAGTCTGTTTTAACCTCCAAAGCTAAGATTTTATTTTCAATAGTGACAATACTATCGTTTATTTGCTTTAAAGATTTACTAAAGTCTGCAAACTGTTCTGAAAAGTTTTGTATAGCACTTTGGATTGGTTTTAATGCTATTTTTAGTTCTTCTAAAAGGAAATTTGAGCCATTTAAATCTTTATTACTTACATTAAAAGTTTCTGTAGGTTGTCTAGATGATTTCAGTCTTTTGAACCTGAATCTTTTTCAGGAGAGAGCATTGAAGTATATTTGGCCTTTGTAGGCTGAGTCTCCATGGAGTCAGATTTTGTAGCCATGCCCAGAAATGGAATGCAGTTAACAGGATACCAGGAACCAGGAACAGACTGGAGCAGTAGGAGTCCCAGCAGCAGAGAGACCAAGAATGTTCTGAGGTAAAATAAATCCCAGGATAATAATTCCAGAAGAAAAAATAATCCAAATGCGTAGAAAAAGATTTATAAAATCTTTTAGTATAAAAATTTGAGGAAAAAGGTTGATGTAAAGTTGTAAAAAAAAACAAAAGTTAAATAGCTGTGAGGAGCTCAGAGAGTAAGGACTAGACTAGTCGGCGACCATTTTGGAATCCCTAACATTGTTTCTGTGCAGACTGCTTTCCGTGGCTGTATTCCTATAAGTTTTGGAATTTGCAGGGAAAAACAGCAGTGAGTCTACATGGTTACTTTATAGTTTGTTACCTAACTCCTCTATCTTGGATTGGTTGATTAGCATACAATTCAACTGCTTATGTTGTAATTAGCTTGCTATGGTATTTACCTTGTTTCCATGACTCTACACACTGTGTGGAGCCACTTACTGAATCTAAAACAGTGTGCTACCATGTGCGCACCACAACACGATGCAAACACAGTGTAAATGGACCATGTAGGCTTTATTGAATATGGCCATTCCTCATTCTGTATAATACTTTCTGGCTCATGTTTCCAATGCTTCTCACCTACTTCAGTATTGTAAAGTTTACACAATCCCCAGTGCAGAAGTCTTGCCACATTATTATGCCTTTCGGTATGCAGGCCATCTGCCATTAGTATATCACACCTTGCGACAAGATGTGCAACTGATTCCAGTTCTGTTACCTGAATTTGTCTATTTCTCCCACATATTTCAATGGACTTTGTAAATCAATGTGTATGTAGTCTACTATCCTGGACTGCCAATATTAACCTTTCATCTTCTGGTTTAAATTCACCTCTCCTTAAACACTACTGCCTCAGATTGTGATGGACATCTACCAAAAAATGTATAAATATAAAATGTAGCATTGATTTAACATATGCTGCATGAAATGCATTTTTTTATTATAAAATACAGAATGATATAATTGTGATATTTTTTTCTGTTTTACTACTCATTGTGGCATTTACAAACATTGTTTTCAGTGCCATTAATACAGATCTCCATTTAACAGAATGCAGCATAAATCCCAAAACACAAATAATGAATGCATTAAAAGTCACTTTATTTACCATTTATTGTTATGCCTGCCAGTGTTTGATAACACAGTAGAAGAAATTATTGTATGTAAGCTCTTCAGAGATATTTCTGAATTGATCAGCTGTAAAAGAGGACTGCTGTTACAAAAAATTGCATACCAGTTATGTCAAATTAATTAGAAGTTTGATATATCTAACCATTTCACCATTCCCAGTCATGTAAACCATTACTGATCAAAGTCATTGTCTCTGTGGTCAATATATATGCTGAGAGTGCTAAAAACGATAAAACAGTTTTACGATCCCTGGAATAGCAAAACAGATACAATAATGAAATGGATCAGTAGATGTCTATACAACAGATTGTGACACATTTTAAAAATAAAGAGAAACGTGAATATCAGCATGGAATAAATGTATTTTTTCTTTCATCCTCTTCAGGCTTAATTTGTTGTCAGCTTTGCTGTGGATAGGATAGCATGATATTGAAGTGACGCAGTTATTCTGCAAGCACACATATACTGACTCAGTACCTGAGAGATTGAGAAAATTGTACATGGAAGTGATGCTGGGAGAGAGACCAAGAAAAAAAGTACGTATATTCAGATGCCAACACTAAAATATGGAGCTTTTCTCGCCAGGCCTCCGCTGAAAATTGGAGTTGTTCCAAGTTAGACATTCCAGGTTATCAAATGTTAAATAAAATAAATAAATAAATAAAAATATTCAAAAATCTGCAAGTTTCTATTTTTTAAGTAGCAAACAGTAGAAGAAGATGAAATATATAGGTAAAAATGTGCTTACATTGCATCTCCTGCATTAACCCAAGCTTGTATGCTAACTCAGAGGCTTTTGTAGCCTAAGCACCTACAGTCTCATCAAGATCTTTCAAAAGATCATGCCATGATTCTTATTTGTGTCATTTGTTGCTGTCAAAATGGCAGCCCCAATCTTGTGTGATTGAAACTTGAAGGATATGTGGGTAATCGGCAGAAAAACAAAAACTTGCCTGTTAATTAGTTCTTATTGTTTGTGCTGTTTCTAGTATTTCAGGTACCATGAAAGAGCAAACTACTGCATCAAGTGACCTCTGTATGACAAAATGCAGCACCATCCCATTTAAACTAACTCACATAATAAAAACACAGTAAGCTGTCCATGTAACCCCAGGGACATTGGGATTTATTTTATTACTGTATGTATTTTTTTAACTCTGGCACACCTTACTGAATAACATTCATTCTTTATCCTAAGTAAAAGTGTGATTTGAACAACGAGCCAGAGACTTTTAAAATGTTATTTAATTTATAGGTTCATAGGTAGGTACTAGGCTATCGGCCCAAGGGCCTACGTAAGCCTAACCAGCAAGGTTCCATAGCTTATGCCACCCAAGAAAGTTATTTTCCTGTTCCACTGTCCAGCAGAGACACAGAAGTGATCCCCGGGGTGTATTTTCTATTTCCCATCCACTCATCAAGATTTTTCTTGAAGAGTGCTAATGAAGAACTTTGATTGACATAGAAGGGTAGCTTGTTCCAGAGTATGGGAAGTCTCTGGGACAGGAATCTATCCCTCCAGCATGTCCTGTTTATTGTGGTGACAAAGTTTAGGTCCCTAAAGCGTGTAGCTCGGAGGGATTGGGATTTATTTAGGTGTAGCATGTCCAACAGCTCTGGGCTTGACATAGCTTTATATGTTAGGCAGAAATCACCTCGGAGTAGGCGATATGCTATGGAGTAAACCTGGAGTTTTTTGAGGCGGTCAGTCTAGGGCATTTGTTTGAGGCCAGTAATCCTCTTTGTGAGGTACTTCTGTGGCCTTTCCAGCTGCTGCAGATGTCTTGTGAGGTAAATTCCAAAAGGGGCATTGTACTCTATAATGGGTCTAATGAGTGATGAGTAGAGGGAAACAATGACCTCTTTTTTCCTGGATGAGAACCCTTTTGTGATGAGGTGTGCCACATAGCAGGACTTCCTGACTACTGCGGCGATGTGACTTATCACTTCCTGACTACTGTGGCGATGTGACTTATCAAAGGAGAGACTACTGTCCACCTGGATCCCAAGGTCTCTAATCACGCATTCGGTGTTAAGTAGATTGCTGCCTATGTGGTAGTTCATGGGTACAGAGTTTTTACCAAAGGGGGTGACACTGCACTTTTTGGCATTGAGCTTGAGGCCATGACTCTGACACCAGGCATCTGTCTCAGTGAGGCCTTTCGGTAGGATGTCCACATCATTTGGGGACTTGACTATGGCTCCTAGTTTGCAGTCATCTGTTAACTTCATTAGCTAAAGGTCTTCTGTGTTAGCCTGTACTTCAGAGAAGTAGATAACAAACAGGAGAGGTCCCAGGAAGGAACCCTATGGTACTCCACTTCTCACTGCTTTGTGGTCAGATTTGGAGTCTGCAACTTTTACAGTGTGAGTTCTGTCATTGAGCCAGTTGGCAACCCATCTTGTGACATAGGGATTTATACATAGTTTAGTGAGTTTATCTATAATTCCAGAATGGGGGATGGTGTCAAAAGCCTTGGCGAGGTCAAGATAGGCTGTGTGAACCACCTTACCCTCATCCATGGCTTTGGTGACTGCCTCAAAGAAGTTGATCAGGTTCAGAAGGCATGATCTGCCTTTCACAAACCCAAGCTGGGTGGGATCCAGAATTTGGAGGTTACCAATGTCTTTGTTCATGAGTTCCATGATGATACGTTCCATGGCCTTGCAGACCAGGCTGTTCAGGCTAATAGGTCGATAGTTCTCGGGATCAGTGGTGGAGTGTGATAACTGTTGCTGTACACCATTCAGTGGGCACAAAATCTGATGCGGGGCTATTATTGAACATGGTGCTTAAGTGGGGAGCCAGTTCGTTCTGAAGTTTGTGTAAAACGCAGCCTGGGATGTTGTCTGGTCCCATGGATGCTGTGTTTTTGGTTTTAGAGAGTGCAGCTTTTACATGCGTAGTTGTGATTACAGGGACTCTGCATTCTTCCTGTATAGATATGGGCCCTTTAGGGGGTTAGAGGGGGGGGGGGGTAAAGTTAGCACTGAACCTATCTGCCAGGATGTTGGCAATATCAGTTTGTTCTGTAATTTTCGTGCCTTTGTGCTGTAACTCAGAACAGATCTGGGTGTCGCCATCTAGATTCTTGACATAGCTATAGAATGCGTTGTGGTTGTCCTTGGATTTAGTGGTGATTTTGTTTTCATAGCTAGCTTTGGAGGATCTTATAAGGGATCTCAGCTTCTTACTGAGGCTGACCAGGGAGCTCCTCCACTCATGGGATTTTACTTACTTTTGCAACAGTTTCTTCCTTCTGTTGTACAGTTTGTTTATGGCAGGGGACCACCAGATTGGCTTCCTTTTTTTGGCGGATAGCATCTTGGTTCTGTTTGGGATAGCACAATCCATGCACTTGTGTAAGTGCTTATAGAGTGCATTTGTGTAGGATTCAGCAGTAGTAACTCTATTGTCCATCTGCATGGTTCATAGGTTCATAGGCTCATAGGTTCATACGAGGCTATCTGCCCTAGGACATTTATAAGCCTAGCCAGAATGTGTTTGGTTTTCGCCACCCATTTTAAATTAATTTTGCTATGCCCTTTTTTTGAGGTTAGTATACTGTGCCTCTGTCTAACAGTGACACAGAAGTGATACCTGGGGTAAACCTACGATCTCCCATCCACTAATCAATATTCCTCTTGAAGAGAGTCAATGAGGGACTCTGCCTAACCTGGACTGGGATTTTATTCCAGAGTGAAGGGAGCCTCTGGGTTATGAATCTGTCCCTCCAGCATGTCCTATTTATTTCAGTGCTGAGGTTCAAGTCTCTCGAGCGTGTAGCTCGATGGGATTTGGATTTTCTGAGGTGCAGCATGTCCATTAATTCCGGGTTGGACATGGCTTTATACGTCAGGCACAGATCGCCTCTAAACAGGCGGTATGCCACTGAGTAGAGCTGGAGTTTCTTTAACCGGGCAGCATATGGCTTCTGTTTGAGCCCTTTGATCCTCTTGGTGAGGTATTTTGGGGTCTTTCCAGTTGCTGCAGGTGTCTGGTAAGGTACATCCCAAAAGGGGCATTGTACTCAATTATGGGCCTGATGAGGGATGAGTAAAGAGGCACGATGACCTCCCCTGATCTAGATGTGAATCCCTTCATGATTAGGTGGACTATATAAAATGTTTTTCTAACCACTTTGGCCACATGGTTGTCAAATGAGAGATTACTATTAACTTGGGTCCCCAGGTCCCTAATTACTTCTTCTGTACCTAATGGATTACCACCTATGTGGTAATTTGTGGGCACTTTGTTTTTGCCAAAGGGGATGACTATACACTTTTTGGCATTTAGCTTGAGGCCAGGGCTGTGGCACCAGTTGTCTGTTTCTATGAGGCCCTTTTGGAGGATGCTTGTGTCGGCTGGAGAGTCGATTATGGTGCCCAGTTTGCAGTCATCTGCGAACTTGGTCAGCCACGGTCCTTCCGTGTTGGTCTGTACCTCCGAGAAATATATACCGAACAAGAGAGGTCCCAGGACTGAGCCTTGTGGGACACCACTTGTAACTGGTTTGGAGTCTGACATGGCTCCAGCAATTCTAACCATGGGGGTTCTGTCCTTGAGCCAGTTTGCAACCCATCTAGTGACATAGGGGTTTATATTTAAGCTGGTGAGCTTATCTATAATGCCCGACTGGGGTATTGTATCGAAGGCTTTTACGAGGTCCAGGTAGGCTGTGTGGACCACCTTCCCCTTGTCAATGGCCTTGGTGATTGTTTCAAAGAAATCAACCAGGTTTAAGAGGCAGAATCTGCCCTTAACAAAGCCGAACTGGGTAGGATCCAGTGTCTGTAGGTCCCCAATATCTTTATTTATGAGGTCCATGATGATCCTTTCCATAGCTTTGCAGACCAAGCTAGTCAGGCTTATGGGGCGATAGTTTCCAGGATCCGTTGAGGCACCACCTTTGTGGAGAGGGACCACAGTTGCTGTACACCACTCTTTGGGTACATATCCTGTAGTAAGGCTGAGATTGAACAGTAGTTTTATGTTTGGGTTTAGCTCTTCTTGGAGTTCATGTAGGACGCAGCCCGGGACACCATCTGGTCCCATTGATGCTGTGTTTTTTGCTTTGGAGAGGGTGGCTCTTACCTGAGCATCTGAGGTGTCAGGGGGCAGCACTCTGCTGGGATAGATATATGCCCTTTTGGTGGGGGGGGAGTTTGTGCTGAACCTGTCAGCTAGGATGTTGGCAATGTCTTGTGGGTTCGGTGTATTTTTTGTCATTTTGGACTAATTCTGAGCATATCTGGGAATTACCACCCAGGTTCCTAACATAACTAAAGAAAGCCTTGTGATTATCCTTAGTGTCCTGTGCAATTTTTCTCTCGAAGCTGGCCTTAGACGATTTTATGAGTGCCCGTAGTTTTTTGCTAATACTGATCAGAGATGCATTGCCTTTTTGGAATTTTGCTCTATCATTTAGTAGCTTCCTCCTTCTATTGAATAGTTTGTTTATGGCTGGGGTCCACCACACAGGACGTCTGCCATTGGAGGATTGGGTCTTGGTTTTATTTGGGATCGCATGATCCATGCAATCCTGAAGGTGTTCATAGAATGCATTTATAAAGGATTCTGCGGTCTGGGCCGTATTTTCCACAGGCCCGGGGGCTTTGAAGGATTCCACCTCAGTTTTGAGGAGTGTGAAATTTGCTTTAGAGAAGTTTTTCACTGTGGTTTTCTGGGCAGGGGGGTGGTGTCGGGATGTGAATATCCAGTGAGATTAGTTTATGGTCTGATCTTACCAGTGAGGGATACACTTCTGGTCTGGAGCATAGAGTCCCCATGTTGGTGATGATCAGGTCCAGTATGTTTTCCCCTCTTGTGGGAGTGGTAACAAGTTGTTCCATAGCATTTGAGTTTATAAATTCTAGGAACCTTTGGGCTAAGGTGTTGGAGCTAGAGTAATGCTCCTAGTCTATGTTTGGGTAGTTGAAGTCGCCCAATATAATGGTGTTTGGAGAGACCTTCATATTTTCCAGTGTTCTCAGGAAGGCCGAGTGGGGTTCCTGGGTTAGGGATGGTGGTCTGTAGCAGGCAATAAACTGGAAGGCAGTTTTACCCACTGTTAGTTGCACATGGATAGTCTCTGATGCTTCATGCTGTGCCAGCAACCTGGAGGTGTGGGTATCTTTGACGAATATTGATACTCCCCCTCCTTTTGTGGGTAGGTCCAAGTTTTGGGGTCGAAAAGCATGGTATGAGGTATAACCTGGTAGTGCTGGGGTGCTCTCGGGAGCCTTGAACCAGGTTTCTGTTACTGCACAGATATCGATGTTCCCCATGCTAAGGAGAGTTTCGAGTGCATGCATCTTGAGGTTTAGACTTCTGACATTGAATAGCATTACTCTTAGTTTCTTATGCCTTCATATACCTATGGAGGTGGGTTTGTCTTTTGAGCCTTGCCTAAAAAAGGCACTATGGGGGTAGCAAGAGCCTTTGCATCCGAAAGCCCAGGGGTGACAGGTGTCATGGGTGTCATGAAGTTCACCACTTCTGACTTAAGAAGCATGTAGTTGGCTTTGGAGAAATTTTTTACTGTGTTTTCCTTAATTTTATAAGCAATGCTTAATACAGGGAAGCTGGCTGGATCAAACATCCATTTCCAGAAGTCAAGACTTCAAAGACAGTGTAGGAATGTATGATTTTGATTAATTAAGGAGACGCAGCATCCCAAATTTAGCTGCATAACTCTAAGATAGTGGAGAAGCCTTATAAATGCAGTTTGGGACAAACTAAGTTGTTCCAGGCCCCTCGAGTAAAGGGGTAAAGGGGTGTGGGGAGGGTATAGTGGTAGCAAGGAAGGTAAGGATTGTAGTTGGTTAGGATGGTGGGTCTGTGGTGGTGAAAGGGTTAAGGAAAGAGGGAGATGTAAAAGGAAGTGAGGTAGGAGTAGGTGGGACTTCTGACAGTACTAAGGTTTTGGGATTAAAGGAAATAGGCACATTTGGCATGAGATGGTGGAGTGACAACTAGTTTATGTCCAGATGACCTGTAGGTATCATGGATGAAGGTAGGCCTTAGATGGTGGGGAGAGAAGGGCTTAGGTGGTCTGGGTCATTCCCCCCTTTGGTGTTTTCTAGAGGTTAATTTAAGGGGGGGCTGGAGTCTGGGAATATAGTTTGAGCTTACTGGTAGGAAAGGGTGATACAGTACTGTGTGTGGGGGTGTGTGTGCATGGGTGAATGGTTGGGGGGGTGGGCAAAAAAAAAAAAATATATATATATATATATATAATGAAATGGATGGGAGTAGTGTTAGGCTTACCTGTGTGTTGAAGTTTATCTTTGCTCCCTGTCATCCGCAGGTCTCCTGGGGATACATCAGGCCTTGTTTCGGTGGGGCCATGTGGTCGAGTGACATCCGTGGGGGGAGGCTGGGGCCTGTTTTTAGCTCCATAGGTAGTAGGCCATTGGTGCCATGCGGTCAGATATATATATAAAAAAAAAAGATGAAGGCATTCTCCCACTGGTCGTAATAGGCAAAGGGGTGTCCATTGGTGTAATCTGGTTCCAGTTCAGTTGGGGAGTAGTGGTGGATCATCCCCTTGTGCTCCCTGGTGGGTTTGTGGGCTTGTTTTGTCCATTTCTGTGGTAAATGGTTCTCCCAGTGGTCATGGTAGGTGGTACCATTGGGGTATAGTGGCAGATCATCTCCTTGGTGGTCCATCGTTGTTTCTGGCTTCATATTCGTTGGTGATAGTGGCGGGTTTTCTGTTCACTCTCCCTGGGGGGTTCATGGGTGTCCATTTGTCTTCTCTGGTTTCCCTTCAGGATGGCATCTCGGTCATCCAGGTGTCCCTCCATCCTGGGATTCGGTGGTGGTGGTGGAATATCTTCTCCCTGGTGGGATCGTGGGCTGTTGTGTCCATAGTCGCTATCTCTGTGGTTGTGGCATGCATTCAGGGGTCCATTGTGCTTCTTCGTCGGTGGTATAGTGGCGGTTGCTGTTCGTGCTCCTGGTGGGTTCATGGGTCTCAGTCAGTCTTCTTCGGTCCTTCCAGCTTCAGGATGACATCTTGGCCGATCGGGTGTCTCTCCGTCCTGGATTTTGGTCATGGTGAAATGTCTTCTCCATCCTCCCTGGTGGTGTAGTGGGCAGCTTCTGCCATTCTTTCGGCCTTTAGGTCCTAGCACCGGTTTGCGCATGTGCACTGCATTCATTAGCCATTACCGCTATGGAGGATCATGCTGGGAGGGAAGATAAGTGTTTTTTAGGCTTGTTTGTGTGAATGGAGATGGGATTGTGTGGCTGGTAGATAGGGGGATAGTTAGAGGGACTTAATTAATTATTTTTTTTTCTCTCCATAGATACACATGCGGAGGGATATTGATAGGGGATATGCTAGGGATAGGAAGGGGTACTATGGTAGGAGGTGTGGCTGACAGGGTGGGTGAAAGGTGCCATTGGGCAGGCAGGGATAAGTTAAGGTGCAGGGGTAGGGGGGGAGTAGGGCAGTCGGGCTTATAGAATAGTGCTAATATTTTGTTTCTCTTTTACAAATGGGCAAATTACCAGATCTAAGGCAGAGGTTGTTCCAGGAGGCAGCAACATCGGAGGTGGCACAGGAACCTGAACAGACCCTAGGTCAGAAGAGGCAATGTATGGCAGTGAGAACCCCAGCTTGGGGAAAAAGCAACAGGTGTCATAGCAGGTGATAGCAGTGGAGACACTGGTTCCCAGAACATCGCAAGACAAAGTGCAGGTAATGTTTTTATTACAGCAGCATTGTTGGGGGAGCTAAAGTTTGAGGATTGTGGGGTGAGGAGGGATGATGACTTGTCAGTTGGGTATCTCGGGGGCAGTGTGGAAGGGATAGAGGAGGCGCAGAGGCAGCTAGCACAGGGTGCCAGGTACCCGGTTAGAGATGCGATGTGGGGGACAGCCGGTAGGTTCCGGGGACAGTTTGGGCTTGGGCTCAGAGGTAGGCTCTGATTTTGGGCTGTAGCCTGGGGACTGGTTGGCTACCCAATCTTTGGGGCAGGGTACAGGAGCAGTTATTCTGACTCCCCACATTTCGGGTCCAGTTAAGGAAAAAATTTGGAAAGGGGAGTATGTGGATTTGTTTGAGCTGATTGATGCAGAAGGGGTCCAAGGGCTAGTGGAAGCAGAGTCCTTTAACAGTAAGTACTTGTTAGCAGCCTTAACAGCATTGGGAAGACAGAGGGTAGGTAAGCTTTGCTCTAGGACATGGGATAATTGCGTGGTTGGCTTTACATATTTTATGGCAGTGCAACTGGAGAAGAACGGGTCCTTGACTCTGCCACTGCTAGGCTATTTCCTTACCATTCGTGAGGCACAATGGTTAAGGCTGGGTAATGCGTGGCTCTGGTATGATCAGCATTTTCACAAACGGAAGGCTGTGGACCAGTCACTTTGTTGGGAGGTGCGTCATCCAGATCTATGGTTGGCTACAATGATGGATAGTTACGGGAGCTTTAACAGAAGGTTGAGTGGGCTGGAAACAGTGGGTGTGTATTGGTCATTTAATAGTAGCTCCTGTTCAGCGGTGGGGTGCAAATTTGCCCATGTTTGTTCAGATGTGGAGGGGGTCATTTGGCCACTAGCTGTGGTCAGCAGAATTTGTCCTGGAACTCTAATGTTATGGGTCGTGAGGGTGGATTTGGTAGGCAAGGCTTTCAGCCAGCCTGGCGGAGGGGTAATTTTTGTGGGTCCCGGGGATTTGGACTCGTGTTCTTTAGAGGCAATAGAGGGAGGCACACCATTCCCTATTAAGGTGGAGGTTCTCCGGAGAATGTTTCATCGGTTTCCTGGCTTGGCCATCAAGGAGGAGATAATACAGGGTTTTCAAGGGGGGTTTCCTATTAAGTCCACCGTGGGAAATGGTGGGGGGGGTGCAAGAATTTACAATCTGTTCAAGGTAAAGAGGACATCTTGGAGGCTTTACTGGAGAAAGAGAGTAGGCCGGGGCAGTTATTGGGTCCTTTTGACAGTCCGCCTTTTAGTGCTCACAGGGTGTTGCCTTTGGGGTTGGTACCGAAGAAGCGAGAAGTGGAATTCAGAGTGATACAACACTTGTCTTATCCGGAAGGGAATTCAGTAAATGATTTTATTGCAGAGGAGGAGGTTAGGGTGCATTACGCTTCCTTAGATGATGAAGTGAAAGTGATTAGGGAATTTAGGGAGCCATGGATGGTTAAGGTCGACATTGAGTCGGCTTTTTGATTGTTGCCTATTAGGAGTGAGGATTAGCCACTATTGGGGATGCAGGTAGGAGATAAGTGCTACTTTGACAAAGTTCAGTACGGTATTGCATTGGATTTGGCAGCAGAAAGTGGGGACTCAAAAGGCAGTGCATTATTTAGATGATTTTTTGTTGGTGGGCGAAGGAAGGGTAGGAGCATAGGAGGGTTTGCGGGAGTTTATGATTATGTGTGAGGAGTTAGGGGTACCACTGGCTCAGCATAAGATGGAGGGTCCGGCAAGGGCCTTAGAGTTTCTTGGATTAACAATTGATGTGGAGCGGGGACTGTTTTGTTTACCAGAGAATAAAATAGAGAGGCTTAGGTCGGTGATATGTTCGGTGTTGGGTAAGGATAAGATTTGGATTTGTTCAGCTATGGAGTTTCTTGGGCTTTTGAATTTTGCCTGTTGAGCGGTACACCCAGGGCAAACTTTTTGAAGGTCACTGGCATATTTGCTGAAAGGGGATAAGAGCAAACACCATTGGGTTAGGGTATGGTGCGGGAGGACTTGGGGTTGTGGAATGGGATTTTGCAACAATTTAATGGGATATCTTTTTGGCAGTCAGACTGGGTGGGGCAGGAGGAACTTCAGTTGTTTATGGATGCATCTGGGGGTGCTGGCATGTGGGCCTATTTCAGGGGTCGGTGGTTTGCAGCTGAATGGCCTTGATATTGGGAGGAGGTATGGAAGCGGGATGTGGCCTTTCTAGAATTGATGCCTATATGGGCAGCTTCGGTGCTGTGGAAGGAGCAATTGAAGGGCAAACGTGTAGTTTTTTACTCTGACAATATGGCTGTAGTGTGGGTATTGCAAAAGAAGACAGCTAAGTCGGGCATGTTATTGTTGGTATTACGTAAATTGGTTTTGCAGAGCCTTCTAATAATTTTTTCTTTTACAGGAGTGCATGTGCCTGGTGTAAGGAATGAGATTGCTGATAGCTTACCCTGATTTCAGTTTCGCAGGTTTCGTGGGTTGGTTCCATGGGTGGAGGAGGTGCCAGAAATCCTGCCAGACTAGGTGTGGAATCTTGGGTCGATGTAGCCAGGTGGTTGGTACAGAAGTCCTGGGCCCCTTCTACAAGGATTTTAATCAGTTTATTTTGCAGCTGCCAGAGGAGGAAGGGGTATGGTCAGAGGAATTACTACTGTGATATGTAGCTCATGCTTGGGGGTTAGGCAGGGCTTTGCAGACGGTTAAGGTGGATTTGGCTGTGATTAGCATTTTTGCTAAGTTAGCGGGGTTGCAGGATTTCACTAAGTCTTGGACATTAGGGCGTATGTTAAGGGGTTGGGGGAGAATGCTGGTGGAATGCAAGGATATCTGATGGCCACTTATGAGGGTTATATGGAAAGTTTTGTTGAAAGGGTTAGGTTTGTCGCAAAAGGGTCCATGGATTATTTTATGTGGGGTACATTACGTACATGGTTATATTTTGATGCTTTTCATGTTTTGGAGTTGTTAGGGTTGTTATGTTGGAAGGATGTCATTATAGGTGAGGGTGAGGCAACTATTGCATTAAGGAGGAGTAGGACAGATCAGTTGGGTAAGGGATGTGTGGTGGTGCTTAAAACTGACAAGAATCCTTGCATTTATCCAGTAATGTGGGCAAAAGAATTTCTGAGGAGGCGAAAGAGGAGTGTGGATCAGTTAATTTTTTTGTTCAGTGGATGAGAAGGTGGTGTAGATTCATACTTTTGCTGAGGAAGATTTTACGTTGAATGGGATTTCCGTCAGAGAGGTTTGTAGCTCACTTGTTCAGGATAGGTAGGGCTTCAGATTTAGCTAGAGAGGGTAGTTCTATTGAATTGATTAAAAGAGTGGGGAGGTGGTCTTCAAATGCATTTTTGTCTTATATTAGATAAGTTGTGGTCTGATTATTAATTTTTCTTCTTTTCTTTTAGGGAAGCACATTATCATCTTGGGGCATTTGTTCATCCACTGGGCAGAGAAGCGTGCTTTAGTTAGGGATGATGGGGTAAATTTGGGTTTAGCACATTTAGGGTGATGAGTGTCCTAGCATGGTGTTAGGGGGCTTTGGTGGGACGGGTTGTTACAAGAATTTGAGAGGTCTAATCTGAAGGGACATTGTCCTTGTATACTAGTCATTCATGTAGGGGGCAATGACTTGGGCATTGTTTCTAAAAAACAATTGGTGGACATTATGCTGCGAGATTTGATGAGATTACAGGCATTGTACCCGGGTATGGAAATTGTGTGGTCAGAGTTGGTTCCGCTTTTATGTTGGTGGGCTACATATAGTTATATGGTGATTGAAAGGGTTATAAGGTGTGTTAATCAAAGGTTGGCTAGGCAATTAAGGATTTTGGGGATGCATACTATTGACCATAGAGATTTTGGGGATGGAGAGGAGGCTTGGTATCGAATGGATGGAGTGCACCTTAATGACATGGGTCTGGATCTTTTTAATTTCATCTGAAACTCTTTTTAGAGCATATGATTGTGGCTAGGGTTTAGGAGGGGGAACAGCCTGGGATCAGGTTGGTAGCAGAGAAGAGGGACAGGATTGTCCTCTTCTGTTCCCCCTCTAAAGTAGGTGGTAATTGGTTTATGGTTTGGTATGGTGGTGAGGTGAGTAGGTACACTGCCTCTTTATGTGGGTGAGTAGGTACACTGCCCAGGTGGAGAAGGTATCACGGTGAGTTGGTACGCTGCCTTGAGGTAAAGTTCATCTAGAGTGAGTGATGACGCTGCCAGGAGATCATTTTTGCTGAAGAAGATAATTAATGTTGGTTTTAGTGTACATAGTTCATTGTATAATACAGTTTAATAAAAGGTCGTCAAATGTCTTTATGTGTGTGGTGTGGTTATTTAAAGGGGGGACAGGACAAATGCAGTTTGGGACAAACTAAGTTGTCCTGGTCCCTCGAGTAAATGGGTAAAGGGGTGTGGGGAGGGTATAGTGGTAGAAAGGAAGGTAAGGATTGTAGTTGGTTAGGATAGTGGGTTTGTGGTGGTGAAAGGGTTAAGGAGAATGGAGATGTAAAAGGAAGTGAGGTAGGAGTAGGTGGGACTTCTGACAGTACTAAGGGTTTGGGATTAAAGGAAGTAGGCACATTTGGCATGAGCTGGTGGCCCTCCCACCCTCCTCTTTTATATATGGATGGAAGATGTGGGCAATTTGAGGTGGAGAATAGGGACAGGATTGCCCTCTTCTGTTCCCCCTCTAATGAAGGTGGTTAGTGGTTTATGGTTTGGTATGGTGGTGAGGTGAGTAGGTATGCTGCCTCTTTATGTGGGGGAGTAGGTACGCTGCCCTGGTGGAGAAGGTATCAGGGTGAGTTGGTACGCTGCCTTGAGGTAAAGTGTGTCCAGGGTGAGTGGTGATGCTACCCGGAGATCATCTTTGCTGAAGAAGATAATTAATGTTGTTTTTTGTATACATAGTTCATTGTATAATACAATTTAATAAAAGTTCATCAAATGTCTTTATGCGTGTGGTGTGGTTATTTAAAGGGGGGACGAGACAAATAGTATGGCATCAAATAACCAAATATAGCCCAAGATATCCTGAGCTGTAGTCAGTTTCTAAATACATAAAGAACACCTTATTATTCATGTATATCTTCCAAGTGCTGGATGTGAACAGCTGAGCAGCAGGTTTATAAATTATTTATAAATCTAAAAAAGTGTTCAACAAATAATTCAAAGATTAAGGTATTAGCACCATAAAAGTTTAGTTTTGTTAGGATGACTAAAGCAACATGCTATAGAAGAAGCAACAGGTAGATTTTTAAAAGTAACAGTTGCATATTTATCTTGATTGTGCCTGTTCCCTTTGATATATATTGAGCGCCTGCAGAAAAACTAACTAAAAATAAAAATGGGTTTCAACCAAAACATAGGCATCATTAACATTTGAACTTTGTTTTATGTATGTGTTTGATTCTATTTTAGAAGAAAATCGAACTTCATATGGTTGAGATGATATGATTGATTTCCGGAAAGTCACACGCCATAAAACAACAAAAATCTGTAGCCCTCACACTCCCTGCATAGTATATATTCCAACTGCGAGATCACACTACAGTGGAGAACAGGGTACATTCACCGATCCCCACTGTACCACGATCTTCATGCAAAAGACATTTTGGAAAGTCAATCATATGGTCCTAAACATATGATATTTTCTGATGACTCGATCTTCTGAGCAGGTTCCGTGTGTTTGAGTGCCTCACTATTTCTCCCTGTCTTTCTCTCCCTCCCTCTTTCTATCTTTCTTTCTGATTGTCTGTCTGTGTATCTATCTATCCACATGATTTAGTTTTAAATATATGACAGAGAAACTAGTTTACATAAAGGTATACAAATTCACTACAAAATATTGCACTTTATATTTAATATTTACAGGACAAATTTAATCATAGCCCATTTCCTAAGTACACTATTACCCTTTGAGATGGGTTACATCGATCATTACTTACTAAAAGGAAGAATAACATCCTCCACCTACAGTATTTTGTCTAAAAATAGTCTAGGTTATCTGGTATTACCCATTATTATTATTATTATTATTATTATTATTATTATTATTATTATTATTTATACCAGATAACCTAGACTATTTTTAGACAAAATACTGTAGGTGGAGGATGTTATTCTTCCTTTTAGTAAGTAATGATCGATGTAACCCATCTCAAAGGGTAATAGTGTACTTAGGAAATGGGAAATGTACTTCATCTACAGTCTTGCATACCAGTATTAGCAAACTCCATGTATAGGAAAATCTTCATGCAACTTACATCTCTTATCACATACCCCTCCAACTGACTTAACTCCTAGATCATCCCTCCAACCCATCAGACAAGTCTTTTTGATAATTATTATCTCCCTCTGGCAATCCCTACCAACACAACTCAATGAACTCTCCAATCTGTGTATAAACAGAAAGGATTGCACTGCTCTTTTTAAACTGCAAAAGATGTTCCTGCCAACAAACTGGTCACGATACCTAATTTTCAAACGTTCAACCATCCGTTCTTGCAGACAGGAGCATCACTATCAATATTGCCTATCAGTCCATTTATGTATATATATATCAGTACTTATTCTATATATCTTTCAACACCCTCCTCTTTTTTCTCCTTCTCCTCATACCTTCTCCTGTCTTTGCTACTACTTCACTACACTTTTCTCTGCAAGCTATTCTCCAATTTCAGTATCTGATTACTTCCATACTGTACAATTTAATCTCTTTGCTTACCTTGTTCTTTTAAAATGATACCGCATTAGAACTCTCTGCACTAATTAAAACAGATTATTCAGTTTATGAATATATTATTCTATCTTTGTACATTTTTTACACTTTACCATTTGTACATTTACAACTATCACATGGATTTTATTATTTGACCTTGCATTGCATATAATCATTTTGTGATAGCACATTTGACCTCTTTGTTTGACTTTATTGACTTTATAATTTGGAATTATATTCTTGGGCTCTGATTGCAAACAATTATTACTGTTTAGTGTACAACTACAGTATAAAATTATTATTATTATTATTATTATTATAATTATTATTATTATTATTATTACTAGTACTACTACTATTACCACCACTACTACTAGGATATATTCAATATTTAAGCTCCCCATATGGTCCCCTATAGGCTGTTTATAACGTTAACTAATATGATTCTTATTTAACTGGGTTGATATAATGGTTAAGATGTTTATGTTAGAGATACATGACACAGGATTGACTGTCACCTTTGGACAGGAAATTGGATAAGCTTAAAATGGCCGACAAGTTCAGCTAGCCAAGTACTTACCTATGAACCTATAGTTCTATCAGTTTATTTTATATTTTTTCTTTCAGTTTGTGGTTCTGTTAAATGATAGAAAGATGCTTCGTTTTTTTTCTTCTCAAGGGTCTTCATAATCTGATCCATTTGCTTATTTCTTTATCACTGTCCAAAAATTATAGCTTCACCAAAACAATTATTAAACAATTAACCCATAGTGACCCTGTTTGCCATTATCAAATCATGTCTAAGATTTATGTAACAAAGAACATTATGTTCAACTGTCTAAATGAATTAATTATAACAGACTGCTTCTCAATCCTTAATAATTCTTAATATCCTTTGAGTTCTGTTGGGGTTTACTTTATATATTTTTTTCTTTAACAATTTTATCATGTTGCACTTTTGAGTGCTGCCCAAATTTAGCAGATGAAAAGATACACAATAATTTATGCTTCATAAATTTCTGAATCTTAGCATTAATTTCACTATATTACCATGCTGTACAAATGTTAATCCATGTCATGCTAACATCCTCTAAATCGAACATTATGCCAAAATTATTAAAGACATATTTGTTCGCACTTTGTTAATGGAATGTGTCGAATTTGAAAAAAAATCAGAAAATGTTTTTTTCTTGTATTTTCCATGCCCATTGATAAATTATTATCTCTGGACCATTTATTCAAAGATGTCAGTGAAGTATCTGCTTCAAATATATCCAAATAAGTCATATTGAATGCAGCCTGTTAAGCTGTTTTCCACCCACTTGCTATGAACAACTTGTATTGTGCTATTCTTTCTACAGGGCTGTTGAATAAATAAGGTTATGTAATGATTGCTGTTGACAGCTGATATACAAAGTTCTACTATTTTACTTGCAAACAGTAGATTCCATTTTAGTTGCTATGCCATCATCTACTGTTTATGCCAATAAATGCCATGATAATGTTTGTATCATCTGATCTCTTTTTATGCATGTATGCTGGAATCCATTTATCCATCCATTCACGCACAACCCCCTTTTCCCACTTTGCTTAAGGGGTTTGGTTGTCGTCTCAAGCCATATAGATATGTAAGCAGGAACTGTTAGGAGTATGACTGATGCAATGTTATCAATATTCTGTGAACAGTATTTTCCAACATTAGAATACAAAAATTGATAGATGCTTAGTTTCCAACATCCATGTGATTAGACCTTTCCTGCATATATTGCTTGAAATAATATATTACTTTTTTAGTCAAGAGGAATATTTATGTTCTTAAGTTGTTACTGATATACTCTGCAAAAAATGTTGTGTGTCTTGTAAACATTTCATTCAGTGATGGCTGATATGCATCCAGTGTTAAAACATTAATTTCTGATCACTTACAATGATTTGTATGTTTACAGCATAGTCTCATCAGTAGTTTACTGAGGCAATGTTCCTAACCTTTTTCCTTTACCGTTATTATCATGCAGAATATTTTAACTATTATTGTACCTAATGAAGATTCTGTTTGTTACTGTACTCACTGGAGCCCTTGGGGTAGAGTGTCAAACAGAAGTGATGCAAGTTTGGAAAATAAACAGTGGCAATAATACTCTAAAGATAGGTTGGGGGGATGCGCAAAGATAAATAGTTTTCATGGGTAAAGACAGCAGGGCAACTTCACTTGTCCATCTAATGCTAATTGTAATTTTGGGCATATAATAGTTCCCAGTAACATTACCTTTTGGCCCACTGTTATGGGTCATTATTACATTCGACCAAATATTCCTAAGGTAACCCTTGAATTTGATTCCAAAGTTTCTATTAAATGTTGTCAATTTCCTATATTTTATTTGGGAAAAGGAGAAAATTCAAAGAAATATCCACCATCAACACAACGGCTAATCTTCACTTATGTGAAAAAGTGTGGTAATCATACTATACAGGTAATTAGTATTCCTCCCAATAATACGAAAGTACAACTAAATTTTACTACTGGAGTTTCTGTAATATGTACTAATATCACAGTCATTACAGGCGGCATACAGTGGGCATATGTTTTATCAATATTAACAGGTAAACCTACCTCTGTTCATACAGGCCATTTGGTTAAAATCCCTTCTACCTGTCAAATAGTAGACAGACAGTATCAAAAGGTTGTAGTACATTTTAACATCACATTCCCAGATACAGGTAGGTGCCGATACAAAAGGGCATGGTATGATACTCTGTTAGGAAGCCCAGGTACAGGCATGTGAGCTATTAATGCAGCTGACATTGAAATTCTGACTAATCAATTAAAAGTAGTGGGGGAAGATATCTCTCAGATTGTGTACTTACAAGCATCTTGGAATACAGAGATATGGAAGACGCACCTGCACAATATAAATCAGCAGCAATTTTTAGACAATTATGATGCTACGCAGCTACATCAGTTGAAATTTGATGGTAACATGACAATTTTTGTGAATTGGACAAAATGTACTATGAAATCTTTGTGTGTGGAAATTCAGAAAAATAGAGTACAAACTGAACTTATGTTACAAAATGAAAATCTTTAGCGACAATTGTTTAACAAATGGATACCTGATTACCTGATTGGATTAGGTTATTTACTGAAGTAACATACTGTACTCCACAGTACTGTACAGGAAAGTTTATGCATTATATTTTTACTGATACAACTATTATGTGTCATTTTATTGTGTTACCTATGATATTTCTCGTACTAGAAGGGTATGAGTATTGATTGCCACAATTTCAAGATAATTATATAGATATGAGAGGAAAAACACATAAATTCGAGTATTGTACACAGACTCAAAATGGGTTAATTTGTGGACAGCATTCACCTGTTTATGAACCATGCTTACTGCAACATTCTGTTAATTTGTGTAAATGGACTATTATGCCTTCTTCTTTTCAAATGTTTATAGAGGTGGCTCCTCAGTATATTTAACTGGTTACAGATCAAGACATAGGTCATAATTTAAAATGACCTTTTGAAGGATGTTTATCACATGTTGGTTTCCTTATATGGAATAATAAGAGCTATGTGTTAACTGAACTCACAGAAGTAAAGATTTCCAAAAACGGGAATTATGACTTAATACAGTTTCCCAATATATCTGTATCCTTGGATAATTTAAAAAACATAATGAACAATACTAAAATTCTCAGAAAGTATCTGGGAAAAAGAAATAAAATTATTATTTATTTTAAGGCATTAAGCATCATTGCAAAAGATAAACTACTTAGCTTGGCTGAAAAGACCAAAAAAGACACTGCTCACAATTAGTGTGATATCTTTACTGGTTGGTCAAAATCAGGAAAAAATCTGTTAAATGTGTTGATACATCCTGTATTAGTACTGTTAGGCATTATAGTCATACTATCTATCTGGAATTGCTACATAAGTTGTCATTTGCAAAAAAAAACTTATAGAGTTTATCAAATCATGATGATTAACCTGAATAAAGTGGAGAAGGTTTCAATGTGTACAACTGAAGTTGAAAATGAACACTCTTTTCCCGCTTTTTAAATAAAAGAGGGGATTGTGAGAGTAAAGAATGGGTTAAAATGGATTTCTATGGATTTTTCTGAAAATGTAAAATAAATGTCCTGCATTTTAGTATGCAGAGTGCATTCAGTTAAACTCAGTTTGTACTCAGTTACCTAACTTGGCAAAACCATATAGCTTGGCATTCATTGTTAATAAGAATCAGAAGCAAAATATTTTATCTTTTATAATCTATGCAGTTTGTGAAATTTATTATCTACAAACAGGTCAAGGCGAACTCTTATATGCAGCTGTGTCTCGTCAATATGATACGCAGGATAGGCCAAGGACAAGAGGAGTTATTCTTCGAGACAGAATGTTTAAAATATGGAAAACAAACTGTCAGCAAACCAGCTTCAAAGGAAAGACTTATTATTCTGGCAAATTCTCTAAACAACTGATGCAGGCAGAAAAGACACTATAAAGATTGGGACTTTTTCTTTTGTATCAGAGACTTTGATTCTTCTATTCTTGCAGACCTGATACTGTAAGCTGAAGTATGTTTTGATGTATATAACTTTCATTGTTAAGCTAGATTTAAACCTTGTGTGCAGTAAATGAATGTCGTAACAGCAGAACTGTCTCATTGTTTTCATTGAGTAAAGGTACAGACTACCTGAAAAAGTGTAGTTTAACAGCCAGTGTGTCTGTTACTGTGAGGGAAATAACTAAAAAGAGGGATAGTGTGAGCTCTAAAAGCCTGGGAATGGCACGAGACAAGGGGTTTTGTTCATGCGTGCAAGATGTCCATTGTCTTTGCATCTGATTGTGGAAACAACCTTTTAAACTGACACACCTGTAATCGAGAAAATGCATCATCTAATTCATTCTTGGTTCTATTAATGTGTGCTGCTGTAAAACACATGCTGGATCTTTAAAAAAATTAACAGCAGAAGATAAGAACTTCCACTAGCACTTTGCTGTCTGATCTAAATATTAAATGCTTGCTTTTAATTTGATCTTGCCATATGTGGATTTTAAACCCTTAAAGGAAAAAAAAAATTAAAATGTGTGATCTCTTCCCTCCTATATTGTGACCAGCTTTTTGGCCGTGGTTCATATAAAATTTGATTAGACTGTAGAATACTGGAATAAACTGGAAATAACTGAAAGAAAATGGAATGAGACTGGAATGAATGTCTTAATATGTTAATTTCACAGAACTGTGCTGGTCAGATGCCAGTCTCTCCTTTATGTGGCAAATCTTCTTGTACCTTTTAGAATAAAAGTCTGCATACACTGTTGTTTGGTTAAGAATGTTTGGTTGTGTATAGTGGAGGAAGATATCAACAATATCCAAATGTAATTTTACTGTCTCCAATAACAGTGCTGATAAACTAAAATAGTCTGCAGCTTCTGCACTCATTATATTGTCCATAAATTATGTACTCAGAATGTTATTGTCTGCAGCTTCTGTACTCATTTTCCTTTCTTCCTGAATAATATAATTAATATTCTGGAATACTGGATATTTGACCTGACGTCCGCTCCCAATCTTGAGTATCTGTACCAAACATTTGAGGACTGCACTGCAAAGACTTTCTGTGTTTCAGTCCAAATTAACTAACTGTGTCTGATATATCCTCTAATAATACCAAAACCTTATAAGTTTCTACATGCCTCTTTAACCTTAGTTCCCAAGCCTTGTAACAACCAAACAAATCTGTTTGTCTGCAGTCAATATGCTACACATTCCATTAGCACATTTTATTCTTATCAGTATTCTTGACTGAAGGATATTTTCACTGACTGAAAATGCATTCACTGAAACTGTATGCAAAATGCAAAGGCCTGCTTTAATATGGCTGTATTTCTAGATGTATGCAACGAGAATACTGTATTTTTATCTAATAAACTACATTTAAATGATACCTGATGTTACAGTTCCTCCTGAGATACATGAAAACAGCTAACTATTTCTGTAGTTCCTTTAAAATATAAAATATAAAATGGAGGCACAGGCCTAACCTTACATTGCAAGGCCTATTTAAGGTCTGTTCTACTAACTGTATTGATGCAGGATTTATTCCTTAAAAATTGTCTCTGAAATTATTGAAACTGGATTTACTTCTGTAATTATGTTATAACTCTATTAATAGGGTGTGCAAAGAATACTTTAATGATCATTAAAACTAATATAAAATATTTTTTCTTTATCTGGTAAATAAACTTGCAATTTTAGTTTGGACCACTAGGTGTCACTTGAGCATTTATAGTCTGTTTGGATTGAAGTATTTTAACTTTATGATTTGATTATAACTGGGCAATTCTTCAATGTTTTATAACTGGCAAACTCTCTTTTTATACCTATAATATATGTATTTTGAAGCATAATTATGTATTAACTTGTTTCTTTAAATATCCAGCTAGATGCTTTATTAAAAATTATGCTTATTTACCTTTTAAAAAAATTTGGTGTGCTGTAATAGATGTTTGCCTTTTAAATTTCTAAAATTTCCTGTAAATATCTTTGTGCTGCAATAGCAGAAATACATTTACTAAAACATACGCTTTCTTTATTTCATATCTATACTTTTGCACAAAATGTATTATTTAATGCGCATTGTATTCTGCAAATTAATTAATTAATTCAGCCTGACCTGTTATGCCTCGATGCCTCGAGTAACTATCACTACTTATTATTTAAATAACTTATCTTAATTAGCCTGTAAAAAATAATTCTGTCACTTTACCCTTAAACTAACTATAGTGAAATAGATCTATATTACCAATAAAGACAATTCTCACAACTGAACTGAGAATGTATTACAGTGAAATGGAAAGCTTGTAACTTCATTATTACAACAAACAGAAATATCAGTTGCATTGTTTTTCCCTATCATAATCTTAAATGAAACTAAAGTAGTAATCTGACTCTGTATTAATATTTAATTTGTTTGCCTTTCTGTGCCTTTAGAAAATTAATCTTAACTGTTGAGTTTTCTATGTTTACTTTGTGATCCTCAGGTCATAATTTATGTAAGAATTTCTTCAGTGTGCAGGTATCTGCCACTGCTTTACATGTAGCTGTTCCTTTATAGGTTCATAGGTTGGTACTAGGCTATCGGCCCTAAGGCCTATACAAGCCTAGCCATAACATATCCCTGGCTATTTCTTCCCACAGCATTTACTTCCCTGGACCCCTGTCTAGCTGACAGTGAACCCTGGGGTGAATTTCCTATCTCCCATCCAATCATCAAGGTTTCTTTTGAAGAGGGCCAAAGAGGTGCTCTGCTTGACATGTATGGGCAGTCTATTCCAGAGTCTGGGGTGTCTCTGGGTCAGGAACCCATCCCTCCAGCATGTTTTGTTCATTGTGATGACTAAGTTTAGATCCCTGGAGCATGTATCTCTGAGGGATTGGGATTTATTTAAGTGTAGCATGTCCAACAGCTCTGGGTTTGACATGGCCTTGTATGTTAAGCAGAGATTGCATCTGAGTAGACGATATGCGACAGAGTATAGGTGGAGTTACTTTAGATGGTCAGCATAGGGCATCTGCTTTTGGCCTGTGATTCTTTTAGTGAGGTATTTCTGTGGCCTTTCCAGTTGTTACAGATGTCTTGAGAGGTACATACCAAATGGGGCATTGTATTCTATAATGGGTCTAATGAGGGATGAGTACAGTGGGATAATGACCTCCTTTTTTCTGGATGAAAAGCCCTTAGTGATGAGGTGTGCCACATAGAAGGATTTCCTGACTGTTGTGGCGATGTGGTTATTGAAGGAGATACCACTGTCCATCTCTGTCCCTAAGTATCTTATCACACTTTCGGTGTTTAGCACACTGACACCTATGTGGTAATTCACGGGTACATGTTTTTTTTCCCAAAGGGGATAAATATATATTTCTTGGCATTGAGCTTAAGCCCATGGCTCTGGCACCAAGCATCTGTTTCTGTAAGGCTCTTTTGTGGAATATCCACATCATTTGGGGATTCAATAATGGCTCCCAGTTTGCAGTCATCTGTGAACTTTGTTAACCAGAGTCCTTTAGTGTTGGTCTATACTTCAGAGAAGTAGATGCCAAACAAGAGCGGTCCCAGGAATGAACCCTGAGGTAGTCCACCTGTCACTTGTTTGGAGCTGGATTTAGAGTCAGCTACTGTTACAGTGTGGGTTCTGTCAGTAAGCCAGTTGGCAACCCATCGAGTGATGTAGGGATTAATGCCCGGCTCGGTACGTTTATCTATGATTCCAGAGTGGGGGATGGTATCGAAGGCATTGGGGAGGTCCAGATAGGCTGTGTGGACAACCTTTCCCTTGTTCATGGCTCTAGAGACTGATTTGAAGAAGTCATTCAGGTTCAGCAAACAAGATCGTCCCTTAACGAACCAAAACTATGTGGGATCCAGTGTTTGAGGTTTGCCAATGTCTTTGTTTATAAGTTCCATGATAATATGTTCCATGGCCTTGCAGATCAGGCTCGTCAGACTGATGGGGCGGTAGTTCCCGGGATCCAAGGTGGATATCCCCATGTGAAGTAGGATAACTGTAGCTGTGTGCCACTCAGTGGGCACAAAGCCTGAGGTTGAGGCTATGATTAAACATTACACTTAAGTGAGGTGCCAGTTCATTTTGTAGTTCATGTAGTACACAGGCTGGGATGTTATCTGCTCCCATGAATGCTGTATTCTTAGCTTTGGAGAGTGAGTTTTTTACCTGTGTGTTATTACCGGAATTTTGCAATATTTCGGTACTGAGATGAGCCCTTTAGGGGGTGAGAGGGAGTGAAGCTTGCACTGAATCGATCTGCCAGGATATTGGCAATATCCTTGGGATCAGTATATTTAATGCCATTCTGTTGTAGCTCAGAGCAGATCTGAGCATTGCGATTTAGATTCTTGACATATCTATAGAATGCCTTGTGGTTGTCTTTGGAATCTTTGGCAATTTTATTTTCATAACTAGCTTTGGAGGATTTTATGAGGGAGCTGATGTCATTTAACTCTTGCAGTGCTACTGAATGCTGCAAGGATTTATCATTACTGTGTACAGTTTTCTTGGATAAATAGTAAGAATGTTTACTGCATAAAACTGTCACTAATAATATTAAACTGATCTTTGCCATTTTGGCATACATTACTGTCTTTATTTCAACTTGCTGAGCTGGCCTGTAATCTTATAATTTTGTTACATAAATCTGTGCCCCGGTCTGGTTGGTAAACTGCAATTTCTGCATGAAATATATAAAATCTTGAACCATTTACCTATACACATTTAGTACTAGAATTGAACTGATCTGATATGGAACTTTACTTGTATGTCCTTTATACAAATATGTGAAGTTTCTTCATATAGTAAAATTAAATAGCATTCTTTTCTGAACATGAGATGTGAACATGTGGCTTTAAGGCATATAATATTTATGCTGCACTCTTTTCTTGCATGGTATCTGAACTTTCGACTGTATTGTTACTTTTAAAATGTAACATCAAGTTTAAATAATACATTCTGTAAACTAAGAAAACAACATTTAATATCTGTAAATGCTTTTCTGTCTCTGTATCAAGATATAATGTATGCATTGCAACAATTTACTACCATAATTCAAAGTCCTTAATATCTGCTAAAAAACAATGATGCATAAAATTCACTTGCTAGATCTGTAACTGTAAACCATTTATTCTGTGAATTAACTTGATTGTCACTTCTGGTATACCATACACAATATGTGCTTCCAGAATGGTGCTAGCCTGAAACTGTTACCTATTTTTTGTGATGTCACACTGGAAACTTAAAAGTCTATTGCCTGCTTTGAATATGGTGAAGTTTTCTGATACATTGCTGTTAACTGGATAATGTCCTTTATACTGGTACCTTGGAGAGTCTGCAGTTTTTTGATACTTTACTGTAGATTTTCTGAAGTAGGAACACTGCTGGTCTGTAAAACCTACAAAGTTTAAATGTTGATATATTTGCAAGATTGCTATGAGGTTTTGGGTCTTACTTTAACTGCAGATATTGTCTCTCCCATTGATAGCGGCTCACCATTCTAAGAACTGATATAAAAATATGTTTGTCTGGACTCAGAGCACAGCACATTTTGTCAGCACATTTTATTCATATTGGTATTTTCACTGATTGAAAGTGCATTCACTGAAACTGCTTGCAAAATGCAAAGACCTGCTTTAGTATGGCTGTATTTCTAGACGTATGCAAAGAGAATACTGTATTTTTATCTAACAATGTACATTTAAATGACACTTAATGTTACAGTTCAGAAAACCAGTGCCATTATAGCAACCAGCCATTCCAAATTTGCTGAAAGCATCTGCAAACAATTGTTTGTTTTCATTCAATACCCAATTGTTCTGAAAACAAGATGTACAGTTCTAATCCAGGAGGAAGCAGGACCACAATTTGAGTTCTTTGACTCTGCCTTTGATCCTAACTCTGTGATCTTTTTTGCAATCACCAGATAAAAGGTTCAGTACAGATCTGGTACAGGTTCTACCAGATGCTATAGCTCATCTTGTGAAGTTGAGGAGAACTAACATAACCTGTCTAATGATAGCCCTTTTGGAAGCCAAAATAACTGATAATTACCATAGAAACCTTACTGAACTTTTTTTGATAAGCAGAAAAAGGTCTGTGCAGTGTCTATCTTTATGCCCAAAAATGTTAAAATCTTGACCAGACCTTATACTTTATCTGCAGTTAACCAAACACATACCATGAACTACATAACTTGATGAATGTCAAAGACTTTCTTTGGTTTGTGTTTTCTCTTTTCTTGTGATTAAAAAAAAAAATCCAGATATTGTATCCTGAGAAAAGAAGTATTCAACTGTTTTCAGCAACAAAGAATAATTTTTCTCAAACAATCGAATACCTAGCAGGCCAATGAGCACCCCACCTACATGGCTGGATAAAAAAAAAAATAGATATCCCTAAATTCCATGCCTAACATGTACCAATCCTGGGTTCAGATGGGTAAAAGGCACAATGCAAATTGTATGTCTACTTTTGCAATCTCTTGATCTCCGAGTCTGTCTATGAAGGCTACTGTATCTTCTACTGATGAATAATGAGCCCTGGATTTTTTCCTATGTATGCCATCAGTTTTGCATAAACCTTCTGGCTGTGGTAGGTGGTGAATTAAATAGTACTTACCTGCTTTTTTTTTTTTTTTTTTTTTTTTTTGAGAACCAGGCCTAAAGGGAAAATAATAAATGCATCTTAACAGGATGTTTGCAATGGACCTTTGATAAAGCCTTGTTGGACTTCTTTGTAGATGAGGGACTAAAGTACGTGTTCCTTTCCATTTGTTGATCTTAACATTTTTGCATCTTGGAAGTGTGTTTTAGGGGTTGGATTTTATACAGAAAATATCAGGGAAGCCTTCAATTTATTTATTTATTTTATTTTATTTTACATTTGTTGACCGGGAGAGTCCAACTGGATACAAGTCCATTTTCAGTGGAGGCCCGGGAAGAAAATCTGCAAGAGAACAATTTATTACAGACAAAAAGTAAGTACAAGACATTGACATACAATATTTTTTAGAAGATAGGTACATTCATTTTCTATTACATAGTATTAACATTAAAAGCTATTGCAAAGCTTGAGATTCCTGGAATAGTTTACAATATTTCTTGGAAGGATTGAAACATTCATTTGCTGTTAAATAGCATTCATTTTAGAAGCTTTTACAATTAAAGACATTGCTGCAATAGTTTATTACTGAAGGAAAAAAGAGAGAAGAAGAAAAGCTATTTGAGAGCAATTGATTTTGGGTACAGATTTAAAGGACAGAGAATGTATATACAACATGTCCTAAAAGTTATGATACCTATTCCTGGTACTGTATGGTGTCAATATTAGAAAACAGTGGCAGCACAGTAATCCTGGGATAGTTTACAATAACCCCTAGAGAGACAGGGTGTGCAATTAGCAGTCTAAAGTGGGTACAATGTTCTAAAATGGTTATTTTAAGTCATAATTAAGGCATGTGTACTTTCACACATGTGATGTTAGCCAGAGGGGGATACAGGAGCATAGTCGGTTATTCATCAAGTGAGTTTTGACTAGTTTCTTGAACTGGGTGGGGGAGTTGCAGTCAGTTATATGGACAGGAAGGGAATTCCAGGCCTGTAATATATAACGGCTGTAGACAGACTTACCAGCCTTACTGTTATATTTGGTTACTTTGAGGAGGTTTTGTGTGCTAGATCTTAAGGGCCTGGTAGTTATATAGGGCTGAAGAAGATTTTGTAAGGCTGGGGTGCTATCAGAGTTATATATTATTTTGTGGGCTAGTGATAGTTAATTGAGTTGAAGTAGTAGTGGTAGTTCTAGCCAATTGAGTTTTTTTAGGCAGTCACAGTGGTGTGTTCTGATGGTTGAGGTTGTAGAAAATTTGGCTTATTATAACAACTGTCCAGTTTGTTTAGGTCAGATTTGCGGAAATTTGTAAGCATGGGGGAGAAATACAGTAAGGTGGATAGTAGGTGAGTCCTGGCTATTGTAATTTTGGAGTGGTCAGTGAGAAATGTTTTATTGCGGTATAGTAGACCAAGTCTTTTATGTACTTTTTTATGGTTATAGCAATATGTATGTCAAATCTAAGGTGATTATCTATTTCAACCCCTAAAAGCTTGGTATGACTGGTGGGGGTGATTGTGGTATTGTTATTAGAGGAGATCTTGAAACTGTTGGTGGGAGGTGTAGATCTATGGGAGCTAAAGAGTAGTAGTTTTGTTTTACATGGGTTCAAAATGAGGCTTTGTGTGGTGATCCAATTTTTGGCTAGGGAAAAACATTCTTGTGTTAGGGAGTGAAGGAGGTCAATTGTTTTGGCTGCACATATTATGGTGGTATCATCTGCATATTGCACTATTGAGGCTTTGGGAATATTGGATGGGAGCTGATTGGTGAAAAGGGTAAAAAGCAGTGGTCCCAGGATGGAGCCTTGGGGTACCCCTAGGAGACTGGTAGGGAGGAAGAGAGTTGGTTTTGCCACATTGCAGCTTGTTGCTTTCCTCTAGATAGTTTTTAAACCAGGAGATGGCAGGGATGGTAAGGTTTAAAGTGGACAGAGAGAGGAGTTTAGTATGGTTTACCATATTGAATATTTTTGATAAGTCTAGGAATGTGGCGGATACAAGGAGTTTATTATTTCTGTGGTTGTTGATGATGTTGGTGAATGCTGTGAGTGCAGTGGTAGTGCTGTGAAAAAGTCTAAAGCCATGTTGTTGGGTTGCTAGCAATTTATTTTCTAGTAGGTATTTCATAAATTGCTTGTGTATTACCCTCTCTAAAATCTTAGATAATGGGGGTAGTATGGCTATAGGGCGGTAGTTGTTGAGTTCAAGGGAGGTACTCCCTTTATTTAGTGGGATGATATGTGATATTATCCAAAGCTGGGATGCTGTACACTCGGATAATTATCTGTTTATTAGGATGGAGACAGAATATGCTATGGCTTCTGCTGCTAGCTGGAGGTATTCAGCAGGTAATGTATCAGCAGCTAGAGAAGTTGGTTTGAGCTTACGTAGTAGTTTTTCAATGGATTTAGTTGATTCTAGGTGGAAGTTGAAGTTGGGGCAATTATTTGTTGAGATGGGATGGGGTGTATTACCAGGGATGGGGATGTTGTTTTAGGGTTGGTTGTTTGCAAGGGCTTGGATAGTTTCAGTAAAGAATTTATTAAATTGTGTGGGGATATTGTCTTGGTTATTTTCAGTTTTTGGGGTGGGGGTTGTAGTTTTTCCTGGTTGTAGAATAGAGTTAATTGCTGCCCAGAATTTTTGTGCGTTGTTGCTGTGTTTATCCTGTAGTTTTTGGTAGTAGGCTGTTTTGTCTGTTTTGGTAATTTGTTTGGTTTATTGTGTAGTTCACGCTATATTTGTTTGTCGGATTGGGATTTGCTGTTGCGGTAGTTAGTCCAGGCTTTGTTTCTTCTTTTGAGGAAGTTTTTTGTATCTGGGGTTAGCCAGGGGGCATATCTAGTTTTAATTCTTGTTGTTCTGGAGGAGGCATGATGGTTAAGGGTATTTAAGAAGGTTGTGTTAAAATATGAAACAGCATCATCAAGAGATATTTTTTTTCATTGGGGTCCAGTTGCACCTGGTTAGGTCATTTATAAAGTTGGAGTAGTTAAAATGTTTTTTGTTTCTGATTAGGTGCATAGATATTTGGGTCAGCTTTGGTATTTTTGATCTTAGTAGGAATGTAGCTTGGTGGTCACTCAGTGTCTGGTAGACACCCTGCTGGGGATATTAGTGAGGGGTGGGATACATGTATCCAGTCTAGTATGGATTGATATTTGGTTCTACTGTCTGTTCTTGTGGGGGATGTGATTAGTTGGGTTAGGCCATGAAAGTTAATATGGGAGAGTGGGTTTTGACTGGAGCAGTTTTGCCAGTCAATATTAAGGTCCCCTAATACTACGCTTTCCTGGGGGAGGGAACTAGATATCCATTCTAGTATGTTTTCTGTAAGGGAGACATTATTGCCTGGAGGGATGTAGCAACCTATGATGTTGATGTGTTTATTTGCATTAAGTTTTAGTTTAGGTAGGGGGAGTTCAACTTTATCCAGGTTTGGGGTTGTTATGTCTATTTTCTCAAGGAGGAGGTGATTTTTTACAGTATTGCAACACCTCCACATTTTTTTACCTATTCTGTCACTACAAATTATACTATAGCCTGGTGCAGTAATTTCATTGTCGTGGTTTCCTGGTTTAAGCCAGGTCTCAGTTAGTATGACTATCTCAGGTTGATAAAAAGAGAGTAGCACATGAAGGTCTTGGACTTTGTTTAGGATACTTCTGACATTTAAATTTATGATGAGGAGGGAGGATTTGTCTCGGTGGAGTAGGGTATTATTCAGGTTGTGGTTTGGGGTTCCTACATTTAGTGGGCCTGGGTTTGGGTGTATGTTACCACAGGTTAAGAGCTGGGCTCTTGGGTAAAAATGGAGTTTGAGTAGTTTATGCAAGGTCTTATAGTATTTTAAATTAGTCTGGGACTGGTAGTGTGATGGTTGTATTCTATGTGCAATGTGGTGTATAAAGGAGGTTTGGTAGAGGTATGGAGGTAGGTGAGTGAGAGGGTGTATGGTAATAATTTTAGTGGAAGTGTTTTTTTTTCGGTATATGGGTGTAATTAAGTTGTGTTTGGTAGTTGGTGAGGTTAACAGTGGGAGGATAGATATGCATAAGAGCAGTACTAAGATGTGTATATATGTGGGTTTGGGTAGTGTAGTCATGCTTAGGTTTAGTTAGTTTCCTATTTGCAAACTTTATTTGTGATAGGATAGATTGTGATGGACTATGAATGGTTTATTTAGTGTGTGTAGGATAATTATCTATGTAATGTTAAAGTTGTCTGCTGTTTGGCCTGGGTAGTTATTTAAAAGTTCCTTGAGAACCACTGCATTGATGTGAGAATAGTTCTAGTAGGGCAGATATGGATCTGCAAATGTTGCTGGGTCTGCTGGGTCCACAAAAATATGTTTTTCCTTTGTCTGATGTTGACTCCAGGTTGAAGTGGGTCCTATTCTAAAACTGACTTAAACTGGGATCAGCTTTGAGTCTTTGTGCCAACATCTTAAAGCAGGATGTCCTCCACCACATATTTTCCAAATGCGTAGGAGTCTGCATGGAGGCCATCCACTGCTGCTTGAGTTGAAAGCCCATCATGACTTGAGGGATATTTCCATTACTGGCCTAATTCTTTTTTTTTTTTTTTTTTGTTTATCCACCATGATGTGAGGCCAGATGTCAACATGTCTGGTATCCCATTTCAAATGGATGTCTCTTGCTTTTAGCTTTATGAATCTATGATCAAATTGGTACCATATCCTACCTTAATTTATAGTGTGAGCTTTTAGTAATGGGTTGGCCATAGCATGCAGTTTTTCCACAATAACCACCATGACTTGTATGAAACCTACTACCCAGTTGTTTCAAGACTTTACCTTTTAATGTTTTGGTTGTCACCTTCCCTAGACTCCCAGGGCTTCTATAAGGTATTTGTACTGTTTTAAATCATTGTCAATGATCTTCTCTATGACATCCACATAATAAATCAAACTGCCTGTGAAGTCAACTCTCAACATTTTACTTTTAGTGTTTGTAATATGTGGGCAATGATAGAGGAGCCTTGCATTGTTTTTTTTTCCAAGGATGCTGGCCATGGTGATTGTATTATTGTTGTTATACTCTGGTATTGATAGGTTGTCCATAATTAGTAGGAATTGTTGGTAATATTAGGAAACACAGAGTATTAGAGGTATCCATGTTCAACGTAGTGAGCCTTTAATTACAAAAGGTTGTTATTGCTCCTGCCTACTGTTTGGGCCAGCCTAACTTTGCCTTCCTTGTTAACTGCTTCAATAAATGTTTCTTAGTATTCATCAATTTCTCTCACATGCTCCTCCTCTAGATTAACTAGTACATGATGTCTCCATACCTGTTGAGATCTGTTGAGAAGTGTCACTAAGATCATAAACTGGTGCCCCCTTCCTGTTCTTCCCCTTGATCTTTTAGAACTGGGACCTTCCTCTACACTGATTTGTTCATTAAGTTGAACTAAAGTCTTCTTCAAGTTCACCTCAGCAAATTTCATCACTAGGTCATTCTCCTCCCTCAAAAATTCCTCAAAGAACAGTTTGGCTTTTACTGAAATTCAGTTCCATTGTTATTTAGATCTTGCAATAATGCCATGGTGAAAATCCTAAAAGAAAATAAATGTTAGTAAACTGCCAATTAGTTTCTTCTTCTTTTCTTTCTTTTCTTTTTTTAGCTTAATTTATATGTTTATTTATGGTTTTCTGTATACATGTAACTATACATACTATTAATTTGTTTATATTATTTTATTTTAAATGATTGGAAACCTGAACTACTTCTCCCCTTCTTTGTTTTATGTGTTGGGATACCTTGGTGCATGGACTGACTGGTTAGATGCTGCATGAATAGGAGAAGTTTTTACTTATTATATACTGTGCAGATTACAGCTGTGACTTGCTGTTAAGTGCTGGTATGTGGTCAATATATGGTTATACCTAGGGAAGCTGTTCTGTGCTGCACTTTTCTTTTTTATGGATATGACTGTACACTTGAATGGAGGGCATGTTGTACTAACAGTTAGTTTTTTTTTGTTATATATTTAATGCTAATAACTGGTGTGTATATATATATATATATATATTTTTTTTTTTTGCATGTATGTGAAGGGGAAGGGAAGATATGTCTCTTGACTACCATACGCAGGAAGCTGTACCTTAGTCACTGTGGAACAATTGTAAAGATTGTGGAACCATTGCTGTCACTTATGTATGAAGCTGTACACTGAATAAAATGTACTGGTTATGATCTTACACACACACACACACACACACACACACACACACACACACACACACACACACACACACACACACACACACACACACACACACACATACATATTTGTGATGAATAGTTATGATTAATTTCTGCCACCATACATGAAGCTTGGTTGGTATCTCTTGTTGATAATCCAACCCTTTACTTCTTGTCTGTAAGGTGGCCCTTAAAGATTGCGGCAACCCCTAACTGTGTATGTCTGAATGACTGAAGTTGAAATGTGAAACTTTGTAGGTACTTGAATTTTGTGATCACAAATGAAAGAGTGATCCTCATAACAAAGCATGTTTGAAGGTATGAGTAAAATGGGAAGGGAATAAAATGGATTGGATGTGGGTATTGTGAATTAGCTGCTTGGGCATGGGAGCTACCTGTGGAACTGACAGTTGCCTAGGAGGCTGGTATGAATGTGACCTGACTGAGTAAAAGGAAGAAGGTTCAATGACCGAGTTGTGTGTGGAGGAAGGGAGGGACTGACTGATAAGGGAGATTGAGGGCTGGTGCAGTAAACAACCCGGTTACGATGTTGTCAGTTGATTTCTTTATTTCTTTCCTTTTTTTAATATATTGCTATAGAGATGGGACCAGAGAAAAGATGAAAGAAGAAGCTATCAAGAAAATGCAAGAGGAGGGCTGGACTCAACCAAGCCAGGAAGTCCCAAGTAGAGCAAAAAAGCACCAACTGTAATACAAGAGGTGAGAAGGGAACCAGAGCCCAACCACTGTGATTATGTTGAGGTACTCTATCAAATCAGACCCTGGGCAAGGTGAGAATAATTGCTAGGGAATGCCATGCATCATTAAAACAAATTAGATGCAAGATAAAATGTATACTCCATTGGTTGGAATTTGTTTTATTTTTTATTCTTATTATTTGAATTTCTGCTAACAAACTAAGTTTACTGAAATACTCACCCAGCAGTCACTGAGTAGCAGTGCTGGTTCTCTGGATGACCACTACCTGCTTGAGTGACCATTGCTTTGAGGGAAATAACTATAAAGATAGCTAGCTTGAGCTCTAAAAGCCTGGGAATGGTGTGAGACAGAGTGTCTTGCTCATACTGACAAGATGTCCATTGTATCCTCCTAGGAGCAGGTACACAGAAAATATAATTACTTTAAATGTGATGTAATCTTATTTATAAAACTCTCCATGGGTTTTGGACTTCCTAAAGCATTTAGATATCATTACTGTTTTCAGTTGTGTAAATAAGTGGGACAAAAGTGCAGACTGCTATATGCACACTATGTTAGAGGGCTTAAATGGCAGGTGCTATGGTGGTGGAGGGAGTACATTATCAACATTTTGAAATTAATGCTGATAGGTTGTAGCACACATTGCCAGATAAACTACCTATGGTCCTGACTGCTCAACAATTCAATTAAATGGAACTCAATGCAAAATTGAAATGATTATATTTAGTTGATAGCCTAAATGTTGCTAATATTTTGGTTATAGTTAACTCCTCTATGATCTCAATGAAAGTATGCTCCATAAAGATTTCTATTGGACCCACCACACTTCCTGATAGTTATTAATAATATTAAATATATAACTCTGTTATCATTAATACAACATATGCAGATGACATGACTTCATTTAACTTCACATTATGAGGAATAAACTATGGATTCCCCTGTGCTCTCACTGTCTACAGTATTTTGCTTTTAATCTACATATGAAAACAAAAAAGAGAGCAGATTTGTAGAACTAAACTCCTTTATTGGTAAGCGCTTTCGTTGGCAAAAGGTAAGCCAACTTCTTCAGACCATCAAAAAACATACAAGATACAATCCCATGTGAAAAGGAATGCCTTTTATACACAGTCATTCCTTTTCACATGGGATTGTATCTTGTATGTTTTTTGATGGTCTGAAGAAGTTGGCTTACATTTTGCCAATGAAAGCGCTTACCAATAAAGGAGTTTAGTTCTACAAATCTGCTCTCTTTTTTTGTTTTCACTAGTTTTGTTTTTTTAATCTACTTATGACATGGTTATATTTCCCTGATCATACTTTCATGGAAAGTTCTTTGTTTTATCTTGTATAGGCATTACACTAGATACTTGAATAATGTTTGACCAGAAAATTTAACATTAGCACAACTAACTTTAAAAGGCTAGTTTTGCATCATATTTTTTTCAGAATTTCTACCCAATATAAAATATTACTAGCTGATTTCTCAGTGTTATCTGTCATAGTTTTGAATTTATTTAATTAAGCATACTGCATTTTGAAGGCATTCGACAATATTAACAACATATCGCATTATTGTCATTGCCCTCCTCCCAAATAATGACCAAAATTTTTTGCTGCAGTTTTTATGATTTGTTTATTTGAATTTACACTTTTTAACCTACATCAATGAACATTTCCAATAATTCACATATTGCATCTTGTAATGCATGAACTCATAATTTTCCAAATCATTAACCATACAATGTTTCAACATATTATTTACCCATTCACTATCAGATTGATTTACCCTGATGGTGTCACTTAAAACCGTACTGTTTCAGGCAGTCCTTGTAACTGAGTGGCATAACAACCCACCTGCCATCAGTGAACAGGACATTATCAAGTGCAGTGCCATCACCCCCTTTCTGATACACCTGATCTAGTACTGACCCAAGAAAGGGAAGTGGGCAAAAGAGGTTGGGCAAGATCAGGCAGCGACCACTTGAAATGGGGAAGGGATGTGGAAAAAAAAACTGTCAATGGAAAATGGAGACCAGCTAGTGAACACAGATTGAATAGGATCCCTCAAGAGGAATAGCAGGTGCTACAGTGCAGATTAAAACTAAACTTCTGTACTTTTGTGTCACAAACAGAAACTTGCCTTGTTCCCTCTCCTCAATAACTACTTTATGCAGTTGCAACTCTTTGTTTATTTGAATATAATCTTTTAAGACACATCAAAGAGCATCTCCATTTAGGGTTAACAAGTATTAGTAAGGTGAGTATGGGTGCCTATCTCCAATTCACCATCATACTAATTCTTGCTAACCCTAACCCTAACCCTACTCCTGTACCTAATCCTAAACCCACCGCTTGCCTTCAAAAACTCTTTTCATAACACAACCACTATTCTAGACAGCGTGAGCACACAAAATCACACATGCATACATGCACCACACATACATACACATACAGAAACGTACATGCACACACAATGCACTCTAACTCTGCTGTTACTTACCACTACCCTAATTCTAATACACCTACACTTGCATAAACACTCCTGCTACTACTGCTGAAACTTTCAGAATTTTAAAACGTTTTGGTATTTCTTTTCCAAATCCACACTTACCTTACCTGCAAATGTTCAATGTCACCATTCATTTGAAATGCTAAAATGTGAATGTAAGGAACAACTGATCACATTTCACAGCAATTTAGTCTTTTATTCAGCAGATGATGCAGTGGAGTGAATGAAATACACACACACACACACACACACACACACACACACACACACACACACACACACACACACACACACACACACACACACACACATATATATATATATATATATATATATATATATATAGAGAGAGAGAGAGACAAAGAGAAATACAAAAACAATAAATTACAGTAATAAATATTGTAAAAACAAAAGTAATGTCACATTAAACATATAACACCCAATATTAAAAGATGAATCCCATCATGAAAAAACTGTATAGGATGCTTCTCATAAAGGTCCCAATGCTCGCTAACAAAAATACAGATCTGGAGGCAACATCCACCACCCTACAGTTTATAAATCTCCTTGTCTTCCCCACAGCTGGAAACTTATAGCCTGGTATGAAATTAAACTTGGAAGTATAGCAGACCAAACCAGCCTTATTTATGGTACAATATGTCAAAGCACAGGAAAATCTCTAATCATGTTGTACATTAACTTAAGTTTGTCAGTAATACCCCGATCATTTCCCTAAAAATGATCTGTTATGACTTGGATTTTACCTAACTCACTAAAAAGTGTAGGTAAATTTGGTAGAAACTGGCTCCACATTAAGCCTTGAGCTCCTTTGCAAACCATAATAAAAGAGAGATGGTTCAAATCTAAGTTCACATCTCTTTCTTGGATGTTTACCCTTGGTAAACACAGAAATGCCGCAGAATAATGATGTGAAACTGTTCTGAAATAAATAAAATGGTCTTTGTTGGGCTAAGTCTGAAGCCTGTCCATTTCTAAAAGAATGAAATCAGTACTCAATAACAACAATGCCTTGCTTTGATAAAATCCTGTGCAATCATGAATCAGGGGCTTTTGGCATTAAATGGCAATTAGTGGGAAACACAAAAAACTAAGTTATGCAGATTTATAGAGTTGGAAATGTGAAGTGATATGGAGCATGAAACTACAGGGCACAGAAATGGATCCTCTGCTTTATATAAATAGTGAATTAATGTGATATCCATCACAGCTTGATCTTTCTCAGCATTTTAAATCTAAAACAACATCAGGATGGAGGGCAACAAGCTTCCATCTTAAAGACCCCAAAAGCTTACTGACATCAAAAGCACCAAAACGCATGAAGGTAAAGAGTGTGGACCAGATTGCACATGCATGATAATTAAGTGAAACTGAGTGTATACCTAATAATATAGATTTAGAAATAGTTGCTCTATGGGATGATGGGAATCTGAATGACAACTTTTCAATCTCTCTAAACCCTTCAATATTATGACCAAACCCCAATGTTTTTTAATATCACAAAGGCTGAAAACCTTCACAAGTAAACTTGTGACAGCTATATGGAGTTCAATAGAAGAAACTAGCTTTACAATCCAGAAAACAATCACCTACATGATAAGAAAATTAATTAGTAAGACCATATTCTCTCTTCAACAGAGAGAGATCTACAAAACTGGCTGAATTGTTTGTTGGCTGTTTTTTATGCTTTCTTTGTACCGAGGGACAATGAATTCCACCATAACAGACACGTTACACTTATCTGATCACCTAATCATCCTCTGCAATGCATTGAATACAGAAACTGCATTGGAGGTCAGCTGTTTGAAGCTGGACACCTGAATGTGAAACAGCTAAAACATTCTGACTGTCTGAAAAGTCTTCAGCAGTAAATGAAATATTAATGTATGAATTCTACAAAACAAGTAATCGTCATATGGAATGGGCCCAAACTAATTAGGTAGATTTATTCAACAAAACCGGTACAGTTGCCATATTGTTATATCTAAAAATGACCACCTTACTTCACAATTGATAATTTTTCAAAAACATTTTCAAAATGTCAAAATTTATAGCTATATAATCCACAAAAGAACAACAAATTGAAAACTTGAACTAAAACCACAAATCAGAAAAAGAATGGCGAGCCTAGATAAATGTGCTTACTGCTTTTGTCCTTTAATACATGTAGAATTTCATCAGAACATATTAAAGCTAACCATCAATTCCATTTAAAAATCAACAAATCAAAAAATAGAATAATACTAATGAATGAAACAAATCACATGTTCATGTTATCCAATAAGAATTAAAATGTTCTGTCATTAAAAAAGTAAATATAATAAAATAGAAAATATCCTGGTGCAGAATTCATACATTTTGCATACAGTAACTTTGTTTCTAACCAAAAGCTTTTTTATGGAGACAATAGTGGTGGTTCAAGAGGAAAACAGGGTTCCAATAAGACGGTGTAGAATAAAGGAACTAAAAAGTTTGCTAGCTTAAACAAAATGGAAACATCTGTTAAAGGAAATGCTTCCTCGTTTTTTTTTTTAAATGTTTTTTCAACCTCAGGGTAACAACGAGGATGCAGCTAGCATAGAGACACAAGAAGAAATTTCTCCTTCAAATACTGAAGGAAGTAGTTTGCATTCTTCAATAAATGCTGTTGCTTCTAAAACCTTTTTAGTCAAGAAAGGAAATCAAATAAAAAGGACCGTGACTACAAGAAGCAGAATGATGACCAGTTCAAACTCATCGGGGGACGAAATTTAAGGACTTTTAATATGTCGTTTATTGACAATTTTGATGTTATAAATTTGCCAGACACCATGTTAACTGATGCTGAATTAAGTATTTTAAGGTATGGTTTAAATTTTGTACCGACAAGAAAAGCTGATTTTAGTAAAACTGTTGTTGATTTAAAGAAATATATTCGGAATTTGAATCTTCAGTTTTTGATGTGTAATGTACCAAGTTCCAATGAAGGTTTATTTAAACCTTCTACCTATACTCCTTCTATAAACAACACTATAAAGGTCTTTGAAGAAGTATGTTTACAAGAATTACCAAACTTTTTAAAAACTAAAGGTATTTCTTGATAGCCTCGACTATTGGTTCTAGATTTCTTTGGTATTGTTCTGCTTCATTTGGTTTGCACTCTTTTGTTGTTGATTGTTGTAATGTATAGACCACCAAAGTCAAGTGCAAATGACCTAGAGGAATTCATACATTTCTTGCATGAAACTCAGGAGGGAAGAATATTATTAGCTGGGGACTTAAATTTACCAGAAACTGACTAGAATAATATTGATTCAACAATGTTAGTAAAGAAAATTTTCACAACGTATACTCAGGATCAACAATTGCTTCAGATTGTAAAAAAGCCTACCAGGGGATGGAACAAAGTAGACATGGTTTGTGTTCCTAAAGAAATTACTTCAAGTCAAGTTTTAAACCCATTGATGTGCAGTGATCATTGGGTTATAAAGGTTAATTTGTTAGTAGATAATTTTACCAAGCTGAAGTCTAAACCAATGCACAGAAGGTTAATTACAGAGTATATGGAAGTAAAACAGTCACTATGTAAAACTAACTGGAGTGAGGTATTCATTTGAAAAACTGCAGATGGAATGGGGAAAGATTTGAAAGAGAAATTGTTTGAGTGCAAAAAATCAAAAAAATGTTTAACATCAGTATCTAGGCATACAGCATCAAGGGGATATATTTCCATAAGAACAATATATCTGATTAAGATGAGAGACAAAAAAATATAAGAAATGGAAGAGGTCGAACTACAACTTTGAAAACTGAAATAAACAAGTTGGACAAACAGGTTAAGCATAGTGTGAGACAAGACCAAGAAAAATTTGAAGAAAATTTATGTAAAGATATTGAGCATAATAGGTAACTTTTTTATAGATACATAAGATGTGAAAGGAGTAAAGACACACAAATTGCTAAACTGTGTGCAGATTCTAAAATTTATTCTCAGACACAACAGATTATAAATATATTTACAAAATATTATGCAAAACAGTTTGGCTCTACAAAAGGTATAATAACTTGTCCTAGTGACAGCTAGGTAACCCCAAATACTGGAATCAAATTAGATTATATTGAAAAAGAACTGTGCCAACTGGATCCAAGCAAAGCACAGGAAGGAGATGGAATTAGTAACATTGATCTCAGAACACTTCAGCAAGAACTTATGGTACCATTATATCTATTATTCATTGGTCATATAAATATGGGCAGATTCCTCATGATCGGAGACATGTGTTTATTAAGCCTGCCTTTAAGGGAAAGGGGAGTAGGACAAACCCAGACTCATATAGACCTTAAAGTTTACTTTCATGTTGTGGAAAACTAATGGAGAAGGTAATATTGGATAAGTTATTGTCAGAACTGGATAGGATGGGACTTGAAACCATATATCAGAGTGCATATGTTGAAAACAGATCTATTACCACCTATAACATGATGTTCTATAAGAATATAATAACAGCTATGAATGAAAAAGTGTGCTGTGATGTAATTTATATAGATTTACCTTGATGATTTGACAGGGTCATACACAAAACAATGATAAATAAATTAGTACAACTAGGTATTGATGTACTCTTGATAAGATGGATAGCTGCATGACTTATAAATAGGAAATGGCAAGTGTCATACAGCAAATAGACTGGTGAAATCTTTACAGTCAGGGTGTCCCACAGGGCTCATTCCTAGGCCCTTACTTGTTTGGATTATATCTTTCAGACCTAACTTTTTTGTCTTAGGTGTTCTACAGTCTATATGCAGATGACATGACATTGGGTAAACTGATTGCATGTGTTAGTCAGTAAAATAACTTGACTAAATTGTCCATTTGGGCGCAGGAGAATAACATGCTGATGAATACATCAAAAACTAAGCATATGAGATTTGGGAGACATACATTGAAAGGTGAATATTTAATACAGCACACAGAAATTGAAACTGTAGACTCATTTAAGGACCTCAGTACATGAGTAGATTCAGCTATGAATTTTTCTAATCATGTCATCCAATTGGCTACTGATAGTTATAGAACTATAGGTTGTATAAAAAGATTTATAAAGTCTAGGAAATCAAAAATGATGATGTCATTGTTTGTTAGTTACATTATACCCAAACATGAGTATGGAATAACAATATGGAAACCCTATAAGAAAACAAGCATGAGTAAACTGGAATGAGTACAGCAGAAATATAACAAGGGCATTCATGGATGTGAACATTTAAGTTATTATGAAAGACTAAAATATCTGAACTTGTACAGTGTCTCTTACAGATATCTAAGATATCTTATTCAAGTGTATAGGGCATTTAGAGATTACTACCTCTGGGAATGCTTGGGGTTATCAAAGTACTAGAGAATCATCAGACAACCTATGTAGATGATTCTATAGGGATGAAAAGTGTACTGATTAGTTCTTTGACAGGGTAGCTGATACATGGAACAGACTGCCAAATTGCATTAAAGCAAGTACTAGTTTAGATATTTTTAAGAACAGCCTGAACACTTATTATGGGAACAAGTGTTATACTATATTCGCAAGCTAGAAGGGCTTTTATTGCCCATGCTTGAAATATTTGTATGTACGTATGTAATGAGTATGGTCACTAGTTTAAACTGTAATAACTTAAAAACATATTGTGAAATCTTAGTTATAATTTTAGTGGCAGCAAAAGTAATTTAAATTTATATCCTCATTATGACCTGTTTTTTTTTTTTTTGCCTGCAATAAGCCAAATTTGCCATTTGGTTTCTTTACATTTAAAGAAGATGTTATAGTTCCCTTTGAGACTACCCATGTTGACATTATTAAGGACCAAAAATTTCCAAAACTCTGGACATATTAAAGAATGTTTGGCTAGGGCACTATTGATGTCCTTTTTTCTAATGGCCAAGGTGTGCTCATAAATCTTCTTAGTCAATTTCCTGACTGTTTTCCTAATATAGAAGCTTGAACATGTGGAACAGCTCACTATATAAACCACACAACAAGAGTTACAATTGTATGTATCTTTAGCAATGATAGACTTTTTGATTCCTTCAACAAAAATACTTGAAGTATTGCTTATAAATTGACAGTATTTGAATTGTTTACATTTATAGGTTCCAAGATGCATTTTATCCTGGAATTTAATGGTATTGAGCCTCTCCAATAATGTTTTAGTGTTTGATTATTTTTTTGTATGTAAATATAGGTGTTTGCCCCAATACTTCTGCCATCTCAACATTCCCAAGAAGCATTGTCAATTAGCTTCCAAAATGTTCCTAAGTGTGCAACTATCAGTAGTGATAGGTAAAGGAAATGCATTCCTATATACTGTGTTTGATGATTCATCAGTTTGTCTGGTGTTGTGTGTCAGTGTTTGTGCTACATAGCCTGCTCTTAAAATAGGCTTAGCTTTGGTGAGAATAAAGTGTCAAGACCTCCTGGGTAATATCCTTACATCCGCGGTGCAGCGGTAGCATTGTTGCCTTACAGCAAGAGGTTCTCCCGTTCGATTCTCGGCTGGAGTGCGGGGAGTGCCTTCTGTGTGGAGTCTGCATGTCCTCCCCGTGGTTGGGTAGACATTCAAAAGACATGCGTAAATGGGCGTGCCTTCATTGAAGGTTGGACGTCGAGCTGGCACCTCTGCGTTTGTGAAAATCTACTGCCAATCATTAGCGGACCGGAGTTCCACTGTGGTGACCCCTAACCAGGAAAAGCCGAAAGACAAACAGCCTCCTGGGTAATATCCTTGATGAACTCATTTTCATAGTCTTTTTGAATAAATAATTTAGTGAGGTGTTGTACTTCTTCTATAAAAATTTCATCTAAACTAGTTAATCTACTAAGCCTTATAAATTGTCCCTTAAGGACTTTCTTTTTCATGTAAAATGGGTGCTGGCTTAGTCTATACAAATAGTGATTGACAAATGTATGCTTTCTATATATCCTGCTATTCAACTGCACATCATTTTTATCAATTTTTAAGTTGATGTCCAGATGGCTGATATCGTTTCCTAAATCACTGACTGTGAACTTTAAAAAAAATGATAATACATTTAAAGTCTTAGAGAATTCTAAAAAAAAACTCCTCCTTGGTTCTTTTCCATATGAAAAACAAGTCATTAACAAGTCGCCTATAAAAATAACTTTGTTAAATACAAGATGATTTTTAAGAATGTTCTATTCCCAGTTAGCCATGATTTGCATAAACTGGGCCCATTCTTGTTCCCATCACTATGCCAGATATTTGTTTGAAGTACTTGTGAAACTGAAAGAAATTATTGTCCAGTACAAGTTCTAATAATGCACACAGGACGTTGATGAAACCACTCTCAAGTGTGCTAAACCTGCTGAAATACTCCTTTACAGATTAATTTCCTGTATTCTGTTTAATACAGGTATATAAACAGATAACATATATGGAACACATAAGACAGCCAGTAAAATCAATGTTTAAGCTGCTCAATAATTCTAAAAGTTGCCACAGTTCTTTTAAAAAATAATTGGAATCTTATACTATAGGATTAAGCACATGATCTAAAATTATTGATAGTGGCTCTATCTTGTAACAATCTGCTGCCACTATTGGTCTGAATGGTGGATTTTGCGAGTCTTTATGAATTTTAGGAATGCCAAAGAACCTTGCAATTTTTGAATGTTCTACTTTGAAGAATGTATAAATGTCTTCACTGATGTCCTTTTGGCATATCAAATCAAATAACATTTGATCAAGTCTATGAAAATGCCTGGCGATAATTGTTTCATTCACTAGTTCATAACAACTGACATCAGACAACATATTAGAGGTAGCTTGATCATAATTTCGGTTATTCATGATCACCTTGTCAGCTTTCATGATTTGTATTTTGCTGTTGTTGCATGACTCCTTAAGAACACTTCTTTCCTTCAAATTCAAGTTATGAAACTTAGGTTTGGCCCCAGTGTTCTTCCTAATATCAGCTTCACAAACATCATGAAATACCTGTAAAGTACTATGCAACTTGAGATTGTAAGTACTCTTTATGGATGAATATTGATTTTTTTTTTTTTTTAAAAGTGTGGTATATCTTTTAACAGGTATTTCAGATTTAGATTCCATATGATTAATTCCAGGTCTATAAGTATGTTTTTTAATGTCAGCACTTTGACTAGTTATGAATTAAAAGCCTTTAGATAATATGGAAACATGCTCTTCTTTTAACTTGAAGTTTCTTAAATTAACAATAACCTTAATTAATTTCTCCACTTCCACTTGCCTTTCCATCACCCCCAGTCACCTGCCCTGTTTTTTCCAATTCTGAGTCCTTGCTGGTGGAGGGGTAGGGTGTACAAAATGTGCCAGAGACAGAATAGGTAGTTGCTCATCTGAACCATTGGAAGCAGAGCCTATATGCCTTCTAAGAGGATTTTTAATTAATTCTGGCACACTGGATAGTGGGGTAGAAAGATTCTTAAAACTCTTAATAGTGTATGCTGTACCTTTACAATAGGCAATAGCATCATGTTGTAACTTCTTATGATTCCTATCTGTTACTGTAGAAGCCAGCCTATTAACTTTGGCACTAATGTCATAATAGAGTTTATTAAGTTGCTGAAAACATAGATCAATCTTAATTAAATTATTTAATTTATTAATGTCCTCCTCAAGCATTTTGATCTTTTTGTTGATAGTCTTCTACCAGGAGTTTCATCATATTGACTCCTGTGTTGTTGAAAAGTTTGTCAAGATCTCCATACAACTTGTCAGTGGGTGAAACTCCATTTGCAAACTTATTAATTCTAAGACCAAGTGTTACTTGCCATGGTTTAATGCATTCATTTAAATAATGAAACTTATAAAAGTTTCAAAATGTTTTTTTTTTCAAGAAAGAAAATATTGTTCTTACAAACTGTAGCACTATCACTAAACACTCTGTCTTGGCTGGTGTTAATAGTGTTAGCACTGTTGTTTGAAATAAATCTATTCAGTATAAATGGATTTTCAACATTATGAATGAGGCCAGAAATATCTGTACTTGTACCTGCCGAAACTGCTGCACTATAGGTCACTCATGTAGTGCCGCTGCCATTGTTCCCTTTAATGTTTCCACTCCTCCGGTCTGGTGAACTGTGTGAAATGAAATCCTTGTTTTGTGAATAAACTCCACTCACAACAGTATGTCTGAAATTCTCTAACAAACTGCTGACCACTGCAACCACTGACATCAATATATAATATATATTGACATGCACATATACATATCTATACATACATATGTATATCTATATCTATATATATATATATATATATATATATATATATATATATATATATATATATATATATATAGAGAGAGAGAGAGAGAGAGAGATTGGAGAGAGATATTGTCCAATACTTCTCTCACTGCCTTTTCATGAATATCAAGGTACAAAAATAGTGCTTGGGAAGATACATGCTATACTTTTAGTTATATAAATGCCAATCATCATCTGTGCAAATTATTCTATCACCAGTGCACACTTTATTGTGTTTGTCTGTGTGTGTGTGTGTGTGTGTGTGTGTGTGTGTGTGTGTGTGTGTGTGTGTGTGTGTGTGTGTGTGTGTGTGTGTGTGTGTGTGTGTGTGTGTGTGTGTGTGTGTGTGTGTGTGTGTATGTGTGTGTGTGAGACAGAGAGAGAGCGACAGATACAAAAAGACGTACAGAGCAATCATTGAAACCATTAATGAAGGGCAATGCTCCATTTCAGTGACTACCCTTTTTTAACAAAGAAAACTTACTTCTTTATAAAAATTATGTATTTTACAAATGACTTGATACTGGAACCAAATTCTGACCCATATTTTCTGTTAAATCTTAGACTTGGCTTGATCAAATAAATGATTGTAGCCCATCCCAGATTCACAGATATATTTAAATGTTTCATACTCATTTGCTCCAAAATGAGGGTTGCTCTCTTCATACCTGCTGCCAAACATCATTTGTAGTGAATGAATCAGTAAATACAGTATATTCACAGATCTACAAGCCATGAAGTAAAAACAGCTGTTTGCCTATAGAGAAGTAGAACTTCTGTGACCTGAAATGCTTGACCTTGCATGTGATTTTTTTTCAGAAGATCCTGGATAATATATAAGATCTTCATTTCTTTTATGGAGCCTTACACCTCTGCTCCTCATTCTTGTTAAGGAAAGTATTTTCTGTAACTAACAGAAGCTTTATGTTCAGAATTAAAAATGTGTTAGTGACATATTTGAAAGTTATTGGAAACAATATTTTATTGATGAAATAAGAGTCAGAGCTGCTATTCCATTACTAGAGAAACTTTTTAACAACTTTGAGATCTGGGTAATATGTGTATACGTGTTGCAGGATGACATCTTCCAGCCTTCACAGTGGAGTTCCTAGTTAACACAGAATCATATTGTGTTTCTTACTTTATTATTCTTAAAAAATAAAACTGACCTCTAGGAAAAGAACCGTATTATAATAATCCAAGTTGAGTTCCAGTATATCACTGACATGTTTTCAGCTGCCTAATTTATGAGAATCTTCCTGAAAGAGCCTTCTTTTTGTATGTCATAATATTTCTCATGTCATAGTAGAAAAAATATTAGCAGTACCATTTTATTAGATTATTATATGAATCTCTCTCTCTGTCTCTTTCTCTCTCTCGAGTAGGTTGATGCATCTTCATTGATCCACAAGGTACATTTTGTATAGCTCTATCAAAAATCGAACAGTGAAGCTTTTCTTCATATTGAGTGTTATAGCAGAACTGTAAGTTATGGTTTCTGTAAGGCTAAACACAATATCTGTATCGTAGCAATCCATGTTTTTCCAGCAAGTAGATACTGCTGCAGAAGGCTTTTTGCCTATATTGCTTTTGTACCAAACAGCATTAACATATCTACATTCAAAGGGATATACCTCTAATCCTAGCAAAGGCTTTTGTTATCATCTGCAAGGACATGGCAAATGACAGTAGAAGAATCATAACTGTTATGCATCATCTGTATTCCTGTATGTAAGGATATAGATCCGAAATAGCATAGGCCATACAGAATGCTAGTAATTATTTTGCATTACAGAAATTAGGTCTGTATCTGAGTGCCTGTTTCCTATACAATTACTGTATAAGAATATAGATAATTTGCAGTTCTTTTTCAATGCATGACATTTCTGACTCTGTACTTGTTCTGCATGAGAGATCATGCCATTTTCTTTAGAAAATGGCTGCCCAGACAGAATAAGCCAAAGCAAGAATGGGCAAATTGCTATTTTAATTACACAGAGTGATGGCAAAGATAAGGAAAATCTCTAGAAGGTCAGCCTGCTGCTTTACAACTGCAGATATAATTTGCAATGGATTGAGAGATCAGGGAATGCGATACAGACATGCAAATCAAAGTGTAATTGTGCTACACTTTGTTAGATGTCAAAGAATGGGAACAGTGGGATGCAGAAATAAAAGGGTTATCTGGAAGATCAGCCAAAGGGCACTAACCCAACCATGTTACAGCTCTATAGCAATGCATGTTAAAAAACTAAGCACCTTAGACTTTCCATGATACTGAATTAGGAAATGAGTACATATATTGGAGTTAATTCTAGTGCAAGAGGTTGAATCTTCCTGTTAATGATATAGTTTATGACTGATATGAGACCATCACATTGTTGGTTACAGCAAAAACAGTGGGCACATGACTAAATGGTGCTTTTAGCTCCCATGTATTCCAAGTAATGTTTGGTGACAGGAAATAAAAACGCAAATGGCATTCAGATATGAATGCTGCTTCAAAATATTCATTAGATTCTCTTTTATTCTAACAAGCAATATGCTTCTAACTAGTGGCACAAAGAAATCAGATATTATTTTTCTATATTTATGAATCAATAATTAAGTGAGCAAAACTATCAAAATGCAGAGATTTTTTTTAATTGCATGTAAAGGGAAGCAATGCTGAATGTTTACTTTGCCAATATTCAGAATAATTCCCTTTCTGTGAATTCAACCAATAATATTTGACAAGGAATTTGAAGAGCACAGTTTCATTGCTGTAATATTCTAATTGCCTTTAACTCAATACAGTACACATCCCTTTAGCACACAACTCAGGTCTTGATCACAGTGTCACTTATCTGTGTGATTCTGTCTAATATGTTTCAGAATTGCATTTTCCCCAATCATGGAAATAATCTCTTTTGACAACACCTCAAACACATGGCAGTGGGGTTCTTTTTTAATCCATGGGAGTTTCATTATATGCAGACTTCTCCTGAGTCTTGCTTCTTGGGTATTATATTTCCCCGACTGTGGTGTCTGTTGTGATGATCAGATTATGTAACATTAGTATGCATAGGTATTAGACTAGCCCTTGCAGATTGTTTTTCTTTTTGCTACAGCTATTCGACCATGGAGTTAATATATATAAGTAAGTAGGATTGAAAGTGATGCTCCAACATCTAAAAGGTACCCCCCTCCCACATAAACATATACATTCCTAGGTATTCATTAAATGGCTTAGCGTGAGATATATATATGTCATTATAAAAAAAAGACCCTGATCCCATGACATAGCAATTTGTGATTCTAAGACACTTTAAACGCAATGAGGAAATATCTCCTTATCAGATAATTTGCAAGTCTCTGAATCACATTTACTACCACGATGTGCAGATCATTGCGAAGTGCACATCATGGTGGTAAACTGCTGCTCATATAGGCAGTGCCATGCCCACGCAGTCATTTTGTGACACACTGAATTACAAAAAACATGAATGCACACACTCACGACAGTCCTTGCAGCTGGGACTTATCTATCTACACTCCCATTCTTCTCCCACTGCTATAATAGTTGAACTGATATGGCACATACTTATTTTGCACTGGTGGTCTACTGAATGCCCCCACCCTCTGATCTCTGTACTGCTGCTTGTTGCCATTATGGGACTTGGATTTTAGAGTAAACCCTGGTGTATAATGAACCCCCCACCATCAATAGCCATACTGCTTTTGGTGCTATTATTGCCCATGCATTTAAGAGTAATCTCTGGTGGTATAGTATATTTAATCCAGCCCTCAATACCCATACTGCTACTGGTGCAGTAACAGCACTAGCATTTTAAAGTAATGCTTGGTTGTCTAGTGTATCCCCCCATCCCCTATCCCTATACTGCAGTTGATGCCATTATGGCACACAGAGTTATGAATGATGTCTGAGTTTTAATGTAGCCACCACCCACCTGCCCATCCTCATATTACTGCTGGTGCCATTACAGACAGCACTTACATTTAAGAGTAATTCCTGGTGTATAATGAATCCCCCACCCTTCATCCCCACACCATGGTCTAAGTATGTCATTGAAAGTTACCTTTTGAGTATGATCAATACTACAATGTGGTAAGGACAGCAATGCTGATCTACATAGCCAAGCAATTTCTTGAATCACATGACATGTAGAAGCCTTCCTGAAGCCACTTCCCACGGACAGAGACAGACAGAGAGAGCACATGACTAATTAGCATATGCTTCTCACATAAACTAGCATATTAGCATGTGGGATGGCCTCATGGTAAGCCCTATGTGGTTGTTCACAACTTCATGGTGATGCACAATGCACGGTGTTACAGTGGCTGCTGAAACTAGAAAAGGTACTGTCATGTGTAGTCAGAGATGTACGCATTGTGTCACCTTAATGAATCCTTGTCATTGCTTTACTGTGGGTAGTGCAGTATTTAGGATACTTGTATTGTTATTATTGTTTTTTATTCATGTAACAGCTACGTTTCAGAGAACTAGAAAGTTGCTTATTCATCCAAAAAAAAAAATCTGTACATGGGCATCAGTTAACTCTTTAACAGCTAAATGAAATTCACTTGATTTCAGCATTTTAGCTTGCAAACCAGACTTCATTCAGACCTAAGGTTATACTACTTAAGGATACTTTTAATAATCCAGAAAAAAAGTCATTTGACCTAAAATAATATCATGTAACATAGGTCATAATGCAAAATATTTACAAAATCTGTACAAATTCCAAGTTATAAGAACACGTAAAAGATACAGATGATGAAATATAATCAATATTTAAAATGTATAAGAACATCAATAATGACTTCCTGGGATCCATAAATGTGTGAGTGTGTGTGTGTGTGTGTGTGTGTGTGTGTGTGTGTGTGTGTGTGTGTGTGTGTGTGTGTGTGTGTGTGTGTGTGTGTGTGTGTGTGTTTATATGCCACACTAACCCTACATATTCTATTCATGTTAGCATGATAAGCAACAATGATCATCCAAATATGCAAGCTGCTAAGCAAAACTACATATTCAGCAGCACCTGTTTGTGGCCAGAACACCTGCTAGCAGCCACAATGAGGTGCACACAGGCTCAAGCATGCAACATAAACAACAGATTGTATATATACACAACCCCTGTAAGTGAGCATGGACAGCACAATACAAGGCAAGGGCAACTTGAAGTGCATAATTAAGAGGCAGGGGGGAGATTAATGAAGAATATGTAGGTATGTGGCTATGTGCAAGCAGATTAATGTACAAATAACAACAATTAAATGTATTGTTGACTGTAGAAGTAATTCTGTCCACTTAGGGACACATCTACATAATAAAATGAAATGCTGACAAAAGGATGTAGGATGGACAAAGCTACAGTGCAGCAAAGAGAGTGGTAGAACTTGGCATAATGATTAAGCTCTTTAACTCAATAATACAATGTACAAGATTTGATTCTGACTTTTGCTTGCTTGCTGGCCTTTCAATAGTCCACAGACTGATAGCCTAGTATTTCCCCTTTAACCTAAGAATTTCTCCCTCCATTAATACTCTTGGAAAGCAAGGCTAGCATAATGGTTCAGATCGTCACCTCACATATGCAAAGTACAGGGTTTGATTCTAACCTTTGGTTATTGTCTTTGATTAGTCTGAAGGACTGGTAGTTAGCATAAAGGTTAAGATGTTTACCTCACAAACACAAAGTACAACATTTGACTGTCCCCTTTCAAAGGGAAATGGCTAGAGTTAAAATGGTCCACAAGGGTCAGCTAGCCTAGTACTTACTTATGAAATGTGTTACATGAAAAATTAATTTAAGTTGCAGAGGTAAGATAACAGTTAAGCAAAAAAGATACTTTAGGGATACTCCACATTAAAACCATACTGTATGTCATTTATCCCCCACATTACAGTAACACATATGCTCATACTACTCATTCACTGTGGGTATCTAACACTTGCCTATCTGACTACACAAGCTATAGCATATTGTATCAAGTGCACATGCCACAGTAAAAGCCTTGCTACAAGTATGAGATGGTATATTTGAAAGCATGATATCATCATGGTACTGCAAGGCATGTGTCTGACTTTAAATGTATTTGAAAAGAGTGATATGGCTCATTTCTATGTCTAAAAAACTTGTATAGTGTTAGTTACACCCAGACATATATGTTGCATAATCCAAGCACACCTGGGACTGTACAAGGCCACATATGCAGAATACTTAGAAATGCCAGATTCAAGCTCATGCCTAAGTCCACAAGTTAAAGAGCATCAGCTCATTTCTGTTGCCACAGGAGAAGGCTTAGTATAAGACTGAGATAAACCACATTTCAACAAATAGTGTCATCAGTGTTTGCAAAGCAGTTGCATGTGCTAAAATGAGCAGAAAGTAGTGAATAAACCCTCTCTGCCTATTCATCAGGTCTGAGGGTAAAACTATCTGGTGATACATCTGATCTATGGATGATGTTATTTCTACTCACCTGTTCATTTGCACACACACCCACCCACACACACACACACACACACACACACACACACACACACACACACACACACACACACACACACACACACACACACACACACACACACACACACACACACACACACACACACACACACACACACACACACACACACACACACACACACACACACACACACACACACACACACACACACACACACACACACACACACACACACACACACACACACACACACACACACACACACACACACACACACACACACACACACACACACACACACACACACACACACACACACACACACAAACTCTGAGTCTGCAGATTAATGTCTATATTCAAACTGACTCTCAAACCAACATCACAAGGTAGAGAACATTGTATGAATTGCAAGTGCCACATGAGAAATTTGATTACTTCACTGAAATAGTGCACATTTGAAAGGATTGCATCACCATTGTTTTAATAAGCCGATGTATATGCCAAAAGGGACTGAACGTGGAGTGAGAGGCCATTCCCACCTTAAAGCTACATACCAGATCTGTAGATGAAGCCATTCCTACCTAGCACTAGAGAAACACACACATACTCAGTCTGATTAGTCACTGCTGGTATTAAACTACCTATCTATCTAGTTATGCAATATAAAGAATGTATCATCAACTGCAAGCACCACAGGAGATGACTTTATGCACCTATGAGATAGAACACATTTATAAGGATGACATCATCAGTATGTAGCAGAACAATTACTTTTGTTAAAAGGTAAATACATTGTCAGAGGGAATATTCTCTTAGTGTAAAGGTACACAGCAGATATGTTGTTGAAGCCATATCTACATAATACTAGAGATAAACACACACAGTCATTCTAGTTTCACACTGTTGGATTTGAGCCAGCTGGTTTACAATCAAATTGTTGAAAGTCAGTTACACGACAGCCATCTCCTCAAAGATGGTAGGAGTGACCGTCAGAATGTCGATGTTGAAGTATCCATAAGTTAAGAAGGACATATACATGGCAGAGACATGCAGCATGGTTGGCAACGACAGCTGCCAACATTAATATCAACAGTACATTGTCGATGTTGATGCGTCGACCTTTGGAACCAATTAATATTTATGAGTCGAGCATATGCATCATGTAAATCAACATTTGTGGTTGTGAGTTTCATGCTTTTGATAGTAAACCAAAGCAGCTACTTATCTTATTGCACAATCAAAAGAGCACAGTATCAGCTGTAAACACCACAGGAGAAGTCTTATTACTACAGTAAGACAGAGCAGATTCGAAAGGCTATCATCTTCAATTTGTTGCAGAGAGGATGTATTGGCTAAAAATGGATGAAATCAATGTGGGACCACACTCTCAGTGTAAGATTTTCTTTTGAGTGGAAGTGTACATAGCAGATCTTTTGCTGAAGCCGTATCTACCTAATACTACCAACATGCCCACATTCATACTACTTCCACACAATTGAGTTTGAACCACCTATCTATCAAGTTACAGAATCTGAAGTACACAATATCATCCACAAGCATCACAGGGGAAATGTTAATGTATGTGTGAGATAGAACACATCGGAAAGACTGACATCATCATTGTGTTGCAGATAGGATGTCTTGGCTAAAAATGAAGAAATCAATGTGGTTTCCCTCTCCCAGTGTAAATGTTTCTCCAGAGTGGAAATGTCCACATCAGATGTGTGTGGAAAGTTTGTCCTACCTAGCAATGCAGATGCACACAGCACACATACACAAACACACTCAAGCTAGTCAATCAGTGCTGTAGTTGAACATCAATCTATCTAAATACACAATGAAAAGCACATTACATCAGCCATGAGTGCCACAGGAAGAGTCTGAAGTTAAATGTAAGATACTGCACATTTGTAAGGATTATCACAGCAATGTGTCACAGAGGAGATAGTGTGCATCACATGTTTGGTCAAAAAGAAAAGTGTCTTGACAAGCAGAAAAAAACAGAAATGTGTTGATCACAAATATACTGCTGTAACCTATTTATCCTGTCATTCATGACATTGTCATAGTGTGAGAGACATAGTTGTTTCACAGTATGATGTATTGATGATAATTGCATTTGTGAAAGAATGGAATGAAAAACTAGCATTCCTGAGAGTTCAGCTCAGGATGGTTTCATGCAAATAATATTCATTTGTTGTGCCATTTTCAATAGTTCCTTATCCTTAGATAATGCACAGTGTGATTTACAAACAGACAGGTCAAACATATGAAAGTACCCTATTTAGTGCCAGTCATTAACTGGGTCTATATGATTTAAGCAAATACTTACTTTGTTGAATCGCTATTCGTCGAGCCCACATTGTCAAAACCTCTCTTCATTGAATGGATATTTCATCAATCTTTTTCATAGGGAAAAGCAACGGTTGACCATCATCAGGAACTTGCCCTTTCCCTCACTGTAGTGTGATCTATATTTAGTTAAGAGGGGCTGGGTAGTGTGGGGGAGGTGAAATCCCCTACTTGGGTAGGTTTTACATTTTTAGAATTTAGTGACAGTTGTTAGGTTAGCTCACCATTGCTTTTCCCTGTGAAAAAGTTAGATGAAACGGCCGTTTGATGAAGAGAGGTTTCAAGAATGTGGGTTCGACAACTAGTGATTTGACAAAGTAAGTATTCGCTGATGTGATATAAACCCATCATCAACTATATGGTCAAAAGCCCAAACTATTGTACATTATTTGCAAGCCTAATATGTTGGAATATAGACATATATTTACATTAGCACGTTTTAACACAGCAGCACAATTAACTTATCTCTTGAAATAACAGTCCATTTCTACATAACTAGTAATACAAGCCACTAACATTATTTTCTTTTAGTCAAAATCACTTCCTGAAGCCCACCACTCACAACCTCATAATGGCAGAGCATTAGTGCATGCATAATTATATTCTGAGGTTTTGAACTGAACTTAAAAGGAGGATTTACAGTTATCTAATGTGCCCCATGCCAGCCTTCATGCAAATAAGGAATATCAACATAAATAAATTTCTGATTCTTATCCATTTCAGAACTCACGAGTGTTAAGTTAATGTTTTGTGTGTCATGATTTACACATTCCTCTTGAAAATTGCAGGAAAGTACTCATTATATGGATAATACACGTGCACACTTAGACTGTACTCATATCTGGTGATTGTCAATGATTCTAGGCATGTTGTACTGATCCTTATGAAATTTTATGCATTTTTATGACATCACTGAGTACTACAGTCATTACATGATGAAATACATGTAGGTGACATAACTGAAAGGCTTCAAAAAATGGCTGGCAATGCAAATTAATCCATTCTGTTACCTTTTGTGAGTATAGCAGTAATATTTTTAAGATATGACTAGTGTAATATTGTTGTTACTCCATAATCCTCTAATTGTACCACGTCTTGCTTTTATTTCTGGGAATGTATGTGCATTATTTGGCTGATAATTAACCACATAAGGGGCCAAGCATGTTAATTTTGTTGGATTCATGAATGTACGCATGAATCCATAGCTGAACAACTAATAAGCAATTATAATGATCAGTACTTGTAGACCTGATGTTGGATTTAGACATCTGTCAAACTGCATAGACAGTCTATGGACATAATCAGTTGCTGATCATAACACAACAGAAGGCAAATGTTATATGAAAAAAACACAGGAATTTGAAGGGACTTTGGAAACTCTATGAACCATAGATGCTTGCATGCAGCATACTTCATAATAGTAGTCATAGCTCTCAACCTCTCAGCACAAAAAATCTGGACAAAGCCAAAAATAATGGGAGAACAATGCCCCCAAGAATGGGACATATGTTAAATATTATTCTTATAAATGCAAAAAGTTGCTAAAATAAAAGGTCTTGTGTTACCATACATTTTTTGAAGGAGATAAAGTCTGAAACTCAAATGTCTGTCATTATTTTTTGAATTCAGTCCTCACTGGTTAGCCACAAAAATCCAGAAAAATCACAAATGTTATTAGGAACAGCACAAAAATATTTAGCAAAAAATATGAATATTCTACAAAAATGTGGACAGATGAGATGTATGATAGTAGTTACAACTGAAATATGCCTTATGGTTACAGTCAGCTCTGCAGCCTGTTCAACATATGATAATAACTGGGTCTATATCACATGGTCGAAAGCTAATAATAGCGAATGACCACAACTTTGAAAACACCTGAACTTGAAGTTGCAATTGTGGGGGACTGTGCCCCCCACACCCCCGGTAAATATATATACCAACTCCGAGATCGCACTACAATGAGGAAAGGGAAAATACCCCTATCTACACTGTAGCGCGACTCCACAATAACAACTTCAAGTTCCAGTATTTTTGAAGTTGTGGTCATTTGCTATTATTAGCTTTTGCCTACGTGATATAGACCCATTATAAGTCTATTCACATAGTGCTATCAGTCTGTCTATCAAAAGTGCAGCAAAGATAAGTACACTAGTGTGAGAGGCAACACACTAATGAGGAAAAAGGCAAAAATTCATTTTTTTTGCCATAAGATGTGAACTGTCATGTGCCATGAGTTACAATTGCTGCTCAGTTCCAGACATCATGCAAATGCAGAGGACAAAAAGTGATGAGCCGGGGGGTAGAGTGGAGAGAGAATTATCAGGAGAGAGCCATAAAAAACATTTTTTTTTAATGGGCCATTTCTGGCCACGTTGTGGTGTTTTAATCATTTTATTACAACAACTCAGTCATGCTCTGTACAATAAAGTGTTTCCAATATGGAGCAATCAGGAGAAGAAGTGTAGAAACATAACAGAGACATCCGCAGGATAATGGTGGGTTAATGACACATATGCATCCAACAATTACACATGCAATATTAAAATGAAAATAAATAAATAAATAATGCCTGGCATACCTCTGGATTTGAACTATTCACACTATACAAAAAGCAGTTAATAGACGAGCATTATATGGGTACACAATATGAGAAGTCATACTTTACAGTGTTAAAATCACACATTTTAAGGGGCAGAGACAAAAGACTGAAACAAGGGAGAATATAGGTGTCAGGCTTTATTATAGCAATGACAATTGAGACATCCCATAAGGTGGTGTTACATCCAACAGCCAATAAATGTATGAGTAACTGTTTCACAATAGTGCTTCCAGTTTATATTTCTATAATCCAATTGGGTTAAGAACTGTACTGGTATGGTCAAAGTGGTTTTTCCCATAGGATGTAAAATGATATCTACTGTTTCTTACCATGTGTGAGTGATGCCAAGCCTTGCATAAACGCTGAAGACAAAACATAAAGTTTTTTTTTTTAATGGCCCATCTCTGGTAATGCATACTGTGTGCAATTCTATTTGTTGACCAAATTAAATGTGTAAAAAAAAAAGACAGTGTTGACAACTGAGGCAAGCAGAGAGTAGGACTCATGGGGAAGAATAAAGGAATGCACAGGCTGAAGGTGGGAAAACACCATATCCACTTCTTCACAAAAATGTATACTTGTAACCAGAATTGATGACTTTAATAGTCATCTCACCATGAAAACAACCGGATACTGCTGTACAACCAATTGGACCAAATCAAGTGTGTCAAGCTGCCACATAGGCAAAGTGGAGAGGTATAGATGGGGCACATTTTTTTTTTTTTTTTTTGTGTGACAAGTCCCCATTTATTTTTTATTTATTTATGTTAGAGAGGAGACTGTTGGGGAATGTGGTTAGGAAAAATTGGTATGGTAGGAAGGCTAGGTTAGGTAGCAGGCACAGACATGCAGGACAGACAGGGATGGTGATAGACATAAATGGTTGTGGAACACCATGATAAGGGGTAGGTAGCTGACATTGGAATAGTGAGAGTCTAATCCTTGCCCTAGAACTATCATCACTGTCTCCTTTTGCATATGCCTGGGTCAGTGATGGATAGGGCATCTACTTTAAAATTCTATGCAGGGATTTTTCTACTCTGCCAATTTGGGCATTGATGCTCATTGCCATTATCTCTACCACCATCCCTGTCAGTAGTTCCTCATGGGTGACAACATTGCCACCCCCACTACTACTACTCCCAGAGAGTATCACTGTATCAGTAGAGGGATCAGAGCTACCTGATGCATTTAGAGTAAATATTGCAGGAGATGTGCAAGCAATGCTAACAGGTTGGGACCCATATGTGCCACCACAGCCACCTGTCAAGCTCTGGTGGTCCAATCCCAGTAGTCAGTCAATATCACCATGCTGATGGTCAGTTATGCTGCAGCAGTAATGTTTCACACAGAAGATAATAAAGAGAGAGATATTGCTGAGGGAAAGATAACATATAGAATAGTATCAATGCTATCTCAGATTAATACTTCAAAATATAAGCAAATATAACACATAAGTATGTTAACCTTTGCCATATCCAGGTAAAATGTGAGGTATAAAATGTGAGGGTATTAATGTGACATCAGTCTCACTGGTATTAAAAATAATATGGAAGCATGTATGTGCCTATGGCATAAATGATATATGCATTCCAAGTTAATACAGCCATTTACAAAAATGGAATGTTTAATATTATCTACCATTGCAGCAAATAACTTATTATTATTATTATTATTATTATTATTATTATTATTATTATTATTATTATTTCCAGTTTGATTACCGGGGAAGTCCACTGGGCCCAGAGAGCCCATTTTCAGTGGAGGTCCAGGGAGAAAAGCTCCATAAAACAGATTACAGTAAAGATAGCAGTCTAATAAAAGTAGGGTACAACTACAAATATATATCAAATAATACAAAGTGTGAGCAATATTGCCCATAATGGAAAAATTTTGTGCAGCTACATTTTAACAAATTCACACATTTAAAGTCAAAGTCAAAAGCTATTTACAATATTTTCAGATTGTGAGAGATCATATGGGAATTAGCTATAGAAGGTTATAGCCAGCTATAAGGTGCTTAGTAACTCAAGAGGATACCCTCCCAGGGGTTTTTGTTAAAGAGTTCTAGGTAGGGAGAATGCAGTTACATTTCCATTTGGAGGAGAAGTAGGTGTAAAGCTGTGTTTTGAAGTTGTTTGTACTTGACATTGTCCTTAGTGTGGAAGGGAGAGAATTCCATTTTTTACCTAAGGAGAGGAGAAGTTGTCCAGCAGGACATTTAGATTTGTGGATAGTAATCAAGCTTTGGTGTTCAGATCTGAAAGTTCTGTTTGGGGTGTATGAGGGAAGGATGTTGGTTAGAGCTGGGCATTTGGTTGGATTAAATATTAGTCTATGTGCTGTAGTGAGCTGTATAAAGTCCAGGTAATTTGTGAATTCTAACCAGTTGAGGGATTGGAGGGTAACACAGTGATGTATGGAATGTTTAGCTTTGGTGGCAAATTTAGTAATTTTGTTATAACAGCTTTCAAGTTTGGAAGTGATGGAAGAGGATAGGTTAGTTAGTAGTGGGGCAGCATACAGAAGGGAGGGAAGAAGGTAAGAGGAGGCCAGAGTATGCCTGGTAGAAGTAGAGAGGAAGTGGTTGTTCCTGTATAGCATACTTAGTTTTTGGTGGGTTTTCTTTATATTTTGCTGAATATGGATGTCGAACTTGAGGTGTTCGTCTATAGTTACACCGAGTAGTTTTGCAAAGGGAACAACTTTGATCGGAGAGTTGTTTTAGCTAAGGACATGGAAGGAATTTTTATGAACAGAGAAAGATTTTGAGGGAGTGAATAGTAGTATTTTAGATTTGTTAGCATTGAGAGAAAGGTGATTTTTGCACATCCAGATCTCAGTAGTTGAGAAGGCAGTCTGAGTTCTAGATAGGAGTTCAGAGAGGTTAGAGGCAGAGCAGCCAAGTGTAGAGTCATCTGCATATTGGATGACTTTGGCATTAGGAATAGCAGAGTGAAAGTTATTGATAAAGATAGTAAACAACATTGGTCCAAGGATGGACCCCTGTGGTACTCCAGTAGGAGTGAGTAAGAAAGGTGAGGTGCCTTTTTTCCATTTTACAGCCTGATATCTATCTGACAGATAGCTTGAGAACCAGGAAAGGTTGTTTTGGGAGAGATTTAGGTTTGATAGATGACTTATAAGGTGCGTATGGGAAATAGTATCAAATGCTTTAGAGAGATCTAGGGGCACTGTGGATTCCAAGTTCCCAGAATCTCTGGCTTGATTGACAGTTTCTAAGAATGAGAGTTGAGCTGTTATGGTGCTATGTCCTGCTCGGAAGCCATGTTGGGTAGGGGTAAGAAGTTGTTTTTTAGTCAGAAAAGGCATAAGTTGGAGGTGAATGCATTTTTCAAGATTTTTGGAGATTGGAGAGAGAAGAGCTATAGGGCGGAAGTTTGAAATTTTACTGTTTTTGCCTCCCTTGTGGAGAGGAAAAACAGTAACATAGGATTCCTTTATAGCTCTATTAATTAGGATACTAATTGGGAGAACTATATCATCGGCAGTACACTTGAGAAAAGAAGAGGGGATGTTGTCAGGTGCATTGGAGCAGGGTTTAAGTTTAGATAGAAATCTTTTTATGTAGTTTGTGGAGACAGGTTTATGCTCAAAAATAGGGGGGAATTTATTTGGGGACTTAGATGAGGTGGAATGTAGGAGAAATGGGTCATTGGGAAAAGTTTTTGTTAGGTTGGATATTGTATCTATAAAGAAAGAGTTGAATAGTGAGGCTAATTCAAGGTCAGATTTACTTTGGTCTGGACATGGGTTATTTTTGGAGCCTGGGTTGAGGAGTGAGTTTATGGAGTTCCAAAAAAGCCTAGGGTTTTGGGGATGGTTTGACTGGAGCTTAGTGTAGTAGGATTTTTTGTCTTTGAAGAGTTGTTTTTTTGCAAAGTTATGGAGCTGTGTGTATTGGAGAAGGGTTTCGGGAAGTTTATTCTTTTGGCAAAGCTTCCAGGATTTGTCTCTTTGATGCATAATTTATTTTGTTTCTTTGGTTATCCAAGAGGCAGTTATAGTTTTAATTATTTTTTTCCTTGGTGGAGCTCGGGAATTTAGAGTGTCTAGGAAAGTAGAATTAAAGAGGTCTATGGCTTTATCGAATGGAAGTGATTTTAGAATATCCAAACTCATTTGTTTGAGATAGTTAGAGAAGGTTCTGGGGTCAAATTTACTAAGGTTGCAGGTCTGAATATATTGATGTTAAAAGTGGTTAGAAAAACATTCTACCTTGCACACCTCATCATGAAGGGATTCACATCCAGATCCAAGGATGTCATTGTACCCCTATATTCCTCCCTCATCAGACCCATGATTGAGTACAATGCCCCATTTGGTATGTACCTCACCCGGCACTTGCAACAGCTGGAGAGACCACAAAAGTACCTCACCAAAAGGATCAAGGGTCTCAAACATATGTCTTATTCTGCCAGACTAAAGAAACTTCAGCTCTATTCAGTAGCATACCGCCTGCTCAGAGGTGATCTCTGCCTGATGTACAAGGCCATGTCCAATCAGGATCTGATGGACATGCTCCACCTCAAAAAATCCAAATCCATCAGGACCACAAGAGCTAAAGACTTAAACCTCGGCACAAGTATGAATAGGACATGCTGGAGGGATAGATTCATAACCCAGAGGCTTCCCATGCTTTGGAACAGGATCCCAGTTCGTATTAGGCAAAGTACCTCACTGACTCTCTTCAAGAGAAATATTGATGAGTGGATGGGAGATCGTAAGTTTACCCCAGGGGTAACATCTGTGTCACTGCTAGACAGGGGCACAGTAAACTAATTCTATTATACAAAGGGACCTTCATTGTGTCACTACTAGACAGAGGCGCAGTATTCTAGATTTATTCCGTACATTTTTGTACCATTTCATGGGGTGGCAAAAGCCACATCACTATGGCTAGGCTTACAAATGCCCCAGGGCAGATAGCCTAGTACTATACTATGAAACTATGAAACTATGTTGGTGTGGATGGGAGGTGGTTGCACGATAAATGAATGCTGGGAGGTGGTCACTAATAGAGTCAGGGATGGTGCCAGAGTTGGCAATTTTATTTGGATGGGAGACTAAGATCCAATAAAGAGTAGATCTTGGGGGATTTGTTTTATTGGGTCTGGTGATGGAGTGGATTACTTGAGTAAAGTTAAAGAGGTTAATGGACAGGGAGGGCATGGGATTGTTGATTTTATTCCAATCTATGTTTACATCGCCTAGTATGTAAGTTTCAAGGTTAATTTCATCCGAGGCCCATTGGAGTATGTCTTCAAGGGTTGAAACATTATTTCTGGGTGGGATATAAAGGACGATGATACAGAGGCTTTTGTGATTGTTGATTTTTAATAGACCAACTGTTAGTTCTGCAGTGGCGAATTTAGGAATGGGGTTTAGTAGAGGAATTAAGGTAAGTATATTGGAATAGATTAATGCAACACCTCTGCCTTTTTGCTTTGGGCGGTCACATCTCAGAGTGTGAAATCCAGAGGGTAGGATTTCAGGGTCAGAGATGTGGGGTTTGAGCCAAGTTTCAGAGATGGCTACAATGTCAGGTTGGTTATGACTTAGCCACGCCACTTTTAGATGCTTTCTGGTAATAAAGATTAATTGCTGCTCAGAACTGAACCCACACACAGCTAAGTTGATTTTTGTATTGCCTAATGCAATGACCAAGCACAGTTGGAGCAGGTATGCATATTTGGTATGTAGATTAGGTATGCATACTCAGTTGTGTGTGTCTCAAGGTACTATGGGCTGATGTTCTGAAATGTGGTAAAATTAACATTAAAACAGATATATTATGAGGTTGCTTGCATTCATACCTGAGTCATGCTTACTCTGTGCCTCCCTGAGGTTTGCAATCAGTCCTGATGGGACTTCATCAAGATCCTATGTAATCTGTACAGAACAAAAAAGGAGAAGAGTAAGAAACATAATTCATAAGTGTTTTGCCTGGCCAGTCACTGGTATGGCATAGCATTGTCTGGTGATGGTTCGCTATACTTACAAAACTTGGGGTGTTCGCAGTCCTAAATGCTGCCTCCTATTAGCTTGAGATATCCTACTTGCACCTTTCCTGTCACTATAATGGTGGCAACATTGTTCACCAGTACATTAAATGCCAGTTGCACTGGTGACAGCCTTGACCAAGTAACTCTAAGGCTAAGTCTTGTACTGAACCCAGTATAGTTCTCCTGCAAAAGCCTGTGGTTGTAGTAGCACTTTATGAGGAGAACCACAACAATCCTGTACTCCTCTTCACACCACATTTGGACTCTAAATGGCTCATCATCCTCATCTTTATTTGCCATGTCTTCTGAAGTACACCTATAAATAGAGTAGGGAATTTGCTCCCAGTTCAGATCTCACATGTACCAGCCTGTACACAATGACAGACAACATTGCCAGCTGCATTTGTGCCTCTGAAGGCATGACAATGGTCTGGCAGAGAAATTGGGTATAATCACTTCAAAATACATTGGAAGTGTGAAATATGGTAGTGAGACAGGGCCATGTGTGATGCTCACTGAATTTGCACATTACAATGTGAAATCCTCAGATGCTTTATGATTATGATAATGGAATTCCTTTTCAAAGGAAATATTGTTACATCTAAACATGATTCATGTTATGGTAGATGATAACCATTCATACAGTCTTGTGATACTGTGATATGATGTGACACCAACTCTGTGATAATGATAATAATATGTGTTGTTAAGAGGTAAAATGCTAACTGAGACATAATGAGTTGGTGGGACTTACAAAATATAAAGTTTTAGTAATATCACCTGGTGATTGAACCCATCACTAAAATGAAAGCTAAACTCCTAACTGTTGTTTAGCTGGTAGTGCCACTAGACAGTTAACATTTTGAACATGTACATTGAGGTGTACCTATTTCAACATTAGTTGATATGTAATTATGACATGCTTCTATGTGTGTAACTTTCAGTGATTATGACACTGGAGTTATATATAAAGGACAGTAATAATTTCTGTAAATCAATTTAATATGCATTGAGTTGCATGACCTGAGTAAGACATGTAGTAGGTACCACTCATACTTATGACATACTGTCCTACATGCCTAATAATATGTCTTGAGTCATATGTTTGCAGTAACTGTTGTGCAGATTATATATATATATATATATATATATATATATATATATATATATATATATATATGCAAGTGTAGTTAAAATTCTCTCTCTCTCATCTTTGCTATGTTTAACGTACTTTACACAGAATATAGTTGACTTATTTAGCAATCATTACACAGAGGTGTGTTGCAAATTCAGTTTGTGCAATTGTTAGTTGTAATTCATATTAAATTCCTAATAAATATTATGTGGCAGTACTTATTCTGTCCCCTTTCTTAAAATTATCTGTAGTCTGGATTCAAGGCCTGCATTATATCTGTTGGTTCTCCAAACCTATTGCACAGATATCTTGAGTAATAGAGAAAGGCAGCTGACAGCTATATTTTCTTCACCCAGTACAGCCCAGAGTGCTGAAGGATGTATACTGGCACCAGTCTTGTTTGAGCTACTGACAGCAGCCCAAACTATTTCTTGTGTTTTTGCCTTCAGAAGTAAACCATCCTTGCTAAGAGTGACCATTGATAGTTAAGGATGGGCAATGCTAAGTGGCATGCAAGTACTGAAGCACAGAAAGAAAAATTGTGACGTAGTCCAAATAAAAGGTACATTTAGCAATGAATCCAGCACGTATGGCATTACCCTGAAACATTGCAGTTTGTAACAGTGTTTGCCACATGAGTAGCCACCCTTTATAAAAACACCCTATCTCTAGACTTACTGAACATAGACACTCCCTTTTTCCAAAATGCTGAATTAATACTAACCAAACGCTATCTTAATTCAAAAAGGCACATAAATATTATAGGCAGTTATATCCCACCTGGCCAAAATATCCCCAAAACGGAAAATATATTACAATGCTCATCTAGTACCCATCCTCAAGAAACTATTATAGGCTGGGACTTTAATATGTACCGGAATGCCTATAACGCATCTACCCCTAGTAACCATATCAATCTCCATAGCTACTCACAACTAATCAAAATCCCTACTAGAACTGACAAAAAAGCAAACAAAGAGTCAGTACTAGACTGGATCTTAACTAGTCATCCCAATACCTCACAGATCTATGGCTGCCTACCAGACAGTCTCAGTGATCACCTTCCAACTTTTCTTCTCAGACAACTATTAAACCATTTTAAAATCCCAAAATCGCATCAAGTCTACAACACCAAAAACTTCAACGCTCTAGAATTTACAAACTTACTGAGAAATTGTAACTGGAATCCAGTAAACTTTCTCCAACTAGATGAAGCAGTACATTACTTTAATACCACCTTCATCAGAATCCTAAATCAACTAGCTCCCCTTAGAACCTTACAGATCAAATCTAACTATACTCCCTGGCTTACTAAATCAACCAGATCTTTAGTATATATAAGATATAAAGCCTGGGATAAATGAGCTAAGGATAAAACCACTGCAAACCATCAAAAATACCCAGAACTTAGAAACCCAGTCAAAAAACAGATCAGGCAAGACAAAAAAGACTACTATAATAACATCCAAATAAAACAACAGAAAAGTCCCCAAAAGTTTTGGTCCATCATTAATAAAATATTGTACCCAGGCCATACTGCCACCCCAGCCCCAAACTTACCCAATTCCAAGGATGATATTCGAACCCAGTTTAACAAATACTTCACCAAATCCATATTAAACCTTCTAAATACTAACTTAACTCCAACCCCCTCCCCACCTCTCCTACCAACTGCTTTCAATTCCATCCAGTCCCTGCTACTACCATAAAAAATATATTAAAAAAACTCAAGCCAACTATTTTGGCCACAGACAACCTACCAACAGAATATCTGAAATTAGCCACCAATGCCATCTCAGTCCTCATGACCATCTTCATTAACCACTCTATCACTGAAAATGAAACACCTAAACTCTGGAAAATAGCACACATAATTAAAAAAGGAGATAACTCTAAAGATCTTTCTATCATCCCATAGGCATACTGTCCACCCTTTCAAAAATCCTGGAAAAAAATGCATTCACACAACTGCAAGAATACCTATTAACAATCTCTTAACTCTCACCCAGCATGGTTTCTGACCTAATCATAGTACCATTAGAGCACTAATGAGTTTTACCAATACCATTAACCAATTTCGTACTGAAGGAAATCTAGTCTCCTCAACCTTTCTGGATCTCTCAAAGGCATTTGACACTATATCCCATTCCAAACTCTTAAATGCCTTAGTTGATTTAAGCCTGAGCCAGACAGCACTAGCCTGGTTTAATGGCCATCAACAAGCAGTATTATGGCAACAAATCCTCTCCCCTCTTCTTCTTGTAACATTAGGAGTCCCACAAAGTTCTATCCTTAGCCCACTCCTCTTCACAATCTTCACTAACAAACTTCATACAGCTACAAAAGGTTTTGCACTCATACAATATGCAGACGATTCAACCCTTATATGAGCCGCTCCTACTCTCCAACAACTAGAGCAAATTATCCAACAGTCATTTGCAGCTATTGAAGCTTGGATTACTAATATCCACCTAATTTTGAATCCCAAGAAAACACAACTAATCCTATTTCATCCTACTAGAGCGTCTGACACCCCCCAGCATTCAAAATTATCTCAGCCAATAATACCATTATAACTCCAGTTCCCAGTACTAAGCTATTAGGGGGGTTACAATTGACAAGAATTTGCTATTTGATGCTCATATCTCACAGTTCATTAAAAAAGTACATAAAAAAACTTGGGTGCCTCTACAGGAGTAAACACTATCTCACAGCCGATACCAGAGTTACTGTTGTTAGAACTCACCTTACCTCAACCTTACTTTATGCATCCCCAATCCTTACCAACATTAGAAAGGCTGATATGACAAAATTGGAAACCTGTTACAATAAAAAATTTAAATTTGCAACAGGTGCCGACTATAGATCCCACCAGTGCCACTCTGTTAGAAAACGTTCATGGCTTGAATTCCCCTCTCTGCTTATTTACAATCAGCTTAAAATGGCTCACCATATTATAAACCAGCCTGAAAAAAAAATTCAGCCCTAAAGAACATACTAACAAACTACTCCAATAAACATTTTCTTCACTCTAGCAATAAGGCATTATTAGAAATAACTAAAAGCAAAAATCATGCTGAAGATTCCCTATACTCCTGTTATGTCACCAAAGACTGGAATAATATTCCATTACACATCAAAACAAATACTAATACAGAACCATTCAAAAAAACTCCTAAAAAAAAACACCTATGTATCCCATGAATTTGTCCATGTACTGAACCAAGATAAAACACTACTAAATTAAAAATAACCATAACACCATCTAACTCATACCATACTAGATAAATACTTAAAAAAATTCATACTTCTATTCTCTTCTACTATCATCCTATGTAGTTTAATTAAAATCCCTTCTAGCGCCATCCCTGGATCCTCACTACATACTTAGCAAACATATATACTTCTAGTTTCCTCTTCTCTCCCTCCACTCATCTCTTACTTAACAATCTCATAGACTATACACACAACTATTAACTAACCTGGTGAAGTCTGCACTAAAGTAACCTGCTAGAACAGAACTACTTATACAACATTTTCTTCTCCTGAGTAGTAACCTTAGCTACTAGTCTGTCTTTTTTTCGACCCTGTCTAATATTCCGCCAACTGTAACATGTTTTTCTTCACAAAATGAAATGTAACTAGTTTATTGTTTCTCTTACAAAATATTATGTAATATGTTAACTTCTCATTTGTAAAATTGTTAAGTTTTAATTCTTTGTATGTCTTGGAGCTTTACTCCCTGGGCCTCCACTGAAAATGGGCATGTTGTCCAGTCAGACATTCCCGGTAAACAAATGTAAAATAAATAAAAACGATAACTTGCATTTCTGTTACCATCATCAGGCCTTCAGATAATCACAATTCTTGAGGAAGGTATCATACAGGATATTACCTAAGATAATTGTTTATAAACCATATGCAAGTAAGAAATTCATCTTTTAAAAGAAATGTATTACTGTCATGATTACTTTGGCGATATGGACAATTAATCCAGACTATTGGAAATATCCCCTCATTCATAATGTTACTGATTTTATTTACTCACTTTAGTAAATGTCATATTTTACATAATGCATAAAAATGTGTTTAATACTATTAACAATAGTTCAGGTTCCAACAACAAAACATTTGTATCATTGAAAATGATGCATTTAAACTATCAAAAGCCAGCATCAAGCCCTGAATTATTATTATTATTGTTACACATATTTTAGTGCATTAACACACTGAGCCACATATAAAGTTTAATGACAGCAGTCTTTTCCTCTTATTTTTATTGTTATTCCAGTAATGTAGTTTATGCTGTGATATTCAACACATGCTTAAACCTCTATGTGGGGAAAACTAAAAGAAAACTTTCTGATTGCATTAAAGAGCATACTACTGTGATCCATTCAAAACAAAAAAATAATGCATTGGCTAAACACAGCATTGTATGTAACCATTTCTCCCATTTCACTTTTTTTGTCTTGGAACAGGTTGAGGACTTTTATGGAGACAGTGATTCTTTTTTACAGTTAAAAGAACTTAATTGGCAATTGCTTCTTAATGGAGAAGCATCACCAGGTCTAAATGGGAGAATTAACATTCAATGTGCTTTGAGATGGTTATTTTAACCACCTCCATGCTTTTCATTCCTGGCTTAAATGTTATTGTTTAATTAAATGGCTGCTGCATTTTAACACCCAGTCACAGGTCTATTTAATGAAACCAAGTACTAGCTATTTCCATGGTGATTCAATGCTCTCTCTTTTTATTGGGTTACAGTTCTTGCTACCTTTGTAATTTTCTTTATTTAATGGCATCCTTTTCATTTTACCTACATTATGTTGAAGTTCTAGTGACCAATAAAGAATGAAAGTGCTAAATAGCAGGTTGGCCTCTGTTTATTTTTTAATTTGCCTTTGAAGTTTACTTAGATTTAAATATTGTCAGTGTTGTGCTTAACACAAACTCACAAAGAATATAAGTAAAGTATTTAGCATATATTACGTACAGTTGGATTGTTCAATTCATAATAAAAAGTGTGTGACAATTATCATTCGGAACCCCTCAGTTTCTTCAAAGAGGAAGCATGTGTTTGTGTGTTGTATCTGTGTGTTGGTTTCTCAACACACTTTTGGTCTTATACATGAAAATGTGGACATTGAAAATCGCTAGTTTCATGCAGATGTATTTCTCTCTCCCTCTCTTTCTCTCTCTAGATATGAACTTGAAAATATGGCATTAACATAAAACACTGGGAAGATTAACAATGTGCTACACACATAGAGAGGTTTGCAAAGCAGAGAAATTTCAGCACATATAATTAAGCTTTGACCTTCCAACACTTTATATATATGGAGCAATATATCCATTTTATCAGAGTTGACTATTGTTATTTCACATTTGAATCAAATTTAATCAATGAAATCATGTCACCATATGGACAAATCTATGTAACAGAAAAGTGTGCTCTTCCCTTTCTTTTCTGAGCAGTAACTGTCTTTTGATACATTTGTAAAGTAGTGAAATAATGTGTTCATGTATTTAGACATGTATAGTTTGTATGTTTATTTTCCTTGTGCTTCATGTAACTTAAAAACACATTGTATTCACAGGTGCATTTACTTGTTCTGTATATATTTAGAAATATGTTGTAATTTTTTTCCTCTTAAGGAAGTCAAAGTAATCTTAGTTTTTTTTAAGTGTATTCACCCAGACACTCACTCTCTAAGTGTACATCGAAGTGGAAGGGGTGTTAAACAGTTAATTATTCTTGCATTCTGCTAATGATTCAAATTTGCAAGCCCTGAGCATGCCACACTTCTCAATACTCACTCATCTACATACTACTGCACATCATTGTGTTGATCCTCACACCATGTTTACCACCTAGCAATTTGATCAGATTGTGTGAGTCATGAATAATAATAAGTTAATACCTCATTTACATATTCACTGTGCCCAGTGGAGTAGTATGCACTGTAGAAGCACAATCTGGGGCTAAGGCATTACTATCTCATTAGAGAAGACTGCTTAGATTAACCAAATTGAGATACTGCTGTTTGACTACTGCAGTTGCTTTAATTTTGTTAAACATTCATATAAGTTCTGTCAAGGTTTCGGATGTTTCTTTATAGTTAATATTTAAACAGTATTGATGGTTTATATTCCAGATAACAATGTGTGATGTTTGCCGTTTGTCTACTTGTGTTTGTATGGACAGTAGAGCAGTGGTTATTTGAAGTATTCTCATGTAATATTACATGCCTTTATAGTAACATTTCCCTGAGGTTGTGGACACATAAGAACATTTTTATATAAGTGGTAGCAATGTGAAGGTTACATTTTAGACCCCAAACTGTATTAGTCTCATCGTATATGCCTGACATAAACATGGGTTATCCCAAATAGTAACATTTTCAATTCATTTGCTTGGAGTCATTGTTAATGTTATCATGTATTCCATAGTTACACTTTTTTCATCCTTAGTAAGGTTTTATTTACATTGTTTGTTGGTTATAGTTTTATTACATGTGTTTTTTTCAAATAGATAATTTAGTTTCTTTTTGTTTATGATGCGTGCATAAATGCATATTTGTTGTATTGCCAGTCACTGGTTCTTTCCCCGATACACATATTTGTGTTTTTTTTTTTTTTTTTACTGACATACAGGGACATGGTTCCAAAATTAATTTGTCTGTGTAAATCTGCACTGTCAGATGTTAAGAATGAGGTGCTGGCCTCCATCAAAATGGATCACAAATATTTGTTTAGAAAGTCTTAGCTGGCAAGTTCTTTCATGATTATATTTGGCAGCAACAACCTTACCAAAGAACATTTTTTAAAATGTCACTTTAACATTGCTATTCCTACTAAGTTTGAAACGTATTCACATTCTCAGAGAAATATTTCAATAAGCCTGTGAAACATAAGATGAGGCTCTATGCAATACTGATGTATCTTCTATACCAACACAAATGGGCACATTTCAGACAATTTCTAGGAAAACAATAAACAAATCACAACTGTAACTATTAATTTTAAAGAACACAATATACCATGACAGAATTTGTAAAAAGGTGTGCTAGAAGTAATGGAATTGCATCAGTTTATCTCATTCAACCAGCAGTATTTTAAGTTTGCAAATCCAAGCAATCTTAGGTACTACAATACAAGTTCCTTAGCCTCAGGTTATGCTGACATAGGGCAGATTAATCCCTTTGACATGGTTGCTATTTATAACTCAGGTGTCAGCTCATTATCATTCTTGGAACACTCAATCTGCTTGAAGTGTTGGGTAGGAAATATGGTGTGAGGATCTATGTAATGCTGTGCTCAAACCATAGCAGTTCAAGAGTGAATATTGAGGAGTGTGTCTAGCTAATGACTTTTAAGTGGTACTCATATGTTCATATTTCTATAGTAGGCTAATACGTTCATAGGCTCATACTAGGCTATCTGCCCTAGGGCATTTATAAGCCTAGCCAGAGTGTGTTTGGCTTTCGCCACCCATTTTAAATTAATTTTGCTATGCCCATTTTCGAGGTTAGTATACTGTGCCTCTGTCTAACAGTGACACAGAAGTGATACCCGGGGTAAACCTACGATCTCCCATCCACTCATCAAGATTCCTCTTGAAGAGAGTCAATGAGGGACTCTGCCTAACCTGGACTGGGATTTTATTCCAGAGTGAAGGGAGCCTCTGGGTTATGAATCTGTCCCTCCAGCATGTCCTATTTATTTCAGTGATGAGGTTCAAGTCTCTCGAGCATGTAGCTTGATGGGATTTGGATTTTCTGAGGTGCAGCATGTCCATTAATTCCGGGTTGGACATGGCTTTATACGTCAGGCACAGATCGCCTCTGAGCAGGCGGTATGCCACTGAGTAGAGCTGGAGTTTCTTTAACCGGGCAGCATATGGCATCTGTTTGAGCCCTTTGATCCTCTTGGTGAGGTACTTTTGGGGTCTTTCCAGTTGCTGCAGGTGTCTGGTAAGGTACATCCCAAAAGGGGCATTGTACTCAATTATGGGCCTGAAGAGGGATGAGTAAAGAGGCACGATGTCCTCCCCTGATCTAGATGTGAATCCCTTCATGATTAGGTGGGCTATATAAAATGTTTTTCTAACCACTTTGGCCACGTGGTTGTCAAATGAGAGATTGCTATCAACTTGGGTCCCCAGGTCCCTAATTACTTCTTCTGTACTTAATGGATTACCACCTATGTGGTAATTTGTGGGCACTTTGTTTTTGCCAAAGGGGATGACTATACACTTTTTGGTGTTTAGCTTGAGGCCATGGCTCTGGCACCAGTTGTCTGTTTCTATGAGGCCCTTTTGGAGGATGCTTGTGTCGGCTGGAGAGTCGATTATGGCGTCTAGTTTGCAGTCATCTGCGAACTTGGTCAGCCACAGTCCTTCCGTGTTGGCCTGTACCTCCGAGAAATATATACCGAACAAGAGATGTCCCAGGACTGAGCCTTGTGGGACGCCACTTGTAACTGGTTTGGAGTCTGACATGGCTCCGGCAGTTCTAACCATGTGGGTTCTGTCCTTGAGCCAGTTTGCAACCCATCTAGTGACATAGGGGTTTATATTTAAGCTGGTGAGCTTATCTATAATGCCCGATTGGGGTATTGTATCAAAGGCTTTTGCGAGGTCCAGGTAGGCTGTGTGGACCACCTTCCCCTCGTCAATGGCCTTGGTGACTGTTTCAAAGAAATCGACCAAGGTTTAAGAGGCAGGAACCACAAGAGCCTTTTTAAGCTTAACCATGCAACCCAAATCTCTGACAAATGCTATGATAAGTGTAAGCAAGGCTTGGGAGGTGAAACATTTACAAGCAGGTGCCTTGGAGATGAACCATTTACAGGCTGCCTGTGTCCATTAGAGACATAGGTACCTAACCAGGGATGAATTTCCTATTCAGCAGACAATTGTCCAAGTTGCACTTGAATTGGGTTAGGGAGGAACTCTGCTTCACATGAACAGGGTGCCTGTTCCAGAAAAGGGGTAATCTCTGGGATACATACCTGTCTCTCTAGCAGGTTCTATTTTTATCACAGGTACAGTTTAAGTATACTATTATGCATTTCTTGGCATTTAGTTTTAGTCCATGGCCCTGACACCAGTTGTTTGTCTGCGTCAGCTCTTCCTGGATGACATTTGTGTTGGTGGGAGATTTAATGACAGATCCTAATTCGCAATCATCTGCAAATTTAGTCAGCCAGAGGCCATTGAGATTGGCCCTGACTTAAAAAAAATAAATTGCTAAAATAAGCAGCCCTAGGACCAATACCTGTGGGTCTCTGCTTGTGACTGGCATCTTTGTAGAGGTGGACTTCCCAGTTTTAACTTCCTGGGTTTTGTCTGTGACCAGCTGGCTATCCACAGAGTGACATAAAGGTTTGTACCTAGGTTTGTACCTCTTAGGTTTGTCAGCAGTGCCCTTCCTATAGTACTAGCACTGTACTTCTAACCTGTATACATACTGTCAACAAAGCTAGACAAAATAGCAAACTAGTCTCTTCCTTATTTCTAGACTTGTCTAAAGCATTTGATAGAATTTGTCACAGCAAACCTCTACCTCAAATGACCTCACTAGGTCTCTCTCTCAGCCCAGCCTTCTGTGGTTCAAAAGCTACCTGTCCAATAGATATCAATCAGCAAAATGACAATACACACTCTCTCCTTAACTCCCAGTCACCACTGATGTACCACTCCTCTTTAACATTTTCACCAACACAATATATACTTCCACACAATAAGCCAACCTAATACAATACACAGATGATTTCAATCTCATTTGCACATCTGACAACATGGTAAACCTCCAAATAATTACCCATGAAGCTTTATCAGCCACAGAAACATGGCTTTCTAACTCACAACTTATGCTCTACCCATAAAAGACAAAACTACTATTTTTTTCCCAAATCCCTCTCTCATGAAAAAACAAAATTTAAAGTCCTTTCTTGATAGTACAACAATTAAAGTCACTTCTCATAGCAAACTATTAGGGGTGATAGCAGATGATAATCTTTCATGCGACCTGCATTTACAAAATTGCATAAAAAAAACTCATCACAAACTAAGGATGGTTTACAGAGCCAACAACTTTCTCACCAATCCAACTAAAACTACACTTGCCACTACTTATCTCCTCCCCAGTCTTCTTTATGGCATGCCCATCCTTATTAACCTCCAGGCTTCACAAAAATTAAAACTTAAACAATGCTATAACAAAGTTGCTAAATTTGCATCACATATTCCTTTCAGAAGCCACCACTGTATAGCACTGAACAGCCTAAATTGGTTAGAACTGCCACACCAACTAACATATACACAACTTCTTACCACCTATAAAATTATCCAGCATCCATCCACCTGTTCAGCACTAAAAAATGTTCTATACAACTATGTTCCCAGTTGGACATGTTGATCCAGTGACCAAAATCTCAAATCTGTCTACAAATCTAGCAAATCTGCTGGCCATTTTCTATACTCATATAAAGTAGCTAAGGCCTGGAACTCCTTACCTGTATCCATTAGGTCTATTCCCTCCCTCTCATCTTTCAAAATTACTCTGAAAGACTTTATAGATAAAATCTTGCTCTGTTCTTGCTCAAAACCAGGATAAACTATATCCCTAAATGTGAACAAGTACATTTTCATTCCTTATACCTCCTTACTATCCCTTCTTCACATACTTCCTTACTACTATATGATTCTCTTAGGTTCATAGGTTCATAGGTTCATACTAGGCTATTTGCCCTAGGGCATTTATAAGCCTAGCCAGAGTGTGTTTGGCTTTCGCCACTCATTTTAAATGAATTTTGCTATGCCCTTTTTCGAGGTTAGTATACTGTGCCTCTGTCTAACAGTGACACAGAAGTGATACCCGGGGTAAACCTACGATCTCCCATCCACTCATCAAGATTCCTCTTGAAGAGAGTCAATGAGGGACTCTGCCTAACCTGGACTGGGATTTTATTCCAGAGTGAAGGGAGTCTCTGGGTTATGAATCTGCCCTCCAGCATGTCCTATTTATTTCAGTGCTGAGGTTCAAGTCTCTCCAGCGCGTAGCTCGATGGGATTTGGATTTTCTGAGGTGCAGCATGTCCATTAATTCTGGGATGGACATGGCTTTATACGTCAGGCACAGATCGCCTCTGAGCAGGCGGTATGCCACTGAGTAGAGCTGGAGTTTCTTTAACCGGGCAGCATATGGCATCTGTTTGAGCCCTTTGATCCTCTTGGTGAGGTATTTTTGGGGTCTTTCCAGTTGCTGCAGGTGTCTGGTAAGGTACATCCCAAAAGGGGCATTGTATTCAATTATGAGCCTGATGAGGGATGAGTAAAGAGGCACAATGACCTCCCCTGATCTAGATGTGAATCCCTTCATGATTAGGTGGGCTATATAAAATGTTTTTCTAACCACTTTAGCCATGTGGTTTTCAAATGAGAGATTGCTATCAACTTGGGTCCCCAGGTACCTAATTACTTCTTCCGTACTTGGATTAACACCTATGTGGTAATTTGTGGGCACTTTGTTTTTGGCAAAGGGGATGACTATACACTTTTTGGCATTTAGCTTGAGGCCATGGCTCTGGCACCAGTTGTCTGTTTCAATGAGGCCCTTTTGTAGGATGCTTGTGTCGGCTGGAGAGTTGATTATAGCGCCTAGTTTGCAGTCATCTGCGAACTTGGTCAGCCACAGTCCTTCCGTGTTGGCCTGTACCTCCGAGAAATATATACCGAACAAGAGAGGTCCCAGGACTGAGCCTTGTGGGATGCCACTTGTAACTGGTTTGGAGTCTGACATGGCTCCAGCAGTTCTAACCATGTGGGTTCTGTCCTTGAGCCAGTTTGCAACCCATCTAGTGACATAGGGGTTTATATTTAAGCTGGTTAGCTTATCTATAATGCCCGAGTGGGGTATTGTATCAAAGGCTTTTGCGAGGTCCAGGTAGGCTGTGTGGACCACCTTCCCCTCGTCAATGGCCTTGGTGACTGTTTCAAAGAAATCGACCAGGTTTAAGAGGCAGGGACCACAAGAGCCTTTTTAAGCTTAACCATGCATCCCAAATCTCTGACAAATGCTATGATAAGTGTAAGCAAGGCTTGGGAGGTGAAACATTTACAAGCAGGTGCCTTGGAGATGAACCATTTACAGGCTGCCTGTGTCCATTAGAGACATAGGTACCTAACCAGGGATGAATTTCCTATTCACCAGACAATTGTCCAAGTTGCACTTGAATTGGGTTAGGGAGGAACTCTGCTTCACATGAACAGGGTGCCTGTTCCAGAACAGGGGTAATCTCTGCGATACATACCTGTCTTTCTAGCAGGTTCTATTTTTATCACAGGTACAGTTTAAGTCTTTAGAATGGATAATTCTGGTTCTGTTTGTTTTTCAGATATGCAGGAGATCAATCAGAATGGGGTCTGACAATGCCTCATTTGCCAGGCATAGATCTCCCCTCAACAGCCTGTAAGAGACATAATAAAGGGATAGGGCTTTAAGTCAATTTGCACAGAACTTATTACTTATGTCATGTATTATTTTAGTGAGAAACCACTGTGGATGTTCCAATTACTGGATATGTTTAGATAAGTACATACCAAAGGGGGAACTGTTGTTAATGATAGGTTTGATGAATACCAAATACAGTGTAAGAATGACTACTTTGGACCTAGATGCCATTCCTTTGTTTAAAAGTTGCACAACATAGAATTATTTCTCATGACTACAGACACATGATGGTTAAAGGCTAGGTAACTGTCTATGTGTGTATCTTCAAGTCAATATGATAGTTACAAGGGATGGATGACCTCCTGAAGTATACTATTATGCATTTCTTGGCATTTAGTTTTAGTCCATGGCCCTGACACCAGTTGTTTGTCTGCGTCAGCCCTTCCTGGATAACATTTGTGTTGGTGGGTGATTTAATGACAGATCCTAATCTGCAATCATCTGCAAATTTAGTCAGCCAGAGGCCATTGAGATTGGCCCTGACTTAAGAAAAATAAATTGCTAAAATAAGCAGTCCTAGGACCAATCCCTGTGGGTCTCTGCTTGTGACTGGCATCTTTGTAGAGGTGGACTTCCCAGTTTTAACTTCCTGGGTCTTGTCTGTGACCCAGCTGGCTATCCACAGAGTGACATAAGGGTTTGTACCTAGGTTTGTACCTCTTAGGTTTGTCAGCAGTGCCCTTCCTATAGTACTAGCACTGTACTTCTAACCTGTATACATACTGTCAACAAAGCTAGACAAAATAGCAAACTAGTCTCTTCCTTATTTCTAGACTTGTCTAAAGCATTTGATAGAATTTGTCACAGCAAACCTCTACTTCAAATGACCTCACTAGGTCTCTCTCTCAGCCCAGCCTTCTGTGGTTCAAAAGCTACCTGTCCAATAGATATCAATCAGCAAAATGACAATACACACTCTCTCCTTAACTCCCAGTCACCACTGATGTACCACTCCTCTTTAACATTTTCACCAACACAATATATACTTCCACACAATAAGCCAACCTAATACAATACACAGATGATTCCAATCTCATTTGCACATCTGACAACATGGTAAACCTCCAAATAATTACCCATGAAGCTTTATCAGCCACAGAAACATGGCTTTCTAACTCACAACTTATGCTCCACCCATAAAAGACAAAACTACTATTTTTTCCCCCAATCCCTCTCTCATGAAAAAGCAAAATTTAAAGTCCTTTCTTGATAGTACAACAATTAAAGTCACTTCTCATAGCAAACTATTATTCATGCGACCTGCATATACAAAATTGCATAAAAAAAACTCATCACAAACTAAGGATGGTTTACAGAGCCAACAACTTTCTCACCAATCCAACTAAAACTACACTTGCCACTACTTATCTCCTCCCCAGTCTTCTTTATGGCATGCCCATCCTTATTAACCTCCAGGCTTCAAAAAAATTAAAACATAAACAATGCTATAACAAAGTTGCTAAATTTGCATCACATATTCCTTTCAGAAGCCACCACTGTATAGCACTAAAAAGCCTAAATTGGTTAGAACTGCCACACCAACTAACATATACACAACTTCTTACCACCTATAAAATTATCCAGCATCCATCCACCTGTTCAGCACTAAAAAATGTTCTATACAACTATGTTCCCAGTTGGACATGTTGATCCAGTGACCAAAATCTCAAATCTGTCTACAAATCTAGCAAATCTGCTGGCCATTTTCAACACTCATATAAAGTAGCTAAGGCCTGGAACTCCTTACCTGTATCCATTAGGTCTATTCCCTCCCTCTCATCTTTCAAAATTACTATGAAAGACTTTATAGCTAAAATCTTGCTCTGTTCTTGCTCAAAACCAGGATAAACTATATCCCTGAATGTGAACAAGTACATTTTCATTCCTTATACCTCCTTACTATCCCTTCTTCACATACTTCCTTACTACTATATGATTCTCTTAGGTTCATAGGTTCATAGGTTCATACTAGGCTATCTGCCCTAGGGCATTTATAAGCCTAGCCAGAGTGTGTTTGGCTTTCGCCACCCATTTTAAATGAATTTTGCTATGCCCTTTTTCGAGGCTAGTATACTGTGCCTCTGTCTAACAGTGACACAGAAGTGATACCCGGGTAAACCTCGATCTCCCATCCACTCATCAAGATTCCTCTTGAAGAGAGTCAATGAGGGACTCTGCCTAACCTGGACTGGGATTTTATTCCAGAGTGAAGGGAGCCTCTGGGTTATGAATCTGCCCTCCAGCATGTCCTATTTATTTCAGTGCTGAGGTTCAAGTCTCTCCAGCGCGTAGCTCGATGGGATTAGGATTTTCTGAGGTGCAGCATGTCCATTAATTCCGGGATGGACATGGCTTTATACGTCAGGCACAGATCGCCTTTGAGCAGGCGGTATGCCACTGAGTAGAGCTGGAGTTTCTTTAACCGGGCAGCATATGGCATCTGTTTGAGCCCTTTGATCCTCTTGGTGAGGTACTTTTGGGGTCTTTCCAGTTGCTGCAGGTGTCTGGTAAGGTACATCCCAAAAGGGGCATTGTACTCAATTATGGGCCTGATGAGGGATGAGTAAAGAGGCACAATGACCTCCCCTGATCTAGATGTGAATCCCTTCATGATTAGGTGGGCTATATAAAATGTTTTTCTAACCACTTTGGCCATGTGGTTTTCAAATGAGAGATTGCTATCAACTTGGGTCCCCAGGTCCCTAATTACTTCTTCCGTACTTGGATTACCACCTATGTGGTAATTTGTGGGCACTTTGTTTTTGCCAAAGGGGATGACTATACACTTTTTGGCATTTAGCTTGAGGCCATGGCTCTGGCACCAATTGTCTGTTTCTATGAGGCCCTTTTGTAGGATGCTTGTGTCGGCTGGAGAGTCGATTATGGCACCTAGTTTGCAGTCATCTGCGAACTTTGTCAGCCACAGTCCTTCCGTGTTGGCCTGTACCTCCGAGAAATATATACCGAACAAGAGAGGTCCCAGGACTGAGCCTTGTGGGACGCCACTTGTAAATGGTTTGGAGTCTGACATGGCTCCAGCATTTCTAACCATGTGGGTTCTGTCCTTGAGCCAGTTTGCAACCCATCTAGTGACAAAGGGGTTTATATTTAAGCTGGTGAGCTTATCTATAATGCCCGAGTGGGGTATTGTATCGAAGGCTTTTGCGAGGTCCATATAGGCTGTGTGGACCACCTTCCCCTCGTCAGTGGCCTTGGTGACTGTTTCAAAGAAATTGACCAGGTTTAAGAGGCAGGATCTGCCCTTAACAAAGCCGAACTGGGTAGGATCCAATGTCTGTATGTCCCCAATATCTTTATTTATGAGGTCCATGATGATCCTTTCCATAGCTTTGCAGACCAACCTACTCAGGCTTATGGGGCGATAGTTTCCAGGATCCGTTGAGGCACCACCTTTGTGGAGAGGGACCACTGTTGCTGTACGCCACTCTTTCCCTGACTTTTTCCATAAATGTATCATAGGCCTGTTTTTCCCTCATTTCATACTGAAATTATTATTTGTATTAGACTAACTTAACTTTAATTTATCTATAAACTGTAAAATTTCTTTAAATTTTAAGTGATTGTCATATATCTTGCATCAGTTTACAACCAATGTTTTTATATTATGTCTGTTTTGTTATAATCATTTAAACTACAGATGTTTTTGTTTTATTTTTGAAGATTGCAAAATTATTGTTCGTAAATGTTTTGTAATAATTTGGAGCTTTTCTCCCCAGGCCTCCTATGAAAACGTGCTGGTATCTAGTCAGACTTTCACATTAATCTAATGAGAATAAATAAATAAATAAAGTATAACTCAACACAAGTATCATTATTACGTGCATAGGACAGTGTGTCTTGGAAGGATGTATGGTCCCTTCCTCAACATGCTGTGTTGAGCTCATTCAAATCAATGTAAAGGAAATTGTTTTACAGCAATAAATACTGGCTTCTGAAGCTAACTCCAATAACATAACAAGTACATGTTTTTCAAAAAAAATGTATGTCACACAAACCCATTATGTCTATATTTACAAAACTGTGTCTATTATCAACATTGATCATTTCCAGTATCATAGAAAATGACTTCATATCAGTGTGTCAAAAGGACATATATATGATTACAATCCACCCTAATAGAGAGGATAGTCAGAGGTGACAAAATGTCCTTTAAAAAGTATGGCTTGGATAAGAATGTAAGGAAATTCATAATATGTCCAAAATTTTCTGAATCTTATCAAATTTCAGGGCAACAGTCCATATGAGCTTGAAAGGCACACACACACACACACACACACACACACACACACACACACACACGCACACGCACATGCACACACGTACACACACAAAACTGATTAGGCATACCTTACTTATATATCAAGCATACTTGTCTGCTCCAATAGTTCTTGATCATTGCATTAGGCAATGTAAAATAACCATAACTGTGTGCGGGTTCATCTCCAAGGAGCCACCCATTAGCTTTTATGATGGTATAATAAATATAAAAAAAAACTTTTCTCACCAGCCATTAAAGAACATAAACTGGACATCTCTGTAAACTGACATCTTTAATTGGAATCCACATATCATATATATACATATATATATATATATATATATATATATATATATATATATATATATATATATATATATATCAATGTCACATTAGGTAGCTCTGTTTTGGTAATACCCACCAGGAGCAGTAGTAGTGGAAGCAGCAATCTTGTCACCCACCAGGAGCTGACAGGACTGGTGTTGGACATTATGGAGCATGACTGCAGTGCCTAAATTGGCAGAATTGAGAAAGTCCTGCATTGAATAGCCAAGTCAATATCCCATTAAACACTGACTGAGTTGTCTGCAGCACTAGACACAATCAAAAAGCATTGTTCCTTACGGGGGATTAATTCCTTAGTATTGCCAAGCATTTTGTGAAGTATTTGAAGTATGACACTTAGACGTATATTATCATCCAGTGATTCTAATACTCAGTAACCATACAAACAAATACAGTCACATAATGAACAGTAAAACAACCCTTAATCATGTGAATAGTCACTAAATATGTGGAACGTCTATGTATGTAAGTGTATTATTTATATAATAAATAATTTATTGCAATGATCATGACAAATCTTTAAATGATGACACGGAAAATGTTAACATGACACATCACTGTTCTGAAATGGATCAGAATCAGAACTGTCTATTTGTCTGTACTCCTTATTTGCACAAAGGTTGGCATGGAGTAACATAGACCATTGTTATTTCCTGTTCTAACTTCAAAACCTCTGAAAGTAGTTATGCATGCACTAATCGTTTTCCATCATTTATCAAATGATCTTGGCTGCGGTGCGTCTCAGGAAAAGATTTTGGCAATAAATAAATAAATAAATTAATTAATTAATTAAATAATAATAATAATGATAATAATATCAGTGGCATATATTATTTTGCATGTCTTAAGGGCTTGTTGTACTGAAGATATGATGTGTTCACTGTGCTGCTGTCTAAATAATGCATAATGTACATTATGTTTGCACTCTAACACATTATACTTGCAAATAAGAAACAATTGTGTGATACCTTGGCACACATATTTGTTGAGTGGTATTTAGCAGTATCATTTCACATGTTTAACATGTATGTTTCGTATTCACATTGCACATGGTACACATCATAAAATATTCACAAAGGAACCCCAACTGATGAAGATTTGCATACAATAATCCTGAGCTGAACTATCAAGAATGCTCAGTTGTCACTTCCCTCTTTCACGACTATGATTATTATCCATCATCAATATGTCAATACACCATAATATGAAACAGCTACATCTCAGTCACACCTCCACAATGACCATATAAGAAAAGCGACAAAGCATATCTGAGTAGTATATAATTACTTGTGATCAAGACATTTCTGTTTTGTCGGCTTCATTTTAAATATGCAGTATCGCATACTTAAAGCCAGACTTCTCTTTTGGCACTTGTGGTTGATACAATGTACTCTAAGTTGTGCATTTAGATAGGTAGGTGCTCAATTTCAATAGTGACTGTATAGAATGAGTGTGTGTGTCTTGTGTTAGATAGGAATGACTTCACCCACAGATCACATGTGCACACTATCACTCAGGAAAAAGATTTACACAGAAAGAGGGCAACCTTATCAGTTGTATCTAATTTTAACACATCTGGCTTGCAACACACTGTAGTGATGTCATCCTTTCAAATGTGTACTATATCAGTGCCAGAATCAAACTTTTCATGTAGCATTTTTAGTTGGTAAGATGCAATCTATATTTGGTAACTCAACAGGCATGTATTCAAATATAACATGGACTGAGTAGTGTGGGTGTGCCTATAGTGCTAGTCAGGAATGGCTTCACCACAGATCACATGTATTTAGGAGAAATATTTACATAGAGAAAGGGCGTCTACCTCATTTTTCTGCTTTTAACACAAACAATTGTTCTGCAACACGCTGATGATACCGTGCTTTCAAATGAACACTATCTCACTGTTGCAATCAAATGTCTGTAGTGATTACAGTATATGCAGTCTATTTTAGATTGCATAACCTGAGAAGTAGGTGTCTGAATCCAGAATGGACTTACTACTATTAGAGAGATAGATATAGTGTGTACCTGCGTGTGTGTGTGTGTGTGTGTGTGTATATGTGTGTGTGTGTCTGTATACTTGTAAGTAGGAATGGCTTAGCCATTCCAGAGAAAGATTTGCACAGAGTGAGGGCTTCCACATCAATTACTTCACTTTTAACTTACTCAAACCTATAATGCCTTTTCTGTACACATTCAATTCAGACCTGTACCTCCTTATGGTGTACAAAACTATTTTGAGTCTGGCTTCTTTAACAAAGTGATTTACCAGCTAATAATAGACAGTATTAAATAGGGTTAAGAGTTATTAACAAAATGACACTATGATTATTAATGTGCGTTGGAGAAATTAACCTTCATTTGTTAATGCAGGATGTCCCACATTAGATAAATTAATCTTTATTTCACACTTATTATACATATTTTCATATTTATGTTCCTATTTTTATAACTGAGAGACCTACGTTTTGTTGAGGTATATAGTGTGAGACACAAATGTAGGAGATAATTCAGAGAACATGCTTATTTATATCACCTATACTGGAAATAGTGTTAGATGTTTGTTCATAATTATGAAAATAAGCAATATTTCCATATGTACTTAACATTTCAAAAATTAAATGACTTAAAAACTGTTGCATGACAATAGGTGAAACCTTAGATGTTGTTGAAGAAAACTGTCTTTGATATTTGAAATGTAAGTTGCACATCTTGAAAGATATCTAGTATTATTTGCACTGCTAATTATACTGTTAAATACATGTTTTCCTATTTCTGTAAATGTCCCAGATTTTTTGTTGTCATGTGAAATCTTATGTCTGGTTAAAAAAGTTCTAACAATGTATGTATAGGTTGTGTAGTTTTCAAACTATGAAAATGTCTTTGTGAAAGTTATGATATACTACATTTGGCATGGGAAAAGCTATGAGTGCACTGACTATTGTTACTGGAAGGAATATTTCTCACTGATGACATTGCTATTTGTACAGTTTTAATAGTATTTATTGTTCACAAAATATCTACGTTTATTTTTCTTATGCTATTTAAGCTTATTTTTTGGAACATGTTTTGGAATGCAAAACGTATGTAGGCTACTAGAGGTGTGGCAGTCCACACCACATAGGCATTAATGAATTAATACAAGCAATTCTCCTGCAACACACTGATGATACTATCCTTTAAAATGTACTCCATCCCACGCTTGTAATTTGACTTCTACTGTGGTGAATGCAATTGATAATATGCCCTGTAGAATATATAACTCAAAAAGGTGGGTGTTCAAATCCAGCAGGTACTAACTAATATTAACGTTTGTGTGTGCTTGTGTGTGTGTGTGTGTGTGTGTGTGTGTGTGTGTGTGTGTGTGTGTGTGTGTGTGTGTGTTTCTGTGTCTGTGTGTCTGTCTGGGTCTATTTCTTGGTAAAATTGCTTCATTCTAGATCACAGACTAATATGAATGTTTCTGCATGCACATGGTGTGTGTGTGTGTGTGTGTGTGTGTGTGTGTGTGTGTGTGTGTGTGTGTGTGTGTGTGTGTGTGTGTGTGTGTGTGTGTATGTGAATCTAGTTCTTGGAAAGAATTTCTTCTTTCTATATCACTTGCACGCAAACACTCCAGAGAAACATTTACAAAGGGAGAGGGCTCCCCCATTATTTCCTTCCCCTTTAAACACAAACAGTTGTTCTGAAAGGCATTCATGATGTCATCCATTCAAATGTACACTGTCTAGCTCTTGTAATCAAACTTTTCCTGTGATGCACTCAGTTGATCCTATGTATACCTCTCAAGTCTACATCATTTTGAGGAATGTCCCTCATCTGAGCTCTTAAAAAGTTTATGTTTCTCAAAGTTCCACATTGAGGGGGTCTGTCACACATTCAGAGTTAGCAATTTGTTAACTGATATCAATAGAAAATAGAAAACTGAATCATATTATTTCATTAAAACAAATTTATTCTATAAGTACAAATATCACATTTTAACCATCCTATGGGCTTCCAAGTTGAAGTTGTTAGTAAGCAGTTAGTAAGTGTTCCACATTTTGTCCATTTGTTCTACATTGTGAGAGACAGTGTTCCTCATTTTGGAGATGGAACGTTGAGCACTATGATCCTATGTACTCTAAATTATATAACTAAATAGGTAGGTTTTCAAATCAAGCATGGAATGACTTGTATGAGTTTGTGTGTGTGTGTGTGTGTGTGTGTGTGTGTGTGTGTGTGTGTGTGTGTGTGTGTGTGTGTGTGTGTGTGTGTGCGTGTTCCTAGTACTAGAGTGCTAGTTAGGACTGGTTTCACTCACAGATCTGATGTCGACATTTATAGTGGGAGAAGCTCTCCCAGCACTTTCAATCCTTTTTAGAATACACTTCTCCTTTGCCAATAAATAGCAATGTCATCCCTTGAAATGTGCTCTGCCTCACACTTGTAATCAACTTTCTCATGTGGTGCTTGTGATTCATATAATATTCTCTAGCTTGTGATCTTAGATATGTAGTCAGTTTGAATACGGACATTAATTCATAGACTCAGTTGTATAAGTGACTCTATATGTAGATAGAAATACTATCACCACAGAAATGACGTGTAGATGTATAGCTGGAGAGAATTCTTCTACTACATTCTGCTCTTTTTAGCCCAGGCAACTGCTTTGATAAGCAGTCATGAGGCCATTTGTTGAAATGTGCTTTTTCTCAAATATGAGGTAAGACTTTTCCTGTTGCACTAGGGAATAATTAATTTATTTATTTTTATTTATTTAATTTTATTTATTTATTTTACATTTGTTGATCGGGAGAGTCCAACTGGATACATGTCCATTTTCAGTGGAGAGCCGGGGAGAAAAGCTCCACAGATAAAAAATGAACAACTATGAGATTTCTACATAGCAAGCAAGTATTCATAGGAAAACACATGCTTTAACAAGATTCCATAATTTTAAAGATACAAAGTACAATATTCATTGGTAGTTGCAAGTTTTAACAAAATTCCATAGTTTAAGTTATCGTAAAGTAATACTTAGAATGTACTGGTTTCCAGTAATAGCTTTGACTGAGACAAATGTAAGTAAAAGGGGGTTGGGAATGGTTGTTAGGGTTAGTTTTGAGAGATGTGATTGGGTTTAAAGTTGGAATGCGTATAATTGCTGACTTTTGGTGTGGGTGTTCGCAGGTGAAACACTATAACTAGGAGTCGTGATTCTTCTTGAAGGGATAGAAGTGAAAAGAGCACGAGAGTGGGTCAGAAGGTGTGCATCATATGGGTCAACCAGGTGGGTAGCAAGGGCATATCCATGCGAGTTTTAGGTGTTCTTTTAGTAGCTTTTTGAATGTAACCATTGAGCTGGCTGAGGTAATAGAAGAAGGTAAAGAGTTCCAAATTTTACCAGTGTAGTTAGGGAAGAGGGAGTCACCTGCTGTGTTATTGCTTTTGGTTACTTTGATTAGACTTTTATCACTAGAGTGAAGTTGTCTGGTATTAGTTTGTAGTTTAAGTAAGATTAGATAGTGCTGGGGGGGTTTCAGGAAGTAGTAGGAGTTTCTGGGTGAAAGAAAGCTGACGGAATGAGAGGAAATTTGGGAATTCAAGCCAGTTAAGTTGATTTAGTAAATGACAGTGGTGGGTACGGTAGGGGGCACCAGTAGCAAATTTGGCAATTTGATTGTAGCAGATGTTAAGCTTGTCCATTTCAGTTTTGGGTAGGTTGGTGAAGATGGGAACGACATAGAATAGTGTGATGAGGAGGTGGGTTTGAGCTATGGTTATTCTAGCAGGTTGGATTAGAAATGGTTTGTTTTTATAAAGACTGCCCAGTTTTTTGTGAATGTCTTTAATAGTTTGATTTATATGTAGATCAAACCCGAGGTTGTTGTCAATGGTCACTCCTAGCAGTTTAGTATGAGTGTCTGGAGAGATGATAGTCCCATCTCTGGACACAATATTGAATGTGTTGGGCATTGAAATGGATTTGTTTGGTTTAAATTGCAACAGTTTGGTCTTTTTTGGATTAAGTAACAGGTTTTTGTTAAGAAACCAGGTTTCTGTAATTTGGAAGGCTTTTTGGCTAATGGAGAGGAGTTTGTGTGGGTCACTGGCTGAGCAGACTAATGTTGAGTCATCAGCATATTGTATAACAGTTGCATCTTGGCATATGCTGTGGAGATCATTAATGAAGATGGAGAATAGAAGCGGTCACAGAATGGACGCTTGTGGGACTCCTGTGGTAGTAGGCAGCAGTGAGCATAGGTTTTTGTCCCATCAAACTGCTTGTTGTCTACCATGTAGATAGTTTTGGAACCAGGCTAGTACATGATCACTAAGGCCAAGATTAGTAAGGGAGTGGAGTAGATTGGGATGGTTGACCATATCAAAGGCATTTAACAGGTCCAAGAATATGTCAGATGTTAGTTTACCTAAGTGCCTGTTTTGGTTGATGAGGTTTGTAAAGTAAAGAAGAGCTGTAGTTGTACTGTGGGCAGGGCGGAATCCATGCTGGGTAGGAGAGAGAAGTTGGTTATTAAGTAGGTATGGCATAAGTTGGCAATGTATACATTTTGCAAGAATTGTTGCTAGTGGGGACAGGATGGCAATAGGGCGATAGTTGGTAAGGTCAGAGGATATTCCACCTTTATGTAAATGGATAATGTAGGAGGTTTTCCAGATTGGTGGGATGGTGCTTTCTGATATAAATCTGTTAAGTAGGGTAGAGATTGGGTAGGCAAGTTCATTAGCAGGCAACTGGAGGTATTCTGCTGTGATGCCATCTGCTGCTAGGGTAGTAGGTTTAAGTTTGGATATGTTTTTGTAATATGTAATTGTTTGACATAATTGGTAGAGATGGGTTGGAACTGGAAGGTAGTTTGGGGAGTGACTGTAGGTTTGGGGTTTATTGGTAGTAGTAATAGTGGGCTGTTGTTGAACTAGTTTAGAGATGGTTTCTATGAGGAATTTGTTGAATGATTCAGGTTTGTCAGTGATTTCACCTGTGGAGGTTGGCAGTGGGGTGGAGGGTTTGAAGGGGTGAAGTCGTTTATTTATTCCTGCCATGAATTTTTTGAGGTTGTTTTAGTGCTTGTTTTGCAGAAGTAGGAAATAATTATTTTTATCCTGGAGAATAGTTTTTTTGGTTTTGTTTCTAAGTTTTTAGACTTGTTCTCTAGTTACTGTAGGTTTTGTGGCTATCCAGTGATGCCAAGCTCTATTCCTTTGAGAAATCTTATTTTTCGTCTCTTTGGTGATCCAGGGTGCAGTATTCATTTTGAGTTTTATGGTACAAGGTGGAGCATGGGCATCTAGGATTTTTAGAAAAATGTTGTTGAATTGGATTACAGCTTCTTCTAGGGGTACTGATATCAGTATGTTCCAATTATGGTATTTTAGTTCAAGTTTGAATTTGTTAGGGTCAATGTTATTTTTGGTCCAGGTAGTTTGTATTAGTGGGGTAGAGTTGGCATGGATTTTGTATTTTAATAAGAAGGTGGGTTGGTGGTCACTAAGGGTGTTTGGAAGGACTCCTGATTGGTATGGAGTACTGGTTTTACTTATCAAGATCCAATCTAGTAGACTTTCTTTAATTTTATCATTTCCTAGCCTAGTGCTAGATTGAATGACTTGGGAGAAGCTGTAGAGATTACTATGGTTGGTGGGTTTAGTGGCTGAGCAAGTGTTCCAGTCAATATTAAAGTCACCTAGGATGATGGTTTCTTGAGGAACATTTTGATTAACCCAGTGTAGGCGGGATAACAGCCACTGATAACATTGACTGATTATTTTGTTGCTAAGTTTGAGTTTGGCTAGGAGAAGTTCAGAAGTATTAAGGGAAGGGATCGGAAGATAAGCAGTACACATTTTAGGTTGTTTTTGTAAATTAATGCTACCCACCCCCTTTTTTGGATAGTCTATCTTTTTGTACTATATTATACTCAGGTGGGAGAAACTCACTGTCTGGTGTTGTGGGTTTTAACCATGTTTCAGTTAAGGATAGTAAAGCAGGGGAATAGGTGGATATCAAAGCATGGAGTAGGTGCACTTTATTATTTATGCTTCTGATATTTAAGCTAAATAGTAAAAGGCTATTTCTTGGTCTAGAGATGGGAGATTGGCTGGGTGAGAGAAATGGAATACATGGAGTATTTGTGCAAGGGTTTGGCCCTGAGTTGGGGTGTATGTCTCCAGCTAGGATCAGTTGATGGCTAATATGGTTTAAAAGTTTGGTTAGAATGGCTATGTATCTATTTGTAGTAAGTGATTTGGTAGAGATTGTGAGGAGTCTTTCTGAGGGAGATGGGAGAATAATGTGGTGGTGACTACTTGGGGATATGTGTAGGCTGTAGTGATGGGGGGAGGTGTGTGAGAGAAATTATGTTTTGAAGGGGCAGTTAAGGTACCATTAAGTATGGTTTGGTAGGAGGTAAGGTAGTGCGTTGATGCTAGGAGAAAGAGGATGGTGAGATAGACTGTGTGCATGGTAATTGGCTTATGATAGTGTGAGTGTGTCATGTTAGTGGGAGGAGTATGTGTGGGCAGGGATAAGGGGATTGCTTGATGATGAGGTGTTACAATGTTTTCTAGATCATGGGCTTAGGCAGACGTTTAAATCATACATTTTCTAAATATTGTGAGTGTGTGTGTGCTTGTACAGTCAAAGGAAGGATTGGTTTATCCAGCACATGTAGTTGTGCACACCTACCCTCATGCAACATATTGGTATGAGAGACAACTTACACCACTCTGTCACTCTATTTTAAGAGATACATATGCCTTGCAAGACTATGATAATGTCATACCTTCAAATATGATCTGTTGCACAGCTGTTGCAAGACTTCTACTGTAGCACATATAGTCGCTACAATGTTGTCTAGCTTGTGTACTTAGAAAGGTAGGTGTTCAACACCAGCACTGACTGAATAGTATGAGTGCGTGTGGCTCTATTGCTAGGGATGAATGACCTCCAACACAGTTCAGATGTGTAGAATTCCAGTGAGAGAGACTACTCCATCATTTTCATTCTCTTTTAGCCCAAACAACCGCTATGCAATACAATGATGATGTCATGTCATCACATATGCTCTGTGTCACACTTGTGGTAAAGCATTGCCTGTGGTGCATTTGCTTAATGCATATTTCTCTAGATTATGGACTTACATATGCAGCTGTTGAAGTCCAGCCAAGGACAACATAATGTGAGTGTACTGACATGAAAGAGTGACACACCCAACATTGCCACATTTTTTCTATCACTTTTAAATCAAACATAAGCCTTTCAACACATTGATGATTCATGCCATTCAGAGAGGTGTTCTGAGACAACAGTGGCAAAGGTTCTCCTGTGGTACATCCAGTTAACACTGAGTTCTTTAGCATATAGGCATTGGCACAGACCTGGCAATATGTATGTGCAAAACAACATTGATGGACAGGAGTGGCCTACCCAACAAACAGTGATAAAGCTAACTAACACTTGTGTGAAAAGTAAAACTACTAAGTCCCTTTAATTCCTCAGAAGAATTGTTAGTGGTTACATAACTATCAAAACATTTCTAAGTACATATCTTGAAGTGTATCATTTCTGAGAGGTTTCATTGCAATCTCCTGTGGCGAACACAGTTATACAGTAGAGTGTAGAGCATGATAGACAGAAATTTGAATCTGGTAAGGTATGTCTGTCACACAATTTTAACATACAGGAGTGGCTTAGGGCAAATAATGGTGATATGGTACAATTAAAGGGGAACATTTTTTAGGACTTAGACTCCATATTACAAGAGCCATAACCAGTTTTAAATGTTACTGATGTAATCCTTTCAAGTATTTTATTCATGACTCATCAGGTATGCTTTTTCTGTGATGTCAATGGTTGATAATCTCTCTAAGGTATGTCATTAGGCATGTGTTCAAGTCTGGAAATGCACAACTGCTGAGTATGTCAGACAATGCTTAAAGGCATTATTTAGTTCCTCATAAATAATGCTCTGTATTCCATGACTTATTAGAAGCATTTGCATATGTCTTTTATTAATTTGTTCACAATTTAAGGCTTTAAAGACATTAATGACTTATTTGTCAATTTTAGATGTGTGTCATGCTACAAAATTATCCCAGAGTGTGAGTGAGCCTGTGTTGTGATTTTTTATTGTTGTTTTGTGGTGAGTAGTTGATGTTGCAGTTATTGATGTACTTCCTTATGAGCGTGCCCAATATAATGTAGGAGATGATTGTCATTTAGCACAAAGGACATTAAGTAATCAATGTTATGAGATAGTTTTTGTTATTTGTCCCTCTTTGCCAAAATGTAAAAGAATTAGCTTCTGGATGTCTAAATTTCTCAATGTATGTCCAGTGGATTTAATGACCTATGCACAGACAATAACGAGTGTTATAGTTCTGTGTACAGTTGTATGTGAAATGCAAATTTTCAACAGATCATTTAATAATAGATATTAATATTTCACCTGTTTGTGATTTATGTCGCTGTACTGCCATAGAGGTATTACTAATATGTACAACAAGGCTCACTTCAGGGCAAAATGTGATGTACATGATGTCATAGTACATTCAGAGGTGCAGTCTAATAAACACTTCTATTTCAACATGTATTGTGTGGCAGTTGCAACAGGAAAGACACATGTAATATGACTGGTTACACTCACCCAAATGCGTTATACTCAGATAATGTAAAAATGACAGGTTATACATTTTTCCAGTAACTAATATTAAAAAATACTGACTGCGTTTAGATTGTGTTGGGCCATGTCTTCTGTGGGTTAACTGCCCATTTGTGGTCTTTCTGTCACATAAAATACAGCATATGCACAGGAATATACTGACATTCCTACATACACTACCCAGGTGACTACACATGATTTTTGCCTTGATTTGTATGCATGTTAGTTTGTAACCACATGACTATGCCCCTCATTTTGTAACTACACACATTTCACATCTGCTGTATTACATAACTGTAAGCACAGATAGCAACAAAGCAGCAGGTCTGTATATGTGTCATGTCCTTCCGGATTGTAGTACATAAATGCATAGCACATATGAACAGTAACACTTTCTACAAATCACAACATGCAGATTTTTGCCACAAATGATTGTTACCAGAATTAATACTATTTTGGAATGATTTTACAGGTGTATACATTTAAAATGTATATACACATTTTTTCTGTGTAATTAGGCTTGCATTTCTATATTTTATTTGTGAAATATTTTGTATTTCACCGAAGTTGAGCCTGAAATTGGTCAATATTAATCAGTGTTCTACCCCAGTAAACAAACATAAACAAACAAATAAATAAATAAACAAACAAAAAATAAAGTAAATTATTATTCTCAGTATCTTCCCATTTGTACATTCATGTACATTTCCACTGCAACTTCATTATCGCTTCCTTCATAAGTATAAGGCAAGGAAAGGGTTACAATCCTTTAATCTGTGTGTGTGTAGGTCTGTTCAGACATCATGCTATGTCTATGTAAATTATTCCTTTTGTTTGCTTTCACACTATACATGCAATGCCAGTGAAATTCCATAACTGTGCAACTTACAATATATGCAATCTTCCCTACTTTATCTGCTTTCCTTGGCAACTATCTCACCACTCAACTTTAAGTAATTATTTATAAATTTAGTCACTTTATTTCACTGCAGCTGAGTCTCTTTCATCTCATTTTGTCAACATTTCTTTTTTCTAATCATGTATATTTGTCCATGAATGGCCACAATTACAGTGATCATTTATTACTATTACTGGTGTTTGTATAGCAAACTAGTGTTGTATAACTATACTTTCCACTTTAGGTTCCCCCTGCCTCTTAATTTATGTGCTTGCCCTTATCATGTATTATGATATATGCATGTGCATGCTTACTGAGTTAAAACTTATTTACAATCTGTTGTTTATACTGTCTGCTAAATCCTATCTGCACTTCAACACTGCAGGTATTCTGCCCATGGACAGGTGCTGCTTGACATATAGGGTTGCATAGCCATTTCCATATTCAATGAGCACTGCTGCATGTTGTGTTAAGATGAATGAATGTGTAGGCATAGTGTGACATGTACAAGCTTGTTAATGAATCCCCAAGAATGTATTCAAATATCATACTAAACAATGAAAAAAGATTTTCATTAACAATAATAAGGTCGAGAAAATAAATAATTTAGTATATCTCATATAACTACATGAATGAATTGTCTGTGCCTCAAAGGTTATGAGTTGTATTTATTAGTCCTACACCTACAGATTAGGTTTGAGTGGTTCTGAAATGTATGGGGTGTGTGTGTATATATATATATATATATATATATATATATATATATATATATATATATATATATATATATATATATAGTTTCATAGTTTCATAGTTTAGTACTAGGCTAGCTGCCCTGAGGCATTTGCAAGCCTAGCCCTAGAGATGTGGCTTTCCCCACCCCATATAGTGGTACTAAGGTATATAGAATAAATTTAGAATACTGTGCCTTTGTCTAGTAGTGACACATTGAAGACCCCCTCACTTATTAAAATTAGTTTACTGTGCCTCTGTTAAGTAGTGATACAGGGGTGACCCCCGGGGTAAACCTACGATCTCCCATCCACTCGTCAAGATTTCCCTTGAAGAGAGTCAGTGAGGGCTCTGCCTAACATGGACTGGGATTTTGTTCCAGAGTATGGGAAGCCTCTGAGTTATGAATCTGTCCCTCCAGCATGTTCTATTCATGTTTGTACTGAGGTTTAAATATTTGGCTCTCGTGGTTCTTATGGATTTTGATTTTTTGAGGTGGAGCATGTCCATCAATTCCTGGTTGGACATGGCCTTGTATGTCAGGCACAGATCACCTCTGAGCAGACGGTATGCTACTGAATAGAGCTGGAGTTTCTTTAGCCTGGCAGCATATGACATATGTTGGAAACCCTTGATCCTCTTGGTGAGGTACTTCTGGGGTCTCTCCAGCTGTTGTAAGTGCCTGGTGAGGTACATACCAAATGGGTCATTGTACTCAATCATGGGCCGGATAAGGGAGGAGTACAGGGGCATGATGACCTCCTTTGATCTGGATGTGAATCCCTTCATGATAAGGTGGGCAAGGTAGAAAGTCTTTCTAACCACTTTGGCAACGTGGGTGTCAAATGAGAGGTCACTATCAACTTGGGTCCCCAGGTCTCTGATTACATTTTCGGTACTCAGTGGGTTACTGTCTATGTGATAATTTGTGGGTATTTTGTTTTTCCCAAAGGGGATGACTATACATTTCTTGGCATTCAGTTTAAGGCCGTGATTCCGGCACCAGTTGTCCGTTTCGGTGAGGCCTTTCTGTAGGATGTATGTGTCAGCTTGTGTATCGACTATGGAGCCTAGTTTGCAGTCATCTGTAAACTTTGTCAGCCACAACCCTCCCATGTTTGCTTTCACATCTGAGAAGTAAATGCCGAACAAGAGGGGTCCCAGGACAGAGCCCTGTGGGACACCACTTGTGACTGGCTTTGAGTCTGACATGGCTCCCGCAATCTTGACTTTATGGGTTCTGTTCTTTAGCCAGTTTGCAACCCATCTTGTGACATATGGATTTACTTTTAAGCTGTTTAGCTTTTCTATGACCCCCGAGTGGGGTATTGTGCCGAAGGCTTTAGCCAAGTCCAGGTAGGCTGTATGGACTGCCTTTCCCATGTCAATGGCTCTAGTGACTGTTTCGAAAAAGTCAACCAGGTTCAAAAGGCAGGATCTGCCTTTTACAAAGCCGAACTGGGTGGGATCAAGTGTCTGTAGGTCCCAAATGTCGCTGTTTATGAGTTCCATAATAATTCTTTCCATAGCTTTGCAAACCAGGCTGGTCAAGCTTATGGGGCGGTAGTTCCCAGGGTCTGTAGTGGAGCCTCCCTTGTGGAGTGGTACCACTGTTGCTGTATGCCAGTGTTCAGGTACATATCCTGTAGTAAGGCTAAGGTTAAATAACATTTTTATATATATATATATATATATATATATATATATATATATATATATATATATATATATATATATATATATATATATATATATATATATATATATATATATATATATATATATATATATATATATATATATATATATATATATATATATATATATATATATATATATATATATATATATATATATATACCTCTAATACAAGAGGTTTTAAGGAATCCCCCAGTGGAAAATGTAGCTTAGCTAGGTTTTTCTTTTAGTTTTTACTGATTGTTTTTTTATGTGATCTTGTTACTCATTCTTTTAGTTTGTTGGTTGGGATAGTTTGCAGACACCATAATAGTTATGGACATCAGTCCACTTATGCTGTGCTGATGAGGTCATAAGAAGATTTAAATATACATGTCTACAGCTGGGGGGGGGGGTTGTTGATTTTATTGGCCTGAATTTGACCATAACAGACTTAAAAAAAAAGTCATGGGCATTCAGAACTGCCATATAGTTGAAACACCTGATGCCCTTACAGGATCATTTGCATATATCCCATGTTACCGCTAATACAAGACGTTTTAAGTAATCACACATAGGAAGATCTTGCTTGGCTGGGTTTCTCTTTTAGTTTTTAATGATTGCTTTTTTTTTGTGTGTGACCTTGTTACTCATTGTTTTTGTTTGTTGGTTGGGATATTTTGAAGACACCCTAATGGTTATGGACATCAGCTAGGTATAACAACCCTATGTTTTCAAATGCTAGTCAAACATTTTACTTATGCTGTGCTGATAACACCACAAGAAGGTTGAAACATGCATCTTCACAGCTTGTGGGATTTGGCTTTATTGGCCTGTATTTGTTCACAACTGATGTAAAAAAGAGAAAAAAGTTGTCGGCATTCTGAACTGCCATCTAGCTGAAACACCTAATGTTCTTAAGGATCATTTGCGTATATCCCATGTTACCTCTAATGTAAGAGCTTTTTAAGGAATCACACAGTAGAAAATTTAGCTTGGCTGGGATTTTTCTTTTAGTTTTTACTGACTGTTTTTTTTTTTTGTGTGTGAGCTTGTTACTCATTGTTTTATTTAATATATGTAAAAGTGGTTGAGGTCAAATTAACTGAGCATCAATTGTCTAAATCACGGAATGCTGAGCAGAGGAATGCTGGTCACTGTTTTCCATAAGAAATTACTGCCAGTGTGATTTCTAATTATGTACCAGTGGACTTATTTTCGTTCTTCATAAATGTATGATGGAGTTGGTGTATTTAATTTGGGGTGGGGTCTTAATCCCTACATAGGGATTCAAACTTTTTTAAGAAAAAAAATACTCAAAGTTTGAGTTTTTTTGCCACTCAGTATTTTAGGTATTTGTGCTAAGCATTTTGGTTCTTCTGTGTTTTTAAGTAAAGATTCATGTACACTTTTTATTGCACTATTACGGTTAAGTAATTTTAGAAGAAGAAATTAGTTATAATTTTATTCACTGAACAATATCATGTGCTGATGTAATTTTAATCATAGTAGTCAATATGTGTACCACTTAACTCAATTACATACTCTTTAAAAAACTGATAAACCTTGACTCCTTACAGGGAAAAAAAAAACTTGTGAAACGAAATGAAATAAAGTATGATAAAATGTAACATTTCTTAAAACCTAAAAAATAGACACCATTTTAAGGAGATAATTTGCATCTTGCTCTGCATATTTCTTTTTAATTAATGTCTAATGAGTCTTATTACCATGAAACACGTTTAAATTGAACCATCTTAACATGTCTTAATGAGGATAAAAGTGAAATATAATAAAAACTGGAATCCAAAATAAGTGTAAGAAGTTGCATAAAAATTCTAAATACTACATTTTATAGTTTTACAAAGTACTATTTATGGACAAATTCTATAGAATACCATTATATTTTTGTTTTCAATGTATCAGTGGTTAGCAGTGTCTGTGTAATTATACAGCAGTTAGCAAATCTAATTTAAACTGAATTCTGTATATGTGGGGAAATACTTTTTTGAGAAGTTAGAATGGCTATGGTGCAATTACGCCAAAGAGGCATATGCAGGAGTTTTTGTTTGCACATGGGCTACTGGAGGATGTGTCCTTTACCCCTGGAGAAAACTGTACTGATTAGTGTTCTGTTTATTTAAATGCCACTTCAATTAACTGGGTTTATTGAAAAGACAGTCAACAGAGCAGCCGCGGTGGTGCAGCGGTTAGCGTTGCCGCCTCACAGCAAGAGGTTCTCCAGTTCAATCCTCGGCTGGGTTGCCTTCTGTGCGGAGTCTGCATGTCCTCCCTGTGGTCATGTGGGTTTCTTCTGGGTGCTCCGGTTTCCTCTCACATCCCAAAGGCATGCTGTAGTAGGATTGGACACTCTAAATTGGCCCTAGGTGTGAGTGCGTGTGTGTGTGTGTGTTCCTTCTGTGGCTGGCAACTCGACACTGTAAAAACGCCACTGCCAATCATGAGCAGACAGGTGATCTGCTGTGGCGACCCCTAACCTGGAAAAGCCAAAAGAAGAAGAAGATTGAAAAGACAGTCAACAAATTTTAATTCATTGTCATAAATAATAAAACACTGAAAACGTGTCAAACAAAACTAAAAAAAATGATCCCCAACTAGCATTTGGGAATGTCTTCAAAATTTATTTTATGATAGCAACAGAATTTATTATTAAGTATATCAAATTATATGTACAACTGTCTTAGTAATAACAGCAGATTTTGTGTTAGTGTATATAGCTGATTTGGATGTGCATATCTATCAATTATCCACCTATCTATATATCTTTATCTTATCTATTTATCTAGCTAGTTAGCTATCTGTCTGTCGCTGTCTCTCTCTCTCTCATACCTCTCAACTGTTCAGATTTTCATAGAATATATAGATGCTTGCCACATTTTTTGTCCCTTCATCAAAAAATTTGTATTTTTATAGTGAATCATTGAGGACTAAAGTCATTAAGTAATGACATGCATATGAGTTTCAGATTTCATATCATTCAGAAAATGCATATTAAAACATGACTTGTTATTCCAGTAACGTTGTAAGTCTATAAAACAAATATTCAAAAGCTGTCCCTAATTTTGGGCTTTTGCCACCCCCATTATCTTTGGCTTTGTCTAGATTTCTTACACTAAGAGTTTGAGAGGTATGCTCTCTATCTATCTATCTATCTATCTATCTATCTATCTATCTATCTATCTATCTATCTATCTATCTATCTATATGTGTGTGTGTGTGTGTGTGTGTGTGTGTGTGTGTGTGTGTGTGTGTGTGTGTGTGTGTGTGTGTGTGTGTGTGTGTATGTGTGTTTATGTGAGCATGTGTTCATCTATCTATCTATCTGGCTATCCATATCATCAACAGCAGCAGCAGACTCCTTTTTTCCCATTTTCTACATGGGGTCAGGGTATCATGTTAATTGTCGCCATCTCTCTTGATTCAATGCCACACTCCTGCCTTCTTCGACATTCATTCCTGACAGTCACAGATATTCTTTCACACAATCCCTACATCTCTTTCCTGGATGTCCTTGTTTCCTCTTTTCTTCTTCCTGTCTGTCCAGAATCTTCTTCACCAGATCGTCTTCTGCTTTTCTGCATATGTCCAAACCACCGTAATCTGTTCTCTTTGATTTTTTCTGTAAATTGGAGCTACTTTGGTTCTGTTATGTCCTCATTTCTTCATCTGTCCCAAAAGTGCGCATCCTACCACCCTTCTCATGCACATCACTTCCATTGCCTCTTGTGTCTTCATCTGCTCTGTCTTTACTGCCTAGATTTCTATACCATAGAGTAGTACTGGTCACACCACTGTCTTGTACACATACCTTTCAGCTTCTTTGGCATTCTCCTATCATATACTACACCTGACACTCTGTGCCAGTTGTCTACAGCCCCTCTGATACTAGCTTTGGACGCTTCATTCAAACTTCCCTTCTCCTCAACCACCCCGATACTTGCAGCTATTAACCTCTTCCACTTTCTTAAGTTCTGTCTCAGTTCTCAGCTTCTCCTGATTTCCCCAATCTGATGGCATTACTACTGTCATATCTGTGCTTAGTTTCATCCAAACATCATTAAATGTTGTAAAAACAGTCTTCTGTTACTGTTAACACAGCTTGCTGCCCCAAACCCCATGCTGAATATTTGCATTTTCACCGCACAGACATAAATGTTAGGGTATGTCTACTTTAACTCAGGACCCATTATCTGACAAACACAGTGCCCTGCAACACCTAGGAAGGAGTTTTTAAAAAAAGTAATTCTGTGGGATTCACGACTGAAAAATCTCCATGCAGGAGCAGTGTAATATAGCCGCAGAGCGATCCAGGAATGTACTGTATTGACGTGCACGAGCGAGCCGACACTGTTCTTGCATGGAAACCCATACGGGATGCTAATTACCTCATTTGCTGTTGAAAAACCATGCAAATGAGGTAAAATAGCAGTCCAGGAAGCAGGTAGGTAGCCATTCAGGAACAGTGTAAGCTGCAGAAATTTATAATGAAAATGGAGCCATGACAGCTCCAATAAAAGCATGTATCCTAATCAGTAGGCATGCCAATGGCAAAATATATGGCCATTGGTATGGAAAAGCGGTTAAGTCTTATAAAAATAAAAGTTTATTATTTTATGGCCGATCTTGGCCATTTAAGCATAGGGCAGCACCACACAAATGGGATCATGGGGGAAAATAAAAAAATTAAGTTGAATAGTCAGTTTTATGGGAAACCTGCATTTTGCCATTATACTCAATGGCAAGCAGAATCAAAACAATGGCAGGGAACAGTGGTTGCTAAGGGGGAATGGTCTTGTGTAGTGCAGTAACTATGGAGTAAGGCAGTGGGGTATGTTAATGAGGGACTTAGATGGAATCACAAAATTCTTCTAAGTGTCACACTGCACCTAACCATGTAGGTGCTGTAACACCATCATGTAGGCAGGAGGAGGACTAATATGAAAAGGGGGTATGTCATGCTTGCTGTAAGTACATTGTAGCTCTGTTGCCCAGGTTTGTGTTTAGTTAATCACAGCTAAGTGAGGGTGTGTGCCCGAGGCTGTGTACTCTTATTCCATGAACTGAGAAGCATGATCACACTCAGGGTAAGGCCATTTCTTGCTGTTTACACCAGCTAAATGGGTCTGTGTGGTGCTGGGGCTTAAACAGGAAGGATACAGGGAAAAAAGGAAATAGCAGAATGAGAGAAATGCAGTACAAATCAGTAATATGGGATTCTGCAACTCACAATGGGCCATTGAAAGCACTCAATAATACAACTGGCAGGTGGCTGCATAGCTGAAAATGGGAGGAGATGTAAAAAAATAAAGGGTAACAGCACAATAAAGGAGAAATGAAGTAGGAATAACTAATATGGGACTCTTGCAACTCACAATGGACCATGCAAAGCACACAATAATACAGCTGGCAGATGGCTGCATAGCTGAAAATGAGAAGGGATGTCAAAAAAGGAAATAAAGGGCAACAGTACAGTAAAGGAGAAAGGAAGTAGAAATAACTAATATGGGACTCTTGCAACTTACAATGCGCTATACAAAGCATGCAATAATACAGCTGGCAGGTGGCTGCATAGCTGAAAATGGGAGAAGACGGAAGTAAAAAATAATTAAAAAAGGTCAACAGCAGAATAAAGGCAATCATGCACAAATTACTAGTTTGATGATGATTATTATAGGTGGCAGCTGGAATGTATCATAGTCAGCTAATCATATAGGCAGCATCTGCAGCACAACAGTATAAAGTATGGAAACACCTTATACTGTTTTTCCCACAAACTCTGCACTATTGGTGTATACATGCGGGGGAATTTTAACTGTAAAAATGTTAGGGGCTGCCATTGCTTTGATCCATCAGTATGTGCTAGAGGCTGACGGCAGCAAGGAGGATAATGCTGACAACCACTACAGACCAAGGAGGAGGAGAAGAGAGTTCAGATCCAGGGTAACCTACCAGGGGTTACATGATCTGGAGATAGTAGAGCTCTACAGCGTGGACAGAGACATACTTCAGCAAATCACTGAGCTGTGCTGGCCTCAACTCAAAGCTAGAACCAGTAGAGAGGAACCCATCCCAGTGGATACCAAGGTATGTGTAGCCTTAAGAATTCTAGCTACAGGGACTCTCCAAAGACCTACTGGGGACATGATGGGGGTCTCACAGGCATCTGCATCCAGGGTACTCCACCGCTTCCTGGATGCCATGCTACCACATGCCAGTGAGCACATTTACTTTCCCAACACCCATGAGAAGAGGACCAGCACTATGCATCTCTTCCACCTTGTAGCAGAATACCCAGAGGTACTGGGTGCCATAGACTGCATGCACATCCACATCAAAGCACCACCCGGTGAACAGGGTAGGTTCTATATAAACCACAAATGATTCCCCTCCATCAAATGCCAAGTCATGTTCAATGCCCAGGGCGTTATCATGAACGTGTGTGCTGGCAGCCCTTGAATCTATCACGACTCCCACATCTGGCATTCATCACAGCTGTACCAGGCATTTGCCATCCCATATGGCAATCTGGTGAGGGATGCTGGCTATGCACTGAAGCCATGGATGATGACACCCATCAGAAATGCACACACACCCACACAAGAATGCCATAATGAGGCAGACGCACAAACCAGGATCATTATAGAGCATGTGTTTGGGATGCTCAAGTCATGGTTCTTCTGCCTTGACATATCTGGTGGAGCCTTGCAGTATTCTCCAGCCACATGTGCACACATGTTCATAGTATGTGCCATAATACAATATATGATCCTGCAGAAACAGCTGCAGCAGGAACAGCACAGGGAAGGGCCACACATCCCATCACCATTGCCAAGGTCCCTACAGGCACAGAGGGACACATAGGAGTAGGCCCCTGAGCCTGATCCCTTAGGCAGATGGAGGCATGCCCAATATGCTCATACCTTGGCAAAGAGGCAATGCATAGCATGCACACTGACACTGTAGGGACCACAGGTACTGACATCTCCCTCTGACTTGCACACACAATAAAATGGATGACACACACATCACATTACCTGTAACTTACCATGTATAGGCAGTGTACTGTGTGCATCCAACATAGCCGGCCCCCAAGCACCATCCTCATAACTGCTGCAAGCAGAAAGTAAGTCAGTCTTCTTAACAATAAATGAATGGGATAGTATGGTCTGCTAGCATATCTATGGTAATGCTGCATGATGCATGCAAGGGAATGGGGTGGCCTACTGGGATAGCAGCACACAACTGACAGCTATGTGGGACACCAGGAAATGTCTGGCCAAAACTGGCGTCTACACACTATGCAGTAGTACCCAAGGTGGCAAATCCCACTGCAGTATATGTGTGGGGACAACTAAGTGGGGGGTCATAGATCACAGGTATGGATGTCAGGGTGGGGGTCCCATAACAAACCCCCACACCCACAGAGCATGTCACCTGTAGAAAACCACAGAGAAACGTCTGGTAAAGGTTCACAAATGGCGGCAATGTTGAATTAACCCCCTACAGACTCACACAGTGATAGCACAGCAGGCCCCACAATTGCAGTAAGGCTATGAAGGGTAAGAAGTCTGAAACTCAAATGTATACCAGTACAATCTGACCTGGGATCTTTACATATATCTCTCCAGTCCCCAAGACAGGGCACAATAGTATGGTAAATGGAACCAAAATGTAAAGCAAATATCAGCACAGTCTGTGCAAATGTGTACAGTGAACAGGTGTGCCACCCCCATATACCCACATAAATGCAGTAACATATATGTTTGAATGTAGATAGCAGAATAGCACACATTGGCAGGGCTGTACCAATATACATGCAAACATGTTGCCTAGCCACAATATGCAGGGGTCAATGAGCTATGTGTATGTATGGCTAATACTGTTTGGATCTGGCCAGCAAGTTCTCCTGGCAGTTGTCTTATACTGACCTAGGTACAGTGCTGCCTTTGACAGGGCCATGTGCAGATAACTGCAGTGCCAACTGTTATGTATGTCAGAAAAAAACACTGCTCTGCCACTGACATACCTGGAAGTTACAGTGCTATGTGGAATATGCTACACATATTAGTGACATCTTGAAAGATGTGTAGCAGAGGTGCCAGTGCTTTTGTGAATATAAATGCTTTGTGGTACTGTTGCCAGTGGTCATTTTCAAGAATCCTTTTTCTTATGTTTGCTTTTACAAATAATGGACATGCCTGTACAGTTAAATGCACTCTGTACCCACAACCATAACACCCAACCTCTGACATCAAGATGTCTGGACAAGGCCAAAAAGAAAAGTGGAACACAGGCATGATGATAGGCATGTGTTGTAAATATTGCCCTTACATACTAAGAAAGTTGGTAGGGTGAGGGATTTGCAGTAGCAGGAATTGTCTGAAGGTTATGTATTTGGAAACAGTAATGTCTGTATTATTTTGTAACATCACAGTTCAATTATACGTAACTAACTTGCCATAAAAACACAAGTTTAGGTAGAAAAGATAAAACCTCTAGCCAAACACCTGGACAACCTGCCAAAAAATGTACAGGTCAGAGGTATGCACACACAATGATGTGACATCTCAGGTTAGAATGATACCACACAAGTAGGAGATCCCCAGTCAGTATATCACCAGGTTGCTAGACTGTTTACATAGCTGTATGTCATTACTACACTGGCTGTAGCCGCACCTCACAAATGGCCTTGTTGGGCAAGAATTTACATAGCTGCCCTCATAATATTGGTCTATGCATCATACAACTAGTATTACTCTGGTAAAGCACTGAGATGATTTGAGGATGTCTGACACTAGGTAATGACACAATACATTGCAGTTTCAGATTGCAGATATGTCAGAAAATGTCTGCTAAATAAAACAAGTACCCCAAGGAGAGTCCTGTTTACTCCTGAGAGGTATGGTTGTAGCACACAAAACCCTGGACTGGAGTACACATATCTCTAATCCCACCCTAACTATAGAAGGTCACACTGCGCATGCTCCCACACTTAAAGAATCACAGGACATGCTGGAACCCACATTGGAATATATGACTGTATTGTGTATATATGTCCGTGCATACAGACAGCTATGTAGACCTCAACTGTCCCCATACACACACATCAGACAGGATTATCCTAGCTGTAGGTGACCCATATTTGATATATCTGCATCTGTTGCATGAGACACACACACACACACACACACACACACACACACACACACACACACACACACACACATATATATATGGGTAACAGATAACAACATATGTCAAGCATACACACACATAGATGTGGGGAACTGAGAGACAGACAATGCTACAGAGAGAGACCCAGGGGGCACAGAGTGAGTCACACACACGGATACCCTGGATGGCATACAGTGATGTCCTGCTGTGGACAGTGGCATACCAATTGTAAACAGTCACACATGCAAGCATAAAAGGTGAGTCCCATTGTGTAACAGTACTGATGTTAAGTTTATAATATCACATCACCTGCGTATGTGAGTGTGCGTGTGTGTGTGTGTGTGTGTGTGTGTGTGTGTGTGTGTGTGTGTGTGTGTGTGTGTGTGTGTGTGTGTGTCTGCATAGGTCCAAGTAATAGGAGACTCTTCCCACTCAGTACACATTACATTGCCCTACTTCACAAGATCTGCTGCTTTCATTCACCTTAGAAGTACCATTGGACACCTGTCCCCCCATAAGCTCTGTAGTATGTGTGATAAATGTGTAACATAATAGTAGAAATAACTAGATAGGTAGGCGTTCTAATCCCAATACTGGCAACTGCATGTGTGTGTGTGTGTGTGTGTGTGTGTGTGTGTGACAGTTGTGTATGTGAGAGTGAGGCGGTGTGGGTTTGTTTGTAGGTGAAACAGTTTTAGGGCATTCCCACCCATAACACTTCCCAGTGCTCCACTTTATCAGTCCTGCTGTCATTCACCTTATCAGCACCTTTGACTAGTTGTCAGCCCAGTAAGCTCTGTAGTGTGTGCGATAACCATGTTACACTATAGTACAAATAACTAGATAGGCAGGAGATCTACTCTTAGATCTGGCAAATGTGTGTCTAAGTGTGTATGTTTGTAGGAAGAAGTATTTTGAAAAGTTTCCCACCCACTGGCATACTTTATCAGTCCTGTTGATGTCATTCCCCTTATCAGCACCTTTGGCCATTTGTCAGTCCAGTAATCTCTGAAGCACATGAGATAACTACAAAACACTATAGTACAAATAACTAGATAGGCAGGGGTTCTACTCTCAGATCTGGCAAATCTGTGTGTGGGTGTCTACGTGTGGGTGAAAGTGTGTATGTTTGTAGGAAGAAGTATTTTGATAAGTTACTCACCCACTGGCTTACTTTATCAGTCATGCCAATGTTATTCCCCTAGTAGGGTCATATGTGTGTACTAGGCTATTGGCCTTGGAGCCATTACAAGCCTAGCCCATAGAAGTGCTCTGTCATTGTGCCACCCGACATTAGTTCCCAGTAACCCCATCAAGTAGAGCCACTGGAGTGATCCCTGGGGTGAACTTTCTATAACCCATCCACTCATTAAGATCTCTCTGGAACAGGGCCATCTAGCTGCTTTGCTTGATATTTATGGGAAGTATATACCAGGGCATGTTCATTCTCTGGGTGAGAAACCTGTCCCTCCAGCATGTTGTGTTTACTGTGGTAATGAGGTTGAGTTCCCTGCAGTGTGTGATGCAGAGAGATTGGAATGTCTTTAGATGTAGCATTTGTAAAAGAGCCGGGTCAGACATGGCTTTGCAAGTCAAGCAGAGATCACCTCTAAGTAGGTGATATAAGGCAGAATAGCTGGAGTCTTTTGAGTTTGTCTGTGTAGGACATGTGTTTAATGCCTAAGATCCTCATTGTGAGGTACTTCTGTGTCCTCTCCAGCTGTTGCAGGTGTCTAGTGAGGAACATGCCAAATGGGCCATTATACTTGATGATTGGTGTAATGAGGGAAGAGTACACAGAGATGATGACATCCTTAGTCCTGGATGCAAAACCCTTGGTAATGAGATGTGCCATATAGAAGGATTTCCTGACCACAGTTGCAATGTGGTGGTTAAAGGAGAGGTTGCTGTCAACCTGTGTCCTCAGATCTCTTATAATGCCTACAGTGTTCAGTGGGCTCCCATCAATGTGGTACTTAGTGGGAACTGAGATTTACAAAAGGGGCTGATGATGCATTTTTTGGTGTTAAGCTTCAGACCATGGTTTCCACACCAGTCAGTGGTTTCATTGAGGCCTTTCTGTAGGATGTCTGGATCACTTGTTGAGTTAATGATGGCTCCCAGCTTGCAGTTGTCTGTGAACTTGGTCAGCCAGAATTTCTTTGTGTTGGCCTGGACTCCTGAGAAGTGCATGCTGAAGAGGAGACTACACATAACTGATCCCTGTGGGATTCCACTCATGACTTGCTAGCAGTCTGACTTGGAGCTTGCTACTTTCACACTGTGTGTTCTATCTGTGATCCAGTTTGCAACTCCCCCCTTGTGATGTAGGGGTGGATTGCTAGTTTGGTGAGTTCATCCATAATTCCTGACTGAGGAATGGTATCAAGAGCCTTGGCCAGATTGATATAAGTTGTATGCAGTTCCTTACTGTCATTCACAGCACTGGTGACAGACTCAAAGAAGTCAACCAGTTTGAGCAGACATGATCTCCTTTTCACAAAGCCAAACTCTGTGGGGTCCAAAGTTAGGAGATTATCCATATGTTTGTCAATCAGGTCACTGATGATGTGCTCAATAGCTGCACATATCAGACTTGTCAGGCTACTGAACTGGTAATTTCCAATATTCTGTAGTTGCCACACCTTTATGGAGAGGGATGACTGTAGCAGTGCACCATTTGGGAGGCACAAAGCCTGAGGTGAGGCTGTGACTGAATGGGGCACATAGATGTGGTGCCAGGTATCTTTGTAGTTCATGTAGAACACAGCCAGGGATGATTTGGGGTCCCATGGAAGCTGTATTCTTGTCCATGGACAATGCAGTTGTAACCTGGGTATCAGTAATCCTGGCTGCCTGACATTCTTCTGGCATTCTGATTGTTCTCCTAGGGGGAGAGAGGGGTAAAGTTGGCACTGAATGTGTTGTCAGGAATGTTGGCAATATCTGTTGGTTCAGTATAAGAGGTAGCATTGTGCAGTAACTCAGAGCACTTTTGGGTATTGGCATGGAGGTTCTTGATATCACTATTAAAGGATTTGGATTATTGTCAGTGTATGCTGCAATTCTGCCGTCATAGGCAACTTTAGATGATTTCATGAAGAATCTCAAGTTGTTTTTAAGGCTAATAAGGAAGTTTTACCACTCTTGGGACTCCATCTTTTTCTGCAATAGTTTCTTCCTTCTGGTGTACAGGTTATTAATTGCCGGGGACCACCAGATTGGCCTCCAGTGTTTGGAGGAGAGTTCCATGGTTCTGCTGGATATAGCTAGTTCCATGCATTGATGTACATGTTTGTACAATGTATTTGTGTATGATTCGGCAGTCATACAGGTATTTTCCATTGGCATGGGTGCTGTGAAGTTAGCCACCTCTGTTTTTATGAGTCCAAAGTCAGCTTTGGAGAAGTTTTTCAAGGTGGTTACCTCTGCGGGGGGAGTGGGTGAGATGTGGATTTCCATGGTGGTTACTCTATGTTGGATCTGATCAGGTAGAGATTGACTAGTGTTGTCAGGCAACGGTCCAATATGTTAGTAATCAACACAGGTCGTGTATGTTGCTTCCTCTACTGAGTGCCAGAATGAGTTGGTCCAGGGCATTGGAACTGATGAATTCCAGGAAGCATTGGGCCAGTGTATTGATGATTGAGTATCTTACCCAGTTGATGGAGTAGCAGTTGAACTTTCTCCAGGGTGTTGAGGAATGTGGATTGAGAGTCTAGGGACATGGATGTGGACCTATAGAAGACTATGACCTGGATTGCAGTATCACCCAATGTCAGTTGTACCTGAAGTATCTCAGATGCATTATGGTGGGATACTACTCTGGATGTGTGCATATCCATTATTAATATGGAGACACCACCACCTTTGTTGCTGTGGTCTATGTTTTGGGGCTGACAGGTGTGGAATGATTTATAGGCTGGTAGTGCATGGGTGCTGTCTGCTGCTGTAAACCAGGTCTTCATTACAGCACAAATGTCAATGTTCTCCATTTTGAGGAGTGCTTCGAGTGACTGCATCTCGAGATGTAGATGTCTAGTGTTGAACAGCATGGCCCTCAGATTGCATATATGTATAGCTGTTATGGTGGTAATCTGATTTGGAATACCACCTAAAAAGGCACTATAGGGGTAGCAAGACACTTAGCCAGTACCTGGAAACCCAGGGGTGACAGATGCAGGCCATCTCTGCCAAGTCACTGCAGTCTGTCAATCATGTCATCAAAAGCTGACAGATACTGGATCCCATGAGAGTGACAGCAGACACTTAAGCCAATTGTTGAAGTCAATCTTTTTTGTTTGTACTGTGGTATCATTCTGGGTGACAGTAGTATACTGCTCAGGACTGCTGTCATACCTGCCTGACCCACATAATCTGAGAGCTCAACCATGTCTCTTTTCATATAGTCCATAGAGGTGCATCTCAGGTCATTCACACACACATGAGCAGTGACAGAGTGATACTTGTAGTTGTTGTGAAGTGACCTGACTGGATGTGTTATGTGTTGGATTCTGGCACCTGATAGATAGCTGACTGTTACCTCCTCCATGTTCAACCTAGTGAGTGGGACATCTGTGTGTCTCACTATTGATTCACCTATGATTATTCTATCAGGCAAGGTGGTTAGCCTTTGGGGCTTAGTTTGAGGGGCACACTATGTAGGTGAAATATGTGTCCTGTGGTTTGTGCTGCGCTGTGGTGGTTTGAGTGGGTGTCTGTCTTGGTGGTCCCCTCTGTTTGGGTAAATGTATATTGAGTGCCTCTGTGAAGGTAGGTGTGTAGTTATTGTTTGTATGTCAGAGCTGTGATAGTGGGTGTTCTGGAAGAGTATGTGTTCCATGTGGTAGTCCAGTCTTAGCTGGAGAGTGCATATCTTCCAATTCAGGGATATAGGGGGTATGTCTCACAAGTCTGAGTGTTGGGAGTTTAGAGGAGAGGTTTGTTTGTGTACATGAGGCAGTTGCAACAGTGCCTCAGAATGCCCAAGTGAACCAGGTTAATGGGTAAAAGCACAGAGAACTGCACTTTAATCATGCCAGGAGGGTTGGTCATAACTACTAAGTACTGGAGCTAATTCTTTGAGGAATGACTACTGCTGATGGATCTCTGGTGTGCTAGAATAATTGATAAAAAAAACTGCTGATGTGCAAAGCTATTAGGCTATTTGAAGTGCAGGAGAGAAATAATTAGCAAGAGCTTATGGAAAAACTGAAGGCAGACTTTCTAGCACCTGTAACAGTTTACCTCAGCTGCACAGTTATCATGCACCTTTGGCCAATTGTCAGCCCAGTAAGCTCTGTAGTGTGTGCAATAACAGTGTAACACTATAGTACAAATCACTAGGTAGGCAGGGGTTCTAATCTCAATACTGGCAAGTGTGTGTGTGTGTGTGTGTGTGTGTGTGTGTGTGTGTGTGTGTGTGTGTGTGTGTGTGTGTGTGTGTGTGTGTGAATTATATACTGTGTGTGTTTTACCATTTTGAATTGTATACCACCCTGTAAATTTCCCATCACCCTACTTTACTAGGCCTGCTGATGTCATTCACCTTAGAAGTACCTTGGGACTAGGTGGAATCATGTAAGCTCTGTGGTGTATCTGATAACTGCTTAACACTATAGTAGAAATAATTAGATAGGTAGGGGTTCTAATCTCACTACTGGCAACTGTTTGTGTGAGAATCATATAGTGTGGGGGGTTTACCATTTTGAGCTGTATACCACCCTGTAAACTTCCCATCACCCACTTTACTATGCCTGCTGATGTCATTTACCTTAGACGTACCTTAGGATTAGGTGTAATCAGGTAAGCTCCATGGTGAGTCTGATAACTGTGTAAATCTATAGTAGATTAGATAGATAGGTATTCTAATCTCACTACCGGCAACTGTTTGTGTGAAAATAATATACTGTGTGGGTTATACCATTTTTGAGCTGTGTACCACTCTGTAAACTTCCCATCACCCACTTTACTAGGCCTACTGTCATCCATCTTAGATGTACCTTGGGACTATCTGAAAACATGTAAACTCTGTGGCACATCTGATAATTGTATAGCACTCTAGTAGAAATAACTAGAGAGGTAGGGGTTCTAATCTCACTATTGTCAACTGTTGGCATGTGTATTTGTATAAGAATCATATATTGTGTGGGTTATACCATTTTGAGTTGTGTACCACCCTGTAAACTTCCCATCACCCTATTTTACTAGAGTTGCTGATGCCATTCACCATAGAAGTACCTAAGGAGTAGATGAAAGCATGTAAGCCCTGTGGCGCATCTGATAACTGTGTAACACTATAGTAGAAATAACTAGATAGACGGGTTCTAATCTCAATAGTGGTTAACTGTGTGTGTATATGCGTGTTTTTGGGTGAAGATCATATCCTGTTTGGCTAATACCATTTTGATTTGAGTATCGTGCACACCTGTTTACCACCTCCCAATGGCATTACTTTATATAGAGAGGTAACGGCATTTGCCTCACATGCAGCATGTTAAACCATTGAGCACACCATAGCAGTCCTCTGTACAGAAGTCTATGGAATATCCAGATGATTGCAACCTATAAGTGGTCTGTGTCCCTTAACAATGCCCATGTATGTGATATTGTTGCCAATTTGCCCACAGTGAGTGTAGTGACACACATGCCAGCATCAGGCATCATACCTGACTAAAACATCATGCTGATACAACATCGGCTACACTATCACTTATACAGGCTTATAGGAGCAATACATGATTTCACATCCCATTTCTGGTGGGTTATCTCACCATCCACAAAGACGTTCAGAACATTATGTGTTGTAAGAGGTAGTGTGTTATGTCCCATGCATATAATCTATGTGAGAAATGTCATGTGTATGTAGTAGTAAATCCATCAAGGTGGGAATGTAGGTTTACTAATCTGTCTATTGACAACTGTGTTTATGTTACTGTGTGCACATCCCCTGTGTCACTCCTTACTGTGTGTATGCATAGGATATACAATTTTGTCTCCCTGCTCCACCCAGTGAACTCAGGAATATATTCCACAAACCTGTCATACACAGTATCATGCATGCCCTCATCAACTGCATCAGGGTTCAGTGTATGAGAAAGAAATTGCAGGGTCAACAGGTGTTGACAGGTGAATCTGTTGCAGTTAATGTAATGGCTACACTTGTGAGGGAATTGCTGACAGTACTGCAGTAGTCTGTTCTGTATGTATGAGACTGTGGTACTACACAACACTGAGCTGACATGTCTGAAGGCTACCTGTCTGTGACAAGGGGTATGTATGCAAGGTCACACTGTCTAACAACAGTGTCCTTCACACACTGTTGCATGCATACACACCTGGTACATGCACATATAAAGATGTACCTTGTCTATGACACAGTCGGTGTATTCTCACTCTGCCATACTACCTCCTGGGAATGTCTACAGGGCCACAGCCTGCAGACACACAGACACCTGGAACACAAGCTGAATACAGCATGCCAGACTACATTCAATCAGTGGTATTAACAGCAATAATGCATCCTTTCTAATAAGGTACATACATCTGTATGTGTACCCATTACAAATGCAAGCAGACAGCACCTTACATAGTATTGCATAGCTACACTGTACTATATTCACCCTGTGCATCAGATCCATATTGGCATGTCCCTCAGCAATGGTCTGGATGACAGGGAGGTGGCACAGGTATCATCATATACACAGAGTGTGGTGTTGGTTTGCCAGAGGCCTAGGCTGGGCCATACAGTTGACATTGTTTGTGTGTTTGGAGGGTTATCCAATAGTTGGGCTGTGCAGAGGTGTTGTGTCTGTCTGGAGGTGACCTGTCTGTGATACAGATGTGTGTGCTTATGTATGCACACAGTCATGCCATGTGGCTGCCCTACACAGGGGAACATTGGACAGCTGTGGACCATACATGGTAGGGTTTCCAGTTCACTATCTCTGGCCAAGGACATGGGAAATAGTCCTGCCAGGTTTATCACTGGCACCACCAGGCCCAAGGCTTGATGCAGTACTGCTTCCTGATGGTAACTATTGTCTGCAGGATCCATGCCCCTGACTTTACAGGATAAGATCATGTGCACATGGCCTGCTCCAGTGTGATGTGGACAGCAACCCCTCTTCAGTAGTGCTGGTGTCACTACCACTATGGGATTGTGAAGGTGCATGGCCCCCTAGACTTTCAGCTGTTGTTGGTGCTGACCTACATCTATGTGGCTGATACCCATCTCCCACTACATGCTGTAGGACAGACATGCCATGGTTGAGGATTGCCAAGGTCTCACCCCACCATCTATTATTGACCTCAGTATTTTGACGTGTGGCCTCAACAAGGTCAAGTATGTTGCCACGTAAATCAGGAAGAGTTGCATCCACCACCCTGGGTATTTGTCTGGTGTGGTGTTCACTACATGCCTGTGCCTCTGTGACAGCCTGAAACATGCATCTGGTGACTCCTGCTGTGGCACTTGTGACAGTGGATTGACGAGCAGCAGGCCTCCTTCGAGCACTCCTGTCCATCCACCTGTGTGGGACCTCACCTGCACTTTGGCTATAGCCAGTGTCTACACTCACACCTGCCATAGTCAGCACACTAGCCTGTTCAATGCTACCACCTGTCAACTGACCATCATCTGTGGCCACTGGTGATGGGGTATGTGTGGGCATTGTCACTGTGTGCAGGGATGGTGTGGACAAGAGTGGGATGCCAACCAATGGCACAGATTAGGCCCCTGACATCCCCACCTGTACCTCACTATTCCTATCATCATTGTCAGAGTCTGCAGAGATATTATCATCAGTTTCCAAGTGGGGGTGACCCCCGAACCCCATCGCCACCTGTGAGGGGAAGACAACATATGCACACTAATACCTGCACTTTGAGGTTGGCTGGTTCACACATGCACATACACACACACACACACACACACACACACACACACACACACACACACACACACACACACACACACACACACAGGTGAGGTGGCACAAATGTGGTACACAGACCACACATTACCCAAATGATGACATGCATGACACATGGCCCACAACATCATGCATTGCACCCAGTTTTACTACATGTAACTAACAACATAGAGCTCTGGGATACATGATTAGTGTTAGTAGGTGATGGCCCTTCCCCAGCACAGACTGCACCCATGTACACATCCTTGCTGTTCACCTGTATAGCACAGTGGCTAGTACTACAGAACATACCTCACAACTGTACAGATCATTTCATGATGTGTATATGTCTGGCTCATATATTTGCTCTGTTTCTCATAACCCCTGTGTTTCTATGCTATATAACTGGGATGATCTGAGGAGTGACATCACTGATTAATGACATACATTTGAGTGTCAGACCACCAAACCAGCAGTAAATGCATGGTCACACAATTCCTATTACACCACTAACCTTCTAAGATTACAGTTATATGATAAGTGTACACAAGCTTGTTAACATTCCATGTTCTTGTAATATATGAGATGACACCACAATATTGCATTCAAATATGTTACCCACCTTTCATGTGACATATGACCTATGCAATCCAATCGATAAACAAATAAAGGTGTTACGTGTAAAATATAATGACTGCAATATGTACAATATGGTGGTTGCATAAGAGTGCACACCCTTAAAATGATACTTTGTTGAAGCATCTTGTAAGTTACTTACAGCATTCACTCTTCTTGTGAAGGTGTCTATCGGCATGGCACATCTTGACTTGGCAGTATTTGGCCACTCTTCTATGCAAAGGTCACCCAACTCTGTCAGATTGCAAGGGCAGCTCATGTGCACAGCCCTCATCAGGTCACACTGGGCTTTGTCTATCTGGTGTAAGTCTAGGCTCCGGATAGGCCAATCCATAACCATGAGTGTGTTCAGGTGGAGCCTTTCTTAGGTAGTTTTGGATGCATTCCTCAGGTCTTTGTCATGTTGAAGGCTGACACCCTGCCCCATACTCACAGTTCTTGCAGATGACTGATGAATTTGGGCCAGACATGGGTGTTATGTGGAACTGTTCAGAATTCCCACTACCGTGACTACAGGCCCAGTTCTGGCTTTGGAACAGCTTCCCAACAGCAGACCACTGCCACCAGTGTGATTCAACATGGGGATGCCGTTGTTCAGGTTAAGAGTGGTGTTACTTGTGCACCACACATACCTTTTGGTATTGTGGCTGTGAGGTCGATCCATAGTCTCATTACACAATAACTCATTTTCACACATACCTTTGGGAGACTTGATGTGCTGTATTGCAAATTGTATCCACCCCTGGATGTGTTTTGGTGTGGAAATACTTCCAACTTCTGACCATACCCCATAGGCCAGACATATGCAGGATATGGGAGAGTATTCTCACATGTAGTACACAACACCAGTACTTGCAAGAGATTCTTGCAACTCCCTCAGTGTTGCTGTATGTCTCCTGGCAGCCTCCCTGACCAAGTTTTGACATGTGTTGTCATCATTTTTGGAGGGACGTCAGGCTCTTTTCAACAGCACTGTTGTCCCATATTCAATCCACCTTTTGACAACTGTCTCCACTGTGTTTCATGGTGTATGCAATGCTGTGGAAATGCTGTTGTACCCTACTCTTGACTGATACCTTTCAAATATGAGATAACTTTGCTGCTTTGTAAGCTGTCTGCAAGCCATGGCTGCTGCTGTTGCAGGCAACTCAGCAAATGTCATGAATATCCTACTTGTACAGCAGACGGTTATTTGGTGTTATTCAGAGTGCTTTTGCTTGATGGCAAGTATGTACCCAAGCAGACTGAATGCTGTCAGTAAATCACAAGCTGCTGCAATAATATATTATTTGAAGGGTGTGCACACATATGCATCCAGCTTATTGTAAGGTTTGAATACTCCATATTTGTTGCCCAACAGATTGATTGATTTTACAAGTGAATTGTTCATGTTATAGGTCAAATTACAGGTTGGTAGGTAAAGGTGTGGACTGACATATTGTGATCTCAATTTGTATATATATCACAAACACCTGGCATCTTAACAAGGGTGTGCACACTGTTTATATCCACTGTATGAGAGTAATGTTTCAAACATGTCCCTACCTTAGGCCGTTTGTCCTCCAGTTCTGTTGGTCTCTGTCCAGAAGTCTTGCACTGACAGGTTGTGAGGTATACTACAGGGATGTTACATTCTCTTCAGATAGGCCCCTGTGGTGACCACTGTGATGCAATGCAGTTAAGCCCACCACAAGTGAACATCCACATAAAGCAATATGGCTATGACTGACAGTTTGATGCATGGTACATTGCATGGCCTTTACATACCTGGGGTATTGGCAAACCACAACAGATCAATTCCATATGCGCCAGCTTCAGGCTGCCATCCCACATGCAGACCAGATGGACCTAGGTAGTTGTGGGAGACAAGTATTATCAGCAGACTCACATGTGGCATTGGTACAGGATGGATGCAGCATGTCCTTCACCATAGATCTGCACTTCTGTGCATTAGAAAACTCTATCCACAACTGCAATCTAACCTGACACGTTCACATAGATACTCTACAAATACAAGTATGTCTGCTACACTAGTCTAGTAATCTCTTCTGGGGCCTTACCTCCACATTCCTTGCCCATTGTCTGTGTGCCACCCATTTCCAGTAAGTGGGGGGGTCTGTACCCTGATATTGTACTGGGGTGGGTGCCCCAAGGTTGCCAAGGAGCTCCTCGGTGGGTGTCAGTGGGGACTGTATGGCTGGGCCCCCACCTGTGGCTGTATGGTCCCTGGCCACTGCAGCAGTCTTTTGCCCGGCATGGCATATGAGGTCATTTACAAGATGCCAGACCTGCTCATATGTACATGCATGCAGGCCGACATCATTTACCCTGTGGACAAGATCATCTCACAGGCCAGTCCTCTCCAGCAGATGCTGCTGGCTCTGACCAAACATTATGGTATGGTTTCGTAGTATGGCTTCTATGATTATATTTTTCTCAGCTGCTGAGAAAGTAGACCTTTGCTGAAGCGACATTGCACCTGGAAGACATAAAAAGGGAAACACATCACAGGAACTCATACATTTGGCCATAGTATGTACAGAACATGCACAGCTACATTGAATACCAGTAGCCACCACTCACAACCACAACATAATCCTGTAGTCTAGCAGCACTGTATCTGCTTGCATTGCACTGCTGGTCATGATTTGTCATATTTCCACCAATGAGGGCTAGTTAATTTTCTAATCCTCTACTCCTCATTCATGTCTGTGTAGAGGGATGAAATCGGTCATCTTCCATATGGATGGGGTGTGGATGATGCCAAGGCTTGGTGTGACTACAGTGTGTAATGGAGCTGGGAGCAGAAACCTGATTTCATGTAGGATGTGGACAGGGATGTTATCATGTCCCATGGATACTTATATTTGTTGCCTTTCAGTAGGCAATATGTACCTGCTCACTGGTAATGAGGGGAGGGGTGTGATTACTGTGCATATCCACCTATAGTGATGCTGAGCCAGGGAGTGATGTTTGCCCTAAACCTGTCTGCAGCAGGTAGGCTATAGCTATGTTGTGTATGTATGTATGTTGTCTGATTGACCACCATTACAGGGTGGATTGGCTTGTTGAATCCCTTTGAGACAGCAGACATATGTGAAGATGGCCTTGTGATTGTCCTTGGTGGATGTGTCCAATATGTACTCAAAGTTAACCTTACATTACTCCACCTGTGACCATATAAGCTTGATCAGACAAAGGCTGACTTGATGCCAGCTTGGTGCCAGCTCCTAATTTTCCTTGTACAGCCAATATAGGGACCAAGTATTTGGTTTGTGTATTGCTGCTGTCTAACAAAGGGGATTACTCTACTTTGGTGGAGGCAGATTTTGCAAGTAAGGTACTGCTGAGTCTATACAGCTATGTTGGTGTTCATATAGCTGTTTGTAGTAGGCATGAACACACAGTCATAACACAGTTAGACACCTCTCCAATTTCAAACAGATAATCATGCTTATTGTAGTACCCATGGCTGTGTCAGGGCAATGCAACAACCAGTAGCTGTAGAAATGTCACTCTGTTGGATGCACAGTAACTAAGTTTACAAATGTGTACATGTACAGTTTATTTAACTGACATTTTGCATCCCATGTCTGTTGTTATGAGACAACCAGATACACCTACTCATACTGACATGAGCACAGGTAATACCTGATATACATTTCTGTTCAATGTCAGTATGGCATACTGTATTCACACTTTTGGTGCCCAGTCATCCCTCTCAACCCGTTAGAGCAGGACATCTGTAGGATGCCACATATACATGGGTGCAATGGGACAAAATAGTGACACTATCTTAATATTGCTGTAACACACTTGAGTAATTCAATAGCACAGTAGCCTTTGCATTGACAGACATACCCTGGAGGATACAAACCATAGAGGAACAGAATGAATCTAGGAGCATGTAGTGAATATCCAAAGAATTTATTTGTCCACAAGAACAGAAATTAAGTGCTTTCGTATACATACTTCATCAGAATCACAACACTAAACACATCCAGCACTCTTAAATACCCAACCCTTAACACCCTAACCAATGAAAATAACAAATATATTAACCCATATTATGACTATTAAAAAAGTGATGTGAAATATGACTCAGAAAACACTAGAGCCTCACAATGTATTTAAACAGTTGATGTTAATAATATAAATTAATACATTTATATCAAAACTAATTCAAATGCATACAATTCATAAAAATTATTTTTATAAAAACAAACAAATAACAAAGTATGTGTGGAGCTTTTCTCCCCGGGCCTCTAATGAAAATGGAAATATCTCTAGCTAGACTAGCCCGGTCAACAAATGTAAAATAAAAATAATAAAATAATAATATATACATATTAAAATAGGTTGATAGCCTAAGAAATATATGTGGAATCATACCACATATGATTTCAACTTTAAAATGGTAGCTATAGAGGTACTTTCATTCAAACCCGGTGGGGGGGGGGGGGTGGTAGCATTGAGCCTCAGTTGCCACCTCAGCTTCTTGGTTTTAACAGATCTTCCCAGGGTCTCCCCTGATGTCCCTTTGTAAACGTTCCAAAACAAGGAAGCTGAAGCTGTGGTCCTTATGCTCACTAATGTGCTTGGCCAATGCATTTTTTATATCCCCCTTCCTGATGTCCAATTCATGCTAATACATACACTCCTTGAACTTTCTCTTAGTTTTCCCCACATAGAAACACTCACATTTTGAGCATCTGGTGACAAATATAACCCCACCGAGTTACAATTACTGTGAATGCTTGAAAAAATGTTAAAATGATTCACTGTGACACAATCTCCTTCAAAGACCATTTTGCAATGGGCACAATTGCCACAGCTATAAGTTCCCCATTTTTTGTTTGTAAACTCCATTCTATGGTTAAAAGTGCCCTGCTCCAAATGGTTCTTCAAGGTTTTCCATTTCCTAAATAAGATTTGGGGTTTTTGGTTAGCCACCATGCTCATTTCCTTCAAATGTGAAAAAATGTGCCAATGTTTGTAAATAATTCTTCTAATGTGGGTGGCCTCATTGCAATATTGTGTAATAAAAGCTCCTTCTAAATCCAACCTACTATTTGTACCACCTCTCCTTAAAGAATTGCTCCCTGAAACTTCATGGGAACAAATGAAGGGAATAATCTCTCCTTTTGCCTTTTGACTGTTATATTCCTACACACTGCATGACAATCTCAGTAGGGTACCCTCTGCTAGAAAACATATGTCCCATTTTCTCACATTCCTTGTTAAAGGTTTCCCAACTTGAAACCATATGGGCTAGATGGATGTATTATCCCTTGATGATACCAAAATTTTGATGGGGGAGGTGGTTACTTTCAAAATGTAATATACTGTTGCTGTAGGTTGGTTTCCAATATATGGTGCTAACCCATCTCTTGTTCTGTATATCCTTAGACATGGTAACATCTAAATAATTCATGCTAAAGGGGTTCTATTTATAAGTGAATCTCAAAAAAGGGGTAGATGCTTTTATAAACTTAATAAACCCCTCAATTTCACTCACTTCACTATCCCACACAATAAAAATGTCATCCAAAAATTGGAGATACAAATTCCAAGGTATTCTCTCAAAATGTGGAAATAAAATTTGTCCTTCCCATTCTACCAATACAATATTTGCATAAATTGAGGCACAAGAAGCCCCCATTGCTACCCCTTTTCTTTGTCTATAGTACTGACCTTCCAGATAGACAAAGTTATACTTTAATATCAAGTCCATACACAGAACAAGAACATTAACAGTGTTATCATCCAAGCTAGTACACTCACACAAGAAGTCATGAAACCATTCTAATCCCACATCATGTGTGATGGTATTGAACAGTTCAACCACATCAATTGTAACAAAAACACAATGTTCATTAAATTCGACATTTTTCATTTTCATGAGAAAATCCCAGTAATATTTGCAAATGTGGTCAAAGAACCCTAAACAGTCCTTTAAAATAGTATCCACGTATTTGCCCAGGGGGTGGGTTTTAGATTTTCTTATATTAACAATGAGCCTCATTGGTGGATCAGTGGTGCTCTTGTGTATCTTTGGTATACCAAAGATACACAGTACCACTGGGTACTTGACCTGGAAATAATCAAAAATATCACGTGTAATTTCCCCTCATTCAACATATCTTGGGGACAAAAATTAATACATTTGTATGCCAAGTTAATAATATTGATGGAAGTCTCTTCATACATATCAATATTATTGACATGATAGGTCATTTTTGATACATATTCCACCTTACTTATGATAACCACCCCACCCCCCTTGTCAGGTTTCATAACCCTCAATTGTTTGTTTCCATAAAGTTGTCTCAATAAACTGGACTCAACAACATTCAAATTCCCCCATGTATGACTGCAGAAACCCTTCCCCACAAGGCCCCTGAACTCAAACTCCACCAGTTTCTTGAAAATAATCAAAGGAAGGGGCAGATGGGGGTTAAATGTACTGCTTCTCTTATTAATAACCCCAACATCTACCCCCTCTTTCTGAAACAAAATCTTGAAGGTGAGTTTCCTGAGGAATAATTTCAAATCAATTAAAAGGCTATCAAACCTGACCTTAGCTGAGGGTACAAAAAGGTCCCCCTGCTCAAAAATTCCACATGTTCAGTATTGCAAAATGCATCACTGTAATTGTACACAATAAAGTCACCTGTTCTATTGCTGACAGTCTTTAACGTATTAATTTCCGGACTTTTTTAATTTCCCTCCAAGTCCAGGCCTCCTTCCCCCAACACTGATTCATTTTCCAAGCTGCAATCTAATAAACTGCTGGATTTATCAAATAAGTCTGAAAAAGATAACTTACTGGAAGACGGAGTTCCAAAAGTCTCAAAATCATTCAAACCACCTCTCACCAAGTCCGTGCAAACACACTCGATATTTTCCATTCCCATTGAGCCTAATTTTGGTTGTATGGCTGCCTCTTATACCAGGGGTTCCCTTGCTGATATCCCCAGCCTTGGTGGTATGCTCCCTGATAGTAATTCCTCTGGTTCCTTTGGTTCCGTATCCGTTCGGACCTCCGTGGTTCACCATGTTGGTTTCCCCCTAAAGGGGCCTCGGTTTCTTCCTGTGCCTGATTTACAAGTCTTCTGGAATCCTCCCCTTGTGATTGGACATTGGTGGTTTGGGGTACACCTTCACTTCCGCATAAGAAATGTGGTCTCATTCAAATTTATTAGCCTTAGTGTTTTTTATTTTATTTATTTTGCCATCTACTTTGTTGAATATGGCCACAAAGTCATTTTTGTGGTGAGGAAACAAGAGGTCCTTATGAATAGCTTGATCTAACTTTTGAGATTCGAGGATAGGACCCTCAATTTCCTTTTGGTTGTGCTTAATCAAGCACTCAAGCAATTCACAGCCATGTCAATCGAATAACTGGAGAAGTTCATTGTGAAATGGGGAACCAGATTTCACCCCGTTTGGAAACTTCTAGGACCTTTGCCCTTTAAGAATTTTTCTTACTTTTATGCTTTCACGTAAACATGCATTTTCAATTTGCAACTTCTTGCACTTGAAAATGCTTCTCTCAAAAGAAGACAAGGCATTTTTAAATATTAAAAGTTATTCATTGTCTCCAGGGCCCTCAAATGAAACAGAGCCATTGAGCCACTGCTTAAAGTCATTTACAGCCACTACAACATGGCCAGGACTATTGTCATGGAGTCCACCTGAAATATTTGTCCTCTGCCCAGCAGTTAGTAAACAGGCAGGAGTTTGCAAAAACTCATTTTCTGTAGAGGCCTCACCATGGCACTGTTGCTGGATGCTATTAACCTTTGCATTTAGTTCATGCACCAATTGAGTTAATAAACCAACACTGTGGTTTAACTTCTCCATGTCACTATGTTCAACACCAGGTCCAGGCATTCTGTTCACAAAGACAAAACTGTAGAACCAAACACAAAAGCACGTAGAAGACACAAGACACACAGGAATAGAAAGGATCCAGGAGAAGAAAACAGCAACACTGTAGTGAACATCCAAATAATTTATTTGTCCACAAGAACAGAGATTAAGCACTTTCGTATAAGTACTTCATCAGAATCACAACACTAAACACATCCAGCACTCTTAAATATCCCACCTTTAAAACCCTAACCAATGAAAATAACCCTGGAGGATGTCCAACACTCATATGGCAGGAAGAGAGGAGAAAGGCTAGGAGTATGCTACTGATGGTAAGAACTTTTAATGTTGACAGTATGACTGGTATAGGGACAGAGCTAGCTGATATGATGGCCAGAGGAAGGTGGATATATTGTGTGTGCAAGAGACCAGATGGAAGGGGAGTACAGCTAGGTGTATCAGAGGCAGGTCACAATTGTGCTATCAGAGTATGGATGTGAGGGGAAAGGGGGTAGGGGTTATCCTGATGGAACACTATGCCAAGGGTGTTTTTGGAGGATGACATGAGTGTGTGATAAAGTCATGTTTATGAATCTGGAAATGGATGGTGTAATAATGACTGTTGTTAGTGCATATGCTACACAAGTTGCTTGTGCGATGGATGAGAAACAGAAATGTGAAGTCAGTTGAGTGATGTGGTGATGAGTGTACCCAAGGGTGAGAGAGTGGTGATTGCAGCAGATTTCAATGGCCATGTTGGTGAAGGAAACAGAGGGGATGAGGAAGGGATGGGTATGTATGGTGTTAAGCAAAGGAATGCAGATGGTGAGATGGTAGTGGATTTTGGAAAAAGGAAGGACATGGCTGTGGTGAATACATACTATAACAAGAGGGAGGAGCATAGGGTGACATACAAGAGTGGAGGGAGATGCACACAGTTGGAATATATCAAATGTAGGAGGGCCAGTTTGAAGGAAATTGGAGACTGTAAAGTGGTAACAGGGGCAGTGTAGTTAAGTAGTTGAGACTATTGGTCTGTAAGATGATGTTGATGATCAAGAAGAGGAGGAGTGTGAGGGCAGCACCAATGATCACATGGTGGGAACTGGAAAAGGGTGATTGTGAGGTGGAGTTCAGGGAAGAGTTAAGACAGGCACTGGGTGGCAGTGACGATTTACCAAATATCTGGATAAGTACAGCAGAGCTAGTAAGGGAGATGGCTAGAAAGGTGATTGGTGTGACGTGGATGGAGGAAGGAGTACAAGGACACCTGGTGGTGGACTGAGGAAATACAGGACAGTATACAGAGAAAGAGGTTGGGGAAGAAGGAGTGGGATTTTTGGAAGTTGTGGAAAGTAGAGAGGTGTATAAGGAGATGAGTTTCATGACAAAGAGAGAGGTGGCAAAGGCTAAGGATGAAGCATATGACAACTTGTATGACAGATTGGACACTAAGGAGGAATGAAAGGACTTGTACCAGTTGGCTAGACTGAGGGACTGAGCTAGAAAAGATGTGCAGCAGATAAAGGTGATAAAGGATAATGAGGGAAATGTAGTCACAAGTGAAGAGAGTGTGTTGAGCAGATGGACAGAGTACTTTGAGAGGCTGATGAATGAAGAGAATGAGAGAGAGATGGTTGGATGATGTGGCTATGGTGAATCAGAAAGTACAATGGCTTACCAAGGAGGAAGTAAGGATAGCTATGAACAGGATGAATACTGGAAAGCCTGTTGGTCCACATGACATACCTGTGGTAGCATGGAGGTGTTTAGGGGAAATGGCAGTGGTGTTTTTCACCAGATTGTTTAATGATATCTTGGAAACTGAGAGGCTGCATGTGGAGTAGAGAGAAAGTGTTTGTGCACCATTTTAAGAATAAGGCTGATGTGCAGAGCTGTAGTAACTACAGAGGGATAACATTAATCAGTCACAGCATGAAGTCATGGGACAAAGTAGTGGAAGCTAGGTTAAGCAGGGTGGTGATGAGTAGTGGTCAGCAGTATGTTGTCATGCTAGGTAACAGCACTACAGATGTGCTGTTTGCTCTGAGAGTGTTGATGGAGTACTACAGAGAAGGTCAAGAGTTGATTTATGTCTTTCTAGACATAGAGAAAGTATATGACAGGATGCCTGGAGGGGAGTTGTGGTATTGTATGAGGAAGTCATGAGTGGCAGAGGTATATGTAAGACTGGTACAGGAAATGTACAGGATATGTACAAGGGTGGTGTGACAGTGATGAGGTATGCGGCGGGAGTGATGGATGCATTTAAGGTGGAGGTGGGATGACATCAGGGATCAGTTGTAAGCCCTTTCTTATTTGCAGTGGTGATGGACAGGTTGCTAGACAACATCATACAGAATTCCCAGTTGACTATAATGTTTGCAGATGACATTATGATCTGGACAGAGAGTAGGATACAGATGTAGGAGACCCTGTAGATGTGGAGGTATGCTCTAGAGAGGAGAGGAATAAAGGTCAGCAGGACTAAGACAGAATATCTGTATGTGAATGAGAGGGAGGGTAGTGGAATGTTGAGGATGCAGGGAGTAGAGTTGGCAAAGGTGGATGAGTATAAATGATTGAGATCAACATTTCAGAGTAATGACTGTGGAAGACAGGTGAAGACGAGAGTACAGGCAAGATGGAGAGGGTGGAGAAGAGTGTCAGTACTGATTTGTGAGTACCAGTAAAAGTTAAAGGGAAGGTCCACAACAGGGTAGTGAGACCAGCTATGTTATATGGGTTAGAGACAGTGTTATTGACAAAAAGGCAGGAGTCAGAGTTGGACATGGCAGAGTTACAGATGTTAGAATTTGCACTGGTTGTGACAAGGGTGGACAGGATTAGCAATGTGTATGGGTCAGCCCATGTTGGACAGTTATGAGACAAAACCAGAGAGGCAAGATTACATCAATTTGGACATGTGCTGCAGAGGGATGCTGAGTATATTGGGAAAAGGATGGTAAGGATGACGCTGCCAGGTAAGAAAAAAAGAGGAAGGCCTATGATAAGGTTCCTGGATGTGGTGAGGGAGGACATGCAGGTGGTTGGTGTGACAGATCAGGATGCAGAGGGCAGGCAGAAATTACAACAGATGATCCACTGTGGCAACCCCTAACAGGAACAGCCATAATAAAAAGAAGAAGATGTTGTAATGTCAATCTTCACAGATTTGCCAATGACTTACCAGACATAACACAACTGTGTGAGTAAAGGACTACAAATATGAGGCACTCATATGGTCAGTATGCATAACACTGGCCGGTTTAATGGTATGATCTCAGTATATCACATGCAGTTCAACAGACACATGTGCAACAGTACTTTACTATACAAATACCATGTATAGGACTCTCACATTTCTGAGACAACCAAGTATATCATAGTTGCTTTCATAAGTAAGATATGGATATGTACCACATCCCAGTAGCTGGCCTAGTATTGTCACAGTCAGTATTGTTCAACACACACTGCATTAGTAGTCATATGTGAGCCATCGTTTCCTGGGGTGACTCAGGGGCCTGATCTATGGTCTATGTCACTGTAGACAGACCCCAATGCTATGGCTATAGGTTCTGATCAGCAATATATCAGTATGGCAACTCTTGTTGAGTCATATATATTACAGTTCCTATTTCCCATTCTTACATACCCCCTACTGCAGTCCATAACATACTTACTTGTTTGACATACCTGTTTGTTTTATTCCAGTGTAGGTGGTTATGTCCTGCTTGGTTTTTATTTTTATCTTTGCTGTTTCTCTCTCTCTCTCTCTCTCTCTCTCTCTCTCTCTCTTACTCGCTCTCTCTCAAGGAGGTAGGGTGTACATCTGTTTTGCATAGGCAGAAGCTTGTCTTTTGTAGGTAACACTCATGAGCAGCTGATGGCCTGTGCACTAATTGGTGTCCCCCACTTGATAATTGCATGCAGGACAGCTATGTTGTTATTCATATAGCCAATGGCATGGCAACACACTCCTATCATTGAGTACATCATGCAAGCGTTGGCCCTTTTCCTTGCCAGTGATTACGACTTCATGGGAGTGTGTGAACAACAGCATCATGGAGGGTATTTGGAAATACCTCTTACAACCAAAACTGTGGAGACAGGCCAGCAGAATGGGCGAGAATGTTCCAGACATAGGGACAGAATGTAAGTATTGCTGTTATACATTTGGATTAATGCTAGTCTAACCGGGTTTGTGTGGACATGGAGTTCTTGTGTGATTTTAACTCTGACATTGTTATGTGTTTGGCATAACTCTCACCTGTAGGGCTATCCACAGAATGGCCAGAATTTGGACTATGGTTGGTGTGTTCCTCAGACATTTTTTGTCTTTGGAAAACCAGTAGTGTACTCTGGGGATTGCAGTCAGTAAGTGCTAACATCCATTTATGTTTCTGACCTCATATCCCTCAGAAAAGATGTTACAACTAACTCTGTTACAACAGCAACATTCTCAGTTTTTAATAGCAATATTTCAAATATGCTCCCATTTTTGGGCCTCTGTCCCTCAATTATGTCAGGCTTTGTCGAGATGTCATGCAGTAACAGATTAATAGGTATGGTATATGATTATTTAGTACCTACATTCCTGACATTATCCCAATGATGTAGCAGACTGCCAGACATGTTATGTGGAAGAGGCCTTATATATGAGGGGAAAAGCTGGACATTCTGTAGGACTCTGTACAGTTGAGAGGTCTGTGTATTTCTGGCAATTGTTGACAGACTGTCAGGATTGTGTAGCAGTGTATTGTGTCAATGTTATTTGGCCTGTGTATGAAGGGGCTTGGATGTATGTGTTATGGCTCCTTCTCTATCTGCCTGTGCATGCTGCTCCTGTTTCTGGTGGTCTATCAGTTGTATATGTTTGTAGGAATAGACAGAGACATGTCCAATACCACAGTCAGGCATCATACTACACTGTGAATTGGGCCAGTATATGTGGGGGTAGTGTGTGAGTGGCAAACATGTTGAGATGTTTTGGATCACACAGAACTTATACTGTACTGTTCCTTTGGCTTACTGGTATGCCACTGTGACTGTGGTTGAATTGGTTGTGGGTATGCACTTTCATAATGGTGTCTGTTTTTCAGTGCTGTGACATCCCTGTAGTGCCTGATATATTTGCCATTACATCTGTAATTTCCCTAGCAGATTTGGGTTAGTGTTGTGTCAGTCTGACTGTAGTTTGGCAGTGCTTGGTGACATGCTTAGCAGCTGAGTGTAGTTTCCCTAATGTGATGTTATGTCCAGATATTTGTAGGACATAGTGCTGCCTGGTCCCCTTAAGTGTTGTGTATTTCTGACACATCAGTGGGCTGATGTGAGAATTTCAATCCTTATCTAGTGGCAAGTAATTGAGTGTTGGACTTGTGCTATTTCAGTCAATATATGTTAGGACAGACGTGACAGTTTTACTGCAGCAACCATGTCAGCTTATCTACGCCAGTATTTTAGATATGTTCCTATTTTCATGGCTTTCTCCCCCCACTTTGTCAGGCCTGGCACAGGTTCATTGCACTAAGGGGGTTCTGAGCCTACTTAAGGACTGTCTAGAGTGTTGCAGTATGTCCAGGTTTATTGCTCATATTTCTGGTCTGTCCCAAAGATGCATTATTTTCATATCTCTGGTAAATCACTGTGAGGATCTGAAGATTTTTGACAGTAAATGATGACATACATTTCAGATTCAGAACTCACATCCTTCAGAACATGTATGCCGAAACAAACCCTGTCACTCTGGCAACATTCTACATTTATAAGAGTGATATTTGAAATATGTCCCTAGTTTTGTCCAATTGTCCCCCATTTGGAAAGCCTCATGCCAGAATTCTTCCAGTAAGGGGTTGGTAAGTATAGTTCTGAGGTATGACTCCATATGGATATATATATATATATATATATATATATATATATATATATATATATATATATATATATATATATGTATGTATATATGTATGTATATATATATATATATATATATATATATATATATATATATATACATACATATATATATACATATATATATATATATATATATATATATATATATATATATATATATATATATATATATATATATATATATATATATATATATATATATATATATATATATATATATATATATATATATATATATATATATATATATATATATATATATATATATATATATATATATATATATATATATATATATATATATATATATATATATATATATATATATATATGTATATATATATATATATATATATATATATGTGTGTGTGTGTGTGTGTGTGTGTGTGTGTGTGTGTGTGCATTGCATATGTATATCATTATTTATATTATGTATATATTTGTCCATAGATATGCATCTCCATACATATATACATGTGTATATGTATAAATACAAAACCTGACTGATTCTAAGGAATTTTTCCCTACTGTTGAACGAGCATATGTTTCCACAACTGAGATTAATTTTCTGGATGTGATAGTTAGGAAATCTGAACTGAATAAGCTTAGTAGTAGTATATATAGGAAACCTACTAGGAGAAATACCTTGCTGCATAGAACTAGTATGCACCCAAGACATATCGCGAAAAATGTCCTGAAGGGACAAGTATATAGAGTTTTAAGATTACATAATGAAGACAATGAAGCAAGAGTGGCACTTGAAAATGTAAAATTAGATTTCCTAGGTAGAGGTTACTCGAAGGAAGAGATTGAGACCACTATAGTTGAGGCCTGGACACAAAGGGACAACAGGTATAAACCATACTTGATGGATGTCACAGAATGATGATCAGTATGATTTAACTTTGACAAATTAGAGGTTTAGAGTAGTTTTTCAACATTCAAGTGATGTAAATGAATATACTTTCATTATTAAAAGACATTGGCATATATTACATGAGGTGCCAGGACTCATGGACAAGATAGGCAATATTCCATCCTTTTCATTTAGAAATAATAAGTCTTTGAAACACCATCTTTGTAACAAGATGGACATAAATAGACCTGTCCAGTCCATGTGGACTGGCACCTTCCCATGCAGACGATGTTCTGCATGCCAACACCTTTATAGAAATAGTACTTTCACACACCCTGTGCGACAATTTACCATCACAAGTCATTGCTATGCTGATTGCAGAACAATGAATGTTGTTTATTTTTCTTTCTGTCAGAAATGTTTTGTATTCTATATAGGTAAAACCAATAGAATGTTCAAGGACAGGATCCTTGAATACATTAGGGACATTAACAACTGTAAAGACAATAATGCCCTGGCTACACATATCAAGGAAACAGATTGCACACATTACTTTAAGCATAGAAAATTTAACTGAAAGTATTGAACAAAAATGTATCCTCTCTCTGAACACTGAGAGATATCCTGGTCTAAATAGTACAACATCTTTAAAACCTTTTTTGAAGTCTCGTCATCTCAGGCGTTAAGTATTTTTACAGCTATCTATGTAGGCATAATATGCATTTTTCATACACACACATATATATATATATATATATATATATATATATATATATATATATATATATGTTTTTTATATACCTCTGATGTGACTCTCTATGCTCTAATATGTATTTCTATGAGTTTTATATGATCCTTTTTTGAAGTCTTCTATGCTCTGATATGATTTTTTATGAGGTCAACTTTATATAGCAGTATGTTTTAGAGAGATTTTTCTAATGTGAGTTCTCCCTGCATATATGTTTTAATGTAATATATTCTCTCTCTCTCTATATATATATGTGTATATATATATATATATATATATATATATATATATATATATATATATATATATATATATATATATATATATATATATATTTTATAGTTATTTTGTATATAAGCTTTCTTACACATCTATTTTAGAGATGCTTTTCATATATACTTTTATTCATGCACATTTATGGACTGCTTTTAGATAAAAAAAATTCTTTATAAATATTTTACTATAGTATTTTTAACTATAGTATTAGCTTGACTTAATTATATAATTGAAATATCTGATTCCTATCAGCTGATAGCTAACGTGAAATAAACTGGTTGGATACATGCTTAGTTTATCTGATGAAGCGACAGGAGCAGTTGTGAAAGCGCTAACATTATTTTACCTTTTATTTCTTTGCAAATAAACGTTGTGGTTGTGTAAGTTTGGTGCAGCTCCTTTTTTCATTATGGTTCCACACCTGGTAATTCTGTGGAAATCTTTACATATGACAGTTATGTATATCTGGCTATTGTGAACAGACTGCCAAAATTGTGTAGCAGTGTTGTCTGTACATGTTTGTTGGGGTGGGTTCGGAGAGTAACAGTTGTGAGTGCCATACATCCTTTTTCTATCTGACTATGCATGCTGATGCAGCTGCTGGTGGTCTATTAGGTCTGTATGCTTGTAGGGGCTGACTGTGCAATGTCCTGTAACACCTTAGGATTCCCAGTACACTGTAAATTGGGCCAGTATATGTCAGTGTAGTGTGTGACTGGCAGTCAGGGTATGTTTGTCCAGACAGTCATTCTACTCTAGAGTTCATTTTGGGTACATTTATGTTGCTGTGACTATGGTGCACATGTTTTTGGGGTTGGACATTTTTGCACCACTCTCTGCTTTTCACTACAGTTCCATCACTGTAGTGCATGCTATATTCAAATATACATGGGTAATTCCCCAGAGGTGATGTGGGGAAGTGTCAGGTTGGTCTTACTGCGCTTCATAATGTGCTGGGTGACATGTTTGGCAGCTGTCAGTGGATTTCCATTCTATTACATCACTGCAGTCATACCGCTACAATGTCGAGAGGCCAAGACGCTGTCCAGATGCATGGCTCATATGTTTGGTTTGTTCCACAGTAAGTTGTTGTCCTTCGCTAATCAGTATGATATCCTGGGGAATGCAGTCAGTAAATGCTAACATCCATTGGTGTTACTGACTTCATATCCCTCAGAAAAGATATGTTACAACAAAGGTGGTAACACCGGCAACTGTCTACATTTATGACAGCAATATGTCCAATATACCCTTGTGTTTGGGAGTCTGTCCCCCAATTGTGTCAGGCTTTGTCCAGATGTCATGTACTAAGAGATTCAGAAGTATGTAGTAACATTATTTATTGCATTCATTCCTGGTACCATGCCATTGATGTCATATACCCCCAGACATGTAACAAGAAAGCAGTGATAGATATGATTCCTGTGCCTATACATTCTGTGGGAAATTATATATTTGAGAGGATTGTGTATGTCTGCCCATTGTTAAAAGACTGTCAGGACTGTGTCGCAGTGTAGTGTGTACATGTTATTTGGGCTGTGTAAGGAGGGGGTATATGCGAGTGTCATGGGCCCTTTTTATCTGACTGTGCATGTTGCTCCAGTTTCTGGTTCCCTATTGCCTGTATATGTTTGTACATGCAGACCGTGACATGTCCCATAACACCTCAGGATTCCTACGACACTGTGACTTGGGGCAGTATATGTAGGGGTAATGTGTGAGTGGCAAATGGGATTTTGTTGCTCACACAGTCATTATACTGTAGTGTTCAGTTTGCTTACTGGGATATCGCTGTGACCATGGTGCAGTTATTTTGGGGTATGCATTTTCACACCAGTTGTGTAACATCCCTGTAATGCCTGTTATGCTTGCTAATGCATGTGTACAGCCCCAGAGCTGGTCTTGGGTAGTGTTATATCAGTCTGATTGTAGTTTGGACATTGCTCAGTAGCTCAGAGTAGTTTCCCTAATGTGTTATGTCCACATATTTGTAGGATGTCCAGTTGTCTGGCCAAAATCTTTGGTCTGGTCCCCATAACTGTTGTGTATTCCTGACACAGTGGGGTGATGTGGGGATTGAGGTCACTAACTAATGAGAAGCAGCTGAGTCCTACAATTGTGATATTTCAGTCGATATATGTTAGGAAATACAGTGCTACTACATCAGTTTTTTCAGCTTATCTATTCACATATTTTGGATATGTCCCTATTTTCAGGCCTTTGTCCCACCACTTTGTCAGGCTTGGTCTGGATTCATTGCACTAAGGGGTTCTGAGCATACCTCTCCACTGCCAGTATTTTCACATAATGTCCAGATGTTTGTCTCATGCTTTTGTTCAGCTCCACAATTTATTTGTATTTGTCTGGTAAATGACGGTGATGATCCAAGGATTTATGTCAGTAAATAATGACATAACATTTCAGTTTCCATCCTCATATCCTTCAGTAATTGTCTGCTGAAACACACTCTGTTGCTGTAGCAAATGTCTTCATTTGTAACAGCAATATTTGAAATATGTCCCTATATATGGCCCATTCCCCCCTTTACAGCCATTGTACAGGCTTCTTGCACTAACAGGTTGAGAGGGATGGTTCTGAGGCATAACTGCACTGCACATTATATACATACACACATATATTTTTTTTTTCCTTCTTTTATATTTTTATTTATGTATATCTATATCATGACTCTACTTTTTCATATGTATGTTTCATCAGACACACACACACACACACACACACACACACACACATATATATATATATATATATATATATATATATATATATATATATATATATATGTGTGTGTGTCTATGTAAATGTCTATATACAACACATGAATGGTTCCACAAAGCTTTCTCCCTAATGTTGTATGCCTCTATTGCATGATATGTTTGAAAAAGTAGCATTAGTTCCTAGAGGTTAGATGGTGTTGTGGTACATTCCTCTGACTATATTGTCCAGGGTCATGGGTTTGGCACTTGGGACTGCTGGCTTTTTTTCATTAATGTTAAATGACCAGAATGCATGATATGTCTGTTAAAGCATTAAAACTTCTCCTAGCTCAGGTGGTGTGGTGACACTTTGCTGTGATTGTAGAGAACAGCATCCCAGGTTTGAGACTTGGCAGGGCTGACTGTTTTGTTGCTGGGCAGAACAAGGTCTGATGGATACTGTGTGATTAAGACATGTTTAAGCTTATTATACTTATAATTTTATATTATAAAATAATATTTATATACATATTATAATTTTATGTTTACCTTCCATGATATCCCCCTATGTGCTTTCATTAAATTATATTCTTGTGTAACTATACTGTATGGTGCACTTGTGTTTATATGGGTGTTTCACATCTTTTCTACATTGACATCTCACTTTTAGAACTGCTACACTACCCTGGTTGACAAAAAAAGTTGCTACATAATTTAAGTTTCCTAAAATAATTTTAACACTACTTTCACATTGAAAAATACATTGCCTTTCTTGGAATTGAAACCATGAAAGCCTGCATGTAAAGCCACAACTCTACCCACTACACTACCTCAGCTTGAAAATTGCACCTGTCTATTTGCATTTAGCTCCTATGGAATGTTTAAGCTATGCAAAGCAGATGACCATAAAGTGTACGTCCATTTAGCTACACTTAAATATTCCTTAGGCTAGTGAAAAAACGTATATATTATTATTATTTTATTAGGTTATATGGGCGTATATTATGGTGTTCTGACAACTACTTGGGACTGCAATAGTGAAATACTGGCATTGATCTGGCTTTCAGGCTTCAATCCTTCAAGGACTCCTGCTAATACATATCCTGTTATCTATCAACTTTCTAATTGTGTGAGGGCAATTTTTTAGGCATGTCTCTAATGCAGTATGTATTCCCCCATCATTTGTGGCTTTGTTAACATGCACTGCTATGAGGGAATATTGGCATACATTTGTGTTCAGACTTCTACCCTTACTTGATTCATGCTGATGTTCTCTATCAATTTTCTCTGTTTGTGGGGCTGTGCTTGTGCTTTTTCACTTTTGGGGATTTATCCCCTGTTATGTGTGCATTTCCACACATTTCCTGCTTTAGCATGTTACAAAAGTATGGTACTGCACTTTAGCAATGCAGGGGGTGTGTCATAGAACCTTCCACACACCCCCTGCTTTGCTTTCTTGTTGCCGTTCTTATTTCAGTGTCCACAGACACTGAAATGATATTTTTTTTTAATTTCAGTGTCTACAGACACTAAAATAATGGTATAATATTAGAGCAAAGCTCTAATATTATGCCAGTTCAGCTTAGAAAGTGCTGTATGGCACTTTCTGAGTGCAGGGGGCTTGTTTAGTGTCCATGCACTACTCGGACATGCCCCCTGCATTCGTTCACGGTTTGTGTCCGTGTAGATTGAACAATAGCATGCCTTCATTAATATGCAAGGCATGCTGCTGTTCTAAATGGACACAAGTCCAAACTAAATACTATGCACGTGGGGAATGCAAGGCCCAACCAAACTATGAAGAAACAAAGATGGCCAGCAAGGTTAGCAGTCGAATATGCAGCCAAGGACCAGGTAGTGAATAATCAGACTTTTATTATAAAACAGACCGGTTTCGGCAATTTAATGCCTTCTTCAGTGTTGAACAAACAATCAAAATGAACACAATAAAAATGCAAATTTATACAAAGTATTGGCCAATAGGCACCTGAATGTGCTGCTAGACCTCATGAATAATGTATAGTATATTGTGTGGAAGCAAACACAAAACTGAGAGCATGGTTAAAAATGAGTGTAATGCCCAAAGACAATAGTACCAAAAGCCTCACAAAAAACAAAACCATAATAGACTATGGGACCATGAAGGCTATAATTATACATAGTAAAATATGTACCTCCATAGTCATAATAATGGTAAATATATGTGGAAGAATAAAAGAGAACCTATAAGGGGCACATTTCAAAACAGACGTAATAATAAATTCTGGCTACTTCCATGATATATATGCATATACATACATGTATATATACACACACACATATATATACATTCACATATAAGAGAAACAATGAAATAATTCAGAAAATATTAATAAAAATTCAGTGCATCCTTCTGCATTTACTAATTGTTAGAAAGGATAATTGGGACCAGGTGGAAAAATCAAGCCCAAAGTAATTGTCCATTGCCTTTCTGTGTGATTGATGATACCTTACAAAAATGAAATGAATAATTCAAAAAATATTATACCAGATATAGTTATTAAAAAAGATAGAAATCAATACAACCTTTTCCTTGGCAAATGTTAAAGATGGTCATTGAGACCAGGTGGAAAAAGAGCGCCCAAAGTGATTATCCAGTACTTTTCCTTGTGATTGAGAATACCATGCCACCCTTGTGGGTTGCTACGATCACCCACTATACGGTCAATAATCATGTACATGAACTGTGCTTGTACATGTTTTGATACATGTCGATATAAAGCATTGGTCTCCCTTTTGTTTTTAATGTCACTACGGTGTTCATTTATTCGTGACTTGAGTGGCCTGGAAGTCTGTCCCACATAAAATGCCCCACAATGGCATGATGCCAGGTACACATCCTAATCACTACTACAGTTTCCGAAGATTTTGCAGTCAAAGACCCTGCTGGTGTTACGACTCGAAAAGTTCTGAGACTTAGTGATCTGTTTGCAAGACCCACAGTGGCCACATGGGTGTGTGCCCAATAATTCATGTCCCATTATTGTAAGTTGTTTATGAATTGCTCCACCACTACCAATATGTTTATAATGAGAAAGGTGGGACCCCAATGTTTTACCTTTTCTATAGGAAAATTGACATTCCTCACCCAAAACTGATCTGAGTTGTTCATTGGCTAGTAGTATATTCCAATGTCTATTGACGATGTCCCTAATAACATAATAGTTCCTACCATATGTAGTGATGAATCTGATGGTTGTTGGTCTGGAATCACCAGAAGGGATGTTATAATCTAACAATCTGTTCCTTTTCATCTGAGAGGATCGTGTCCATGCAGTATTAATATCTGAAAAATTATATCCCCTACTGGCAAATCTGCGACTTAAATCAAGACTAGCAATGTCATAATCTGACTGGGTGGAACGAAGGCGTTTCATGCGCATAAATTGTGAAACCGGGATGTTTCTGATAGTATGACGTGGGTGCATGCTTGATGCATGTAATAAAGTATTATATTGGGGGTATTTGCGAAACACTCTGGTGGCCAAAGTATGATCATGATTTCTAAAGATCATTACATCCAAAAAATTGATAATCTGCATATCATAAGTCATAGAAAATTCGATTTCCCAGATGTTGCCATTGAGATAATCCACAAATTCATGCAAATAACCCACATCCGCACGCCATACCATCCAACAGTCATCCAGGTACCTACGCCAGATGTCCATTTCAACCAGGTATATATTGTGAGATGTATCATAAATCATGCACTCTTCAAAAAATGCCATAAACAGGTCGGCATAAATGGGAGCAAAAGATGCTCCCATAGCTGTACCCTGTAATTGCCAATAGCATTGTCCTTGAAAATAAAAAACATTTTTGTTGAGTACATGTTCTGACATGCATATCAATAGCGTATTGAATCCTGGTGAGTATAAACCTGCCCTATCCAACCAATATTTAAGGGCTTGTAATCCAGCCCAATGTGGTATACTGGTGTACAAGGCTTTGACATCCAGTGAGCACATTAGCCACCCTGGCTCCAATTGTGTATCCTCGATGATTTTCAGGAACTGTGTAGTGTCTTGTAGCCTTGCCCTGACCAAACCCAAGAAAGGTTTGAGATATTGTGTAAGGAAGGCGGACAAGGGTTCAGTCAAAGACCCAATACCCGAAACTATGGGTCTTCCCGGAGGTTTGGTTAATGATTTGTGAATCTTGGGTAGTAGATACATAATCTGCTTGCGGGGCTCCTTAACCAAAAGTTGTGTAACACATTTTTTGCTGATGATGCCCTCCTCACATGCTAGATTCAGAAATGAGCCAATTTCATGCTTGAAATTCGGGGTTGGGTCTATGGCCATGTTCATATAACATGCTGTGTCCGATAGTTGGGATAAACCCTCTTGAAGGTAATCACTCATGTTTTGTACAACCACAGCCCCACCCTTATCTGCTGGTAATACAACTATATCTTTGTTGTTACGTAATTGTTGGAGGGCAATGCTCTCCTGTTGTGATAGATTATGTTTCAACATATGTGTCCATAATTCTGAAAGTGTAGATCCCTGAATACTGACTGCATAAAAATTGACACATGCTTGTTCATGGGGGGCTGGAACTCAGATTTATCAAATCTGAATTCATTTGATCTCTGAGATGTGTCATCTGCAAAAAATAACTTAAGGTTAAGACTACGACAAAAGTTAATAACATCTGTAACTATGTGATATTCATTAGAAAAAAAGCCAGGTATAAAACTAAGCCCTTTATTCAAAAGAGTATATTGATCACCAGACAAATGTACATTGGATAAGTTTAAAACATTTTGGTTTAATTGTTCATCTTGACTTATGTTAGAAAGTTCTGGATCAAGCCCTCCAGGGAATGTTCTAATGGATCTTTTCTTGTGTTTCCTGCCTCCTCTGTGTTTGGAACCATTTCTAAAGGGATATTTGTGTTTGTTTTCTTTTTATGTGGTGACCCCTATCCCCTGAGCTATCATAATCTGTGAGAGAGGAATCCTCTCCTGAAGTGCTGTTGTTGAACCCATCCCTGTTTTTAAGAATAGATCTTGGTCTCTTCCTAGGGCGACCAGAGGCAGGCCCCTGACCAACATCTGCAAATCTGACAGAGTGATTAAGCTCAAAGGGTCGTCCCCTTTGGTAGTCAGAATAATCTCTATGGAATTTTTTAATCTTCCTTTCTTTGATAATTTTTTCGTGGTTTGTCAATTCTCTGGATAACTTCTTAATGTTATCCTGAAATTTAGGTGACCAGAGCCTAACAGGGGTTTACCATACGTTTGAGTCGCGACATCTTCCTGTTGACATTGTTGGTTTGGACTAGATGTCAGTCTTTACGGATACTTCACCTGATGGATTGAGTGACATTTCGATTTGGAACAAGAATTTTTCTTTTTAGGGACTCAATTTTATTTTTATAATTACATCCTCTATACTCTATATATATATATATATATATATAGCTTTGTGTTTAATGTATATGGCTTTTCCATACAGTGTATAATAGTTGGGCATTGTTGTGCTTATTAGGTACTTTGTTCAAGGGATAAGTGCATATTTCTATGTTGGAATTCCATATACAGTTTTTGTTATCTGTTTAACAAATTGACGGAAATTATTGGGACTGACTGTTTATTAGGACAGTGAGTCCACGGGGATATTTTAGATTGATACATATGTATGTCTAACGCTTTGGGATCTTGTTGGAATTGTTCAGCACTGGATCTTCCACTTTAATAATTTAATTTTCATTGGTGCGACTCTATCCTAAAGGCAGATATTATTCGAATGTTAAAGTATTTGGGATATTATCAATGCATATATGATATCTTAATATTTTTGTTTTGTAACAACAATCTATGTTTGTAGTTACGGTTTAACCAGGGATTATTAACAAATTATTTGAGGTGAGCCTATTGTAGGAATACTCTGGATTAGATGTTTCACAAGCAATTTTGTTCTCTTATCATATTGTATTAGAGGGCAAGTTCGATAGGTATATATTTGAATTTCATGGCAAGAGTTATACCTGGATTACATTGATTTTGGAAAATACAGTTCTTACCAAATCTGTATTTCATGGAACATAAGGTGATTGAACCAGTGGATGTATCTTGTATAGAGGGAAGCTATATGACCTGGCCTGTAATATAGACACATATATATTGTGATTTGTTTTGGGCCCCACAAGCATTCATGTATGCAGTAAGGACCTTTATACTGCAAATTTTACATTGCAATATTGCGAAACTGTTGGGATATTAGTTGATCCCTACTTTATGATTCATCTACTGAGATCTTTAGTTTATTACAAGGCTTTCTATGATACATCCATTTATGTTGGATGGTCATTTGAATAAGTGAACATACATTGGTGATGTTTGTGGGTCTTACAATATATAACCATCAAACTTGCGTAGTGGTTGTTTCACTTTACTGGGCGCATTTCAGTTCGCTGTATAGCCAGGTACCAATCAGTATATTTAGTTTATACCAACCAATATAATCAGGTCTATCACCTAGAATTATTTTGGTTACTATTAGTAAGGACCTTTTTTTGCCTTGACTTTAGTACCCTGAACCTTGTGACTATATTTACTTGCATTTCTCTTATCCAGCTATATATGTGTTGGATACATATCTGGCAGTATTCCTCTGGTCAGGTATTATTATCTACCTCTTCAGGATTATTGGTATATTGTTGAACCTCTTTCCCATATCTACCCTCCTGATTTTTCAGGACGGCGTACTAGTTTGGGTACTTTGTCAGGGCGGCTGGGGAGCCTCTCACCAACCTCTGCTATAATTGGAGTAAATATTGTAGTTTTTTCTGGGTTTGCCAACAACTGCCACTCTCTCTTGTTATTATTTACTTTTTAGTTTAAATTGGACATCCACAGCATGGACCTAGAGAGCATACTATTTGGATTATGTGCCGATCGGAAGGATATTGGAGTGTTTGGGATCAATACCTCACCAGGCAGTAATCCAAGTAACACGGATCAACATATTTCATCTGACTGTGATATGTCCTTCCATTCTCTTACCAAGGGACTCAAAACTTTGAGATCTAATATATGGCATCTGAAACTATTCAGAGCATATTCTAACAGGAATATTGCTCCTAGGGGATTGAGAATATGGCTCCAACCATTGGTAGGAAGACCGGATGACAAGTTGAATTGTGATTGGAAAGAGGCTTTACAAATAGGGTCCATGTTATTTGTGAATGTCCTTTTACAATATTATGAGAGAATGGTAGATGTGAATATTCAGGAGGTTAAAACATTGTGTTGTGATTGCAAAAAATTTGAGTCCTTACCTAAATTTCAGGATAACATTAAGAAGTTATCCAGAGAATTGACAAACCACGAAAAAATTATCAAAGAAAGGAAGATTAAAAAATTCCATAGAGATTATTCTGACTACCAAAGGGGACGACCCTTTGAGCTTAATCGCTCTGTCAGATTTGCAGATGTTGGTCAGGGGCCTGCCTCTGGTCGCCCTAGGAAGAGACCAAGATCTATTCTGAAAAACAGGGATGGGTTCAACAACAGCACTTCAGGAGAGGATTCCTCTCTCACAGATTATGATAGCTCAGGGGATAGGGGGTCACCACATAAAAAGAAAACGAACAAAAATATCCCTGTAGAAATGGTTCCAAACACAGAGGAGGCAGGAAACACAAGAAAAGATCCATTAGAACATTCCCTGGAGGGCTTGATCCAGAACTTTCTAACATAAGTCAAGATGAACAATTAAACCAAAATGTTTTAAACTTATCCAATGTACATTTGTCTGGTGATCAATATACTCTTTTGAATAAAGGGCTTAGTTTTATACCTGGCTTTTTTTCTAATGAATATCACATAGTTACAGATGTTATTAACTTTTGTCGTAGTCTTAACCTTAAGTTATTTTTTGCAGATGACACATCTCAAAGATCAAATGAATTCAGATTTGGTAAATCTGAGTTCCAGCCCCCCATGAACAAGCATGTTTCAATTTTTATGCAGTCAGTATTCAGGGATCTACACTTTCAGAATTATGGACACACTATGTTGAAACATAATCTATCACAACAGGAGAGCATTGCCCTCCAACAATTACGTAACAACAAAGATATAGTTGTATTACCAGCAGATAAGGGTGGGGCTGTGGTTGTACAAAACATGAGTGATTACCTTCAAGAGGGTTTATCCCAACTATCGGACACAGCATGTTATATGAACATGGCCATAGACCCAACCCCGAATTTCAAGCATGAAATTGGCTCATTTCTGAATCTAGCATGTGAGGAGGGCATCATCAGCAAAAAATGTGTTACACAACTTTTGGTTAAGGAGCCCCGCAAGCAGATTATGTATCTACTACCCAAGATTCACAAATCATTAACCAAACCTCCGGGAAGACCCATAGTTTCGGGTATTGGGTCTTTGACTGAACCCTTGTCCGCCTTCCTTACACAATATCTCAAACCTCTCTTGGGTTTGGTCAGGGCAAGGCTACAAGACACTACATAGTTCCTGAAAATCTTCGAGGATACACAATTGGAGCCAGGGTGGCTAATGTGCTCACTGGATGTCAAAGCCTTGTACACCAGTATACCACATTGGGCTTGATTACAAGCCCTTAAATATTGGTTGGATAGGGCAGGTTTATACTCACCAGGATTCAATACGCTATTGATATGCATGTCAGAACATGTACTCAACAAAAATGTTTTTTATTTTCAAGGACAATGCTATTGGCAATTACAGGGTACAGCTATGGGAGCATCTTTTGCTCCCATTTATGCCGACCTGTTTATGGCATTTTTTGAAGAGTGCATGATTTATGATACATCTCACAATATATACCTGGTTGAAATGGACATCTGGCGTAGGTATCTGGATGACTGTTGGATGGTATGGCATGCGGATGTGGGTTATTTGCATGAATTTGTGGATTATCTCAATGGCAACATCTGGGGAATCGAATTTTCTATGACTTATGATATGCAGATTATCAATTTTTTGGATGTAACGATCTTTAGGAATCATGATCATACTTTGGCCACCGGAGTGTTTCGCAAATACCCCCAATGTAATACTTTATTACATGCATCAAGCATGCACCCACGTCATATTATCAGAAACATCCCGGTTTCACAATTTATGTGCATGAAACGCCTTAGTTCCACCCAGTCAGATTATGACATTGCTAGTCTTGATTTAAGTCGCAGATTTGCCAGTAGGGGATATAATTTTTCAGATATTAATACTGCATGGACACGATCCTCTCAGATGAAAAGGAACAGATTGTTAGATTATAACATCCCTTCTGGTGATTCCAGACCAGCAACCATCAGATTCATCACTACATATGGTAGGAACTATTATGTTATTAGGGACATCGTCAATAGACATTGGAGTATACTACTAGCCAATGAACAACTCAGATCAGTTTTGGGTGAGGAATGTCAATTTTCCTATAGAAAAGGTAAAACATTGGGGTCCCACCTTTCTCATTATAAACATATTGGTAGTGGTGGAGCAATTCATAAACAACTTACAATAATGGGACATGAATTATTGGGCACACACCCATGTGGCCACTGCGGGTCTTGCAAACAGATCACTAAGTCTCAGAACTTTTCGAGTCGTAACACCAGCAGGGTCTTTGACTGCAAAATCTTCGGAAACTGTAGTAGTGATTGGGTTGTGTACCTGGCATCATGCCATTGTGGGGCATTTTATGTGGGGCAGACTTCCAGGCCACTCAGGTCATGAATAAATGAACACCGTAGTGACATTAAAAACAAAAGGGAGACCAATGCTTTATATCGACATGTATCAAAACATGTACAAGCACAGTTCATGTACATGATTATTGACCATATACTGGGTGATCGTAGCAACCCACAAGGGTGGCATGGTATTCTCAATCACAAGGAAAAGTACTGGATAATCACTTTGTGCGCTCTTTTTCCACCTGGTCTCAATGACCATCTTTAACATTTGCCAAGGAAAAGGTTGTATTGATTTCTATCTTCTTTAATAACTATATCTGGTATAATATTTTTTGAATTATTCATTTCATTTTTATAAGGTATCATCAATTACACAGAAAGGCAATGGACAATTACTTTGGGCTTAATTTTTCCACCTAGTCCCAATGATCCTTTCTAACAATTAGTAAATGCAGAAGGATGCACTGAATTTTTATTAATATTTTCTGAATTATTTCATTGTTTCTCTTATATGTGAATGTATATATATGTGTGTGTATATATACATGTATGTATATGCATATATATCATGGAAGTAGCCAGAATTTATTATTACGTCTGTTTTGAAATGTGCCCCTTATAGGTTCTCTTTTATTCTTCCACATATATTTACCATTATTATGACTATGGAGGTACATATTTTACTATGTATAATTATAGCCTTCATGGTCCCATAGTCTATTATGGTTTTGTTTTTTGTGAGGCTTTTGGTACTATTGTCTTTGGGCATTACACTCATTTTTAACCATGCTCTCAGTTTTGTGTTTGCTTCCACACAATATACTATACATTATTCATGAGGTCTAACAGCACATTCAGGTGCCTATTGGCCAATACTTTGTATAAATTTGCATTTTTATTGTGTTCATTTTGATTGTTTGTTCAACACTGAAGAAGGCATTAAATTGCCGAAACCGGTCTGTTTTATAATAAAAGTCTGATTATTCACTATCTGGTCCTTGGCTGCATATTCGACTGCTAACCTTGCTGGCCATCTTTGTTTCTAAATGGACACAAACCATTCTTGCATGGAGCTTCTTGAATCCAAGGGAATGTCTTTGTGCTATTTTGATGCATGGTTCACCGACCACCCACACTAGTCTGCAGTTTGCTTCAAATGGTTTGGAACCTGTGCACTATTAAGGGTGTGATTCTATTAATGAGGCACACTCTGAACAGTACTGTGCACAAGCTACACCATGCATATCTCATACATATCAGCAATCTCCATGAATCAAGTGGTCATTTTTTTTTAATTTTCAACACAATAGAACATATAACAGAACAGACTGTTACAATTTCAAGTTTATGGGTGGTATTCATAGTCTGGGGTGGTGTACAGCAAAGAACTGTTGACAGAGGTGCTATGCAGATATGTAAATAAGGTCAATGCAATGTAGTTGTGTTAAATACAGAAATGTGAAGCAAATTCTATAACCATGCCCTTTTTTCAAAATGTGTAAATTGTATAAAGGTCATCTTTTCGACATGCAAGCTGTTTCACAGTATTGTAAATTGTATGTGCCTTACCAAATCAAGAGCAAGTGCAGTTGAGCACAGTCACCCTTAAAGCATTATAGCAAAGCTGCAGACTGTGCAGTAGCTAAAAGTTTTTTTTTTTTTTGAATTAATGGGATTAGAGCATTTTCTTATAGGAATATCCTTTTGTGGATACCCTAATGGTTTCATTAAAGATGGAAAGGGGTGATAGAAAGATTGAAAGTGGGTCTACAAACAAATAAGGAAATGCACAAGGGAAACATCAAGAGGGTTTGAGCTGGAAGAGGCAGGAAAAGATGGGCACTATGTTTTTGTTGGAGCTGGACACTATTTTTCAGAAGTATTTTTTTTTTTTTTTTGTAGAAGATAGTATGCATGGAAAATATGGAAAAGAATGTAAGGGAAATCATAAGGAAAGAAGAGTTGAGAAAGTCTCAACTGTGTAGCTAGTCCACAGAGCCTCAAACATATCCACTTCCACATGGTGTTGGAGTGGAAATCCTCAATGTTGAGGGACAGGGGTATGAGTTGACACGCTGGTCGGCACCAACTGGGTAATTGTGTCTTCAACCGGCTAATGAGAGGCTTTTACTGGTGTAATTTTCCTGTCCACTACCTCTTCCACTATGTCCTCAACCAAACTCTGAAGCCTCTGTTCAGTGAGACTTGCCAGTCTTCCACATGCTAGAGTGCCTGCAGGACCAGGGCCACTACTCCGACCCTGTGAGAATGGCCTGGGCAGTGTGTGCCTGGACTACTCATGAGGGATTTGTTCTTGCATAAAAGAAAAATGAATTGGGAAGAAGCAAAACAACAAGGTAAAAAGAAACAAATAAGCAAAATAATAAATAAAAGAGAAAAAAGGGGTGAGGAGAGACAGAACAGAAAAAAAAGCATAGTAAATCCACACAATACTGTCATATTGCAAGATATCAAGTCAATACACCATTCCAAGAAATATTTTATTAAAGTAGGGGAAGTGCTTATGTATATATTTGGATTAGTGATTGGGGATGTGCTTATGTAACTTGGACACATGTGGAAGAGTAGTGCTTATGTGTATACTTGGATTAGTGATTGGGGATGTGCTTATGTAACTTGGACACATGTGGAAGAGTAGTGCTTATGTGTATACTTGGATTAGTGATTGGGGATGTGCTTATGTAACTTGGACACATGTGGAAGAGTAGTGCTTATGTGTATACTTGGATTAGTGATTGGGGATGTGCTTATGTAACTTGGACACATGTGGAAGAGTAGTGCTTATGTGTATACTTGGATTAGTGATTGGGGATGTGCTTATGTAACTTGGACACATGTGGAAGAGTAGTGCTTATGTGTATATTTGGATTAGTGATTGGGGATGTGCTTATGTAACTTGGACAAATGTGGAAGAGTAGTGCTTATGTGTATATTTGGATTAGTGATTGGGGATGTGCTTATGTAACTTGGACACATGTGGAAGAGTAGTGCTTATGTGTATACTTGGATTAGTGATTGGGGATGTGCTTATGTAACTTGGACACATGTGGAAGAGTAGTGCTTATGTGTATACTTGGATTAGTGATTGGGGATGTGCTTATGTAACTTGGACACATGTGGAAGAGTAGTGCTTATGTGTATACTTGGATTAGTGATTGGGGATGTGCTTATGTAACTTGGACACATGTGGAAGAGTAGTGCTTATGTGTATACTTGGATTAGTGATTGGGGATGTGCTTATGTAACTTGGACACATGTGGAAGAGTAGTGCTTATGTGTATACTTGGATTAGTGATTGGGGATGTGCTTATGTAACTTGGACACATGTGGAAGAGTAGTGCTTATGTGTATACTTGGATTAGTGATTGGGGATGTGCTTATGTAACTTGGACACATGTGGAAGAGTAGTGCTTATGTGTATACTTGGATTAGTGATTGGGGATGTGCTTATGTAACTTGGACACATGTGGAAGAGTAGTGCTTATGTATATACTTGGATTAGTGATTGGGGATGTGCTTATGTAACTTGGACACATGTGGAAGAGTAGTGCTTATGCATACTTGTTGAATTGAAATGGTTTTGTGTTTCACTTCCATACTTTCCAAACACATTTTACAGTACACAGTCAACAAGTATGAAAGAAATCACTAACTACTGCAGGTAATCGTGCTTAAAATGATAGAATAACTCATTTTCATTGATCTTTTCCTGTCTTCCTTAGAATTTCTTTCAACTGCAAAGTCATAACAACTGTTGTTTGTGGGATTACCACTTTGGTTGTAAAAGCATTGCTGGACTACTGCTTTTGCTACCCTTAATTATGTGTAATAATTTCTTCATGGTTAGTTAAGTAATACATAGCTTATGGATACCTGCTACTCTTACCAGAAGATTCCATCAGCCTCTTGGTTCTTTTCTGTTCTTGTTGAGAATTGTACAGTACTTTGTCTTGTTCACCTGTATTTAACTGCTTTCTGCATATACACATATGTCTTATATTCCCTTAATCATTTTCATTTCGGTCTTATCCTGTCAGATTGCAACTTTCTAATGCATATATATGTTGCATAATTAAAATCCAGTAGTGAAATATTCTACTGCATTGTGTAGGATAGCGAAGAACTTTGAATACAGGTAAGTCTTTTATTTAAAAAAATGCATGTATCTCTCTGTAGAAAACCTGAACTACAAAGGCTGAAATATAAAAATTCAAGGAAGTGTGAATTTCATCTTCTGCAGAACTTTGTCTAATCTAAAATAATGAAGTAAAACAGCTTGTTCTCTGAAAGGGTATTTGCAGCTCATCATTAAAGCAAAATAACAACTACTTCCCACCCCAACAGTCAGTCTAACTAGGATGTGTTGATTGGGTGACTGTCATTTCAGCCATATTGTATGTGCTGAAATAAATACTTATGAACAAACAATTAAGTTCAGCTATTCTTTTTATTTATATTTAGTTCCCTCTCACAAAACTTGTCTTATTGTAATACTTCAAAAAGCCTTACAGCTTTTTCAATATAATGCTAAACAATTCTTTACATCAGTAACTGCAAGTTTTGTTCATAACTGTATTACATGCAGACCATTACTAATGCATTCACATAGTTACCTGGAGAGATTACATATACTTTACTGTGCCAGGACTAGAATGAGGAAAGTATGGTAAGGGCTGTATTAACCAGGACTAGAACCACTCCCTGTTGGGTGTGACATCATCTTGACCAAAACCTTTTTACTAGTATGATCATTTGACCAGGTATTGATAACATTGACATGTCTGGTATAACCACAAATGCTTTGTAACACCCTATTTTTTCTCAAAGGCAAGCACTTACCAGGCTACAAAATTACAAATAGATTAGGCTTTGCCAGTAATATTTCTTCGTAACATCTTATATTTTTCTTATGTCTGGATTAGGTTTCATGCATTCAAGTCTGACCTACATTTTTTATCTTCAAGTTTTTTTCTTTTATTTATTAATAGGTAGCTGAGAAAGAAATGTCAATAATAATGTCAGGAAGCATTTCTAGGACTTATTCATATGTATTACCTGTTAGGGTGTGACATACAGACCTGGATGGCCAGTGATTAGCATTCATATGCACGGCAACCTGGCATTCAGATGACTCCATTTTGAATTTTACCATTACAGTATATCTGTATATTAGCTAATTTTGGCCAAGCAGCATGTGTTCATGAACAGGTTGCAATTGCTGCAGTGGGCTGCAGAGTTTGCAAACTTCTGCAGCATGTCCATGCCTTCTCAGACTTGTTTATGTATCATGTCATGTGTTCGTAATTGTTAAAAATCTATAATATGCTGATGTACCTTGTAACATGTTTGCATTATACTATGATTCATAGACATGCCTTCGAAATAATAAGACCCTAAAGAACCATCTTTGTTATAAATCTAGTTTAAATAGGACTACTCTTAGATCAGATAGAGTAGGTACATATACATGCAGGAGTTGTACTGCCTGTGCATGTATACACACAGGTACTAACTTTGTACACCCTAAGCTGGGCTTTAGAATAGAGCCTTCTCACTATGCTGACTGTAAAACAGTCAATGTAATATATTTGTGTTATTGTGTCAAATGTTTTTCATATTATATTGGCATGACTAATCGACAGTTCAAAGACAGGATACTTGAGCATATGAGGGGTATAAGAAATATAAAGGAAAGTAGTGCCTTGGCTATGCACATCAAGAATGCACGTAGTGAGCATGATTAAGTTTCTGGTCTTGGAAATACCTGCAGTCAGAAAAAGGGAGGAGGTATGAGGAATATTACTGAGGCGGCTAAACAAAAATGGATTATATTACTGTGCGCTGATAAAGCACATGGTTTGAATAATATGGTCTCCATTGAACCTTTCCTGAAAGAGAGATAGTTGAGACACTAGTTTTTAGTTTATATATGCTGTGATGTTTTTAAAAAATATTAAGTACGACTTCAAATAATTTAATTGTTTTTAACTGAAGTAATTAATGTTAATTGGAATACTATTTAATGTGGTTGTTTTGTCAATTTTATCTAAGTCTGATGAACAGGTGAACCCTTGAAAGCGCTTGCTTACTTACAATAAATTAGATATTCTGCTGTGTTACATCCAGTGCTACAGTGTTTTTTCTCATGCATGTAAAGTAATCTAATTTGCATACTAAATGTGTTATTTGGCCTGAAATTATGCTGCAAAACTGAGCTGCACTTTATTGATTCACAAATAGCAGATTGGTGGCAAATTACTTAAGACACCTCAAACATCCAAAAGTAAGAAAAACTTTATAAAATAAGTAATAGTCATTTTCAGGGCAATTAGCAGTTTCTGTCATAGTGTTTTAAAGGACAATTGCAATGTTTTTTTTGAACTGTATTGTGCTTTTACATTCAATCACTGTTTTGCTTGCAGTTTATTTGAGATGTGCTTCCATACATTGAAAATGTAATAACTGAACAATACATTGTTATTCTCCATGCAAAGTAAACCTTGTTATTGAACTTGTCGATGCTTACTCTGCATAAGGCAGAAATATGGATGTGTAGCAAAACTGTTTTTTACTAATGTCAGTGAGGGAGAGTATCTGTCAGTGGCAGACTGTACTGGTTTTTTGTACTGAAAAAGCTGAAGTTGTGCTCTTTGAAATCACACCCGTGTTAGATTGTTTCTATAGCTGTGCTGGTTGCAGGAATAACAGGCCAGTGGATTACACTTTAACTACTGATGTCCTGCAGACAGTAGTGTAGTAAGTGCCTGACAGTCCCCTTTATTTATGCATTTATTTATTTTTTCTTGTATAATACAGATGCAGAATAAGAGATCCTGGCATAGACATGATAACTTGGCAGCACTTAGGACATATGACAAACTGTCGTTTGGTAAAGGGAGGCCCAGACAGTCTGAGAAGAGCAAAGCATGAAACCAAGTAGTTTTTGAAATCAATGCAGTTGGAGACAGAAAGATTCTGGCACAGTGCAAGAAAAGTACAAATAACATGGTAGGATGTACTAGAAGCAAGGCCAGTTAGAATTAATTTTCCAGGACCACTACGGTGAGCCTCTAAATCTTAGTAAGTTAACACCAGATGATGAATTTCTTCTGTCTTCTTTAATTTCTTCAAGTCTTTTGGGTTTCAAATACCATGACAGGAATGGACCCAATTCCTTAGTCAAAGTAAGACTGAAGTTCTTGAAATTAATTTTGCTTCAATCTTTGATGTTAGCAAGAAGTGCTCTTTGCAGCACCCACAACTTGTCCAGGCCTGACTCCTTCTGCAATTCATACAGAGTTACATGTATCAGTGGCATATTCAAGTACGATTGTAAATTCATTTTTACGAGACCCATTGCTCCTACCACTATCGTAACGTTCTGAATATCCTTCTTCAACATTGCCCTCATTTCTGCCTGCAAATCCTGGTATTTTATGACTTTGTGTCTGTCTGTATGTAAGAGAATATAGTCACTGGGTGTAGCAATTTCATTGATCCATGCTACTTTTGTCTTCTTTTCATGGACTACTATATCTGGTTTTCACACATCTATTTTTTGAACTGTTGGTAATGGTTGATTCCATGTGATATAAACTTTATCATTTTCTATTATGCTTTGTGGCTCATGTTTCCAATGATTTTCAGATATGTCAATAATAGTGTTTGCATAATCCCCAGTGCAACAGTCTTGCCACATTATTATGCCTTTCACTGTGCAGTCCTTCTGCCACTGGTATATCACAACCAGCAACAAGATGTGTGACTGTTTCCAATTCTCTTTCACAAAACCTACATTTGTCTGTTCAATGGACTTTGTAAATCATCATGTACATAGTCCACTATACTGTGCCACCAATATTAACCTGTCATTTTTTATTTAAATTCACCTTTCCTTATCTATTCCTCCATCTGATCCTGATCAACATGAGGTTATTCTAAGATATTTCTATACTTGCAACTATATTTATGCATTTTCAACATTTCTTGCCTTCTCATCTGATCCTTCACCTTATATTCTTTCTTTTGTTTTTTGGCATATTCATTTACTGCTTTATTTTTTTTTTTGTCTACTTCTGATTTGATTTCCATTCTCACATGATGCCCATATGCTTCTGCTAAACTAAGCAGGGAAGTCATCTTAGGCTTATTCTCATCATGTTTTAAAACTTTATCTATTTTTGAATCTTGTGAGGTCAGCAGATATGCATGCAGTTCTACAAATCCAGAGCTATATAGGTAATCAATTTTGAGGAGGCCCATACCTCCTTCAGAATGGGGAATATATAGTCTTGGTGTACACTGATTTTTATAAATCATTTGATAAGCATGAAGCATCCTTCTTGTTTTCTTGCCCAACTGATCCAACACCTTTTGAAGACAATCAGTCACTCCAAAACTGTAAGTTAAGACAGGAAGAGCAAATTGGTTATTAGCTTGGACTTTGTTCCTATATGTCAGTGTTGCTTTCACTATTAATTTTAATCTTCTAAAATATTCCTTTATTTCTTAATAAGTTTTATTCACATTTGTTCATGTTTTACTGTTAATGCTTCATCAATTCCCAAATATTTATACACTCCCTCTTGCTTGAGTTCTTTTATATCACATTCCTGTGCCAGGCTGAAGAGTTCTTGGTGCTGCAGCTTTCCTGCTTTAACGGTTGCTTTTGCACATTTATCAAGACAAAATTATAGTCTTATATCATCTGAAAAAGTTTTGATTGCATGCAGTTGTGCTTTCAGTTCCACATCTGACGAACTATACAGTTTTAAATCATCAACAAAAAGAAGATGGGAAGTCATTATTTTTTCTGGGAACCAAACTGTAGCCATGACCTAATCTGTTAAGCAGACAGCTTAATGGGTTAAGAGAAAGCCAAAAGAGCAACAGTGACAAAGAGCCACCCAGGTATATCCCCCTTTGAATTTTTAACCCTGGAATAATAATCTCTTTTATCATGGCTTAACTGCAAAGTGGTTTATCACTGTTTCATGGTTATACATTTTAAAGCACTCTTTTATCCTTGAATGTGGAATACTGTCAAATGCTTTTTTTGTTGTCTATCCATGCCATACTTAGTATTTTTCCCTTTTTACAGTTCTCCATTATGACTTTATTTAACAACAAATGATCCTTTGTTCCATATGACTTTCTTTTGTTACCCTTTTCTTCTATTGCCATTACTGAGTTTTCTTCTGCATGACTATAAACTCTGTCAGCATCAGTTCCACTGTATAGTTTATACATCATTGGAAGTCAAGTTATTGGTTTATAGTTTTCAGATATCTTATGATTTCACTCTTAAGAAAGAGTATTCTTTTTCCTGTTGTTAACCAGGTTGGTGTTTGCTCAGGGTGTGCATATAAACAGTTCTTACTGATGACTAAATCTTCATGTAAAGATGTTTAAACTTTTAGCCACAAGTTATGTACTTCATATGGCCCTGGGGTTTTCCAATTAGGAGATTTTTTCACTTTGTTTCAATGTCTCTGGCCATTAATTCATCTCATTTCATACACTGTACATTTCAACTTTTTACTCTTTCTTTTTTCTATCCATTCAGCATCTTTATTATGTTCCACAGGGACTTCATAGATATTTCTCCAAAATGTATCTATTTCTTCTTTTTTTTTGGTGGTGTTTCAATTCCTTTTTCCTTGTTTCCTAATTCTCTATAAATCTTTTTCTGTGTTATCAATAATTTGCTTATTTTATACTTTTCTTTATATTTATTTGCACATCTTCTAAATTTTTCTGGCTGTGCTGATATTTTAGATAATTTGCGATAGTGCACTGTAGATCCCGATCTGTTCTGATACTGCACATTGCTTTTCCCTCTCCTATACTCTTCTAGCAGTGACACATCTTGTCTTAATTGCTTTATAGCTTTGTCTATTTGACACTTATATGAAAACATTCAATTTCTCCACTTCCTTTCCCTTACTGTCCTGTGTTTTCTGTGGCAAGACTTTATCTGTTATTAATTTAGATGCAAAATAATATATCATATTTATTTCTGTTATAACAAACGAAACTCTATGAACAGTCTTAATTACTGTGTTTATTTGTTTTATCAAACTTCTAACTTTTTGGGTTTTATTGGCTTTCTGTTATACATGAGCAGCTGTGGTGGTGCAGCAGTTAGCACTGCAACTTCACAACAAGAGGTTCTCTGGTTCAATCCTCAGCTGGGGTGCCTTCTGTGTGGAGTCTCCATGTCCTCCCTGTTGTTGTGTGGGTTTCCTCTGAGTGCTGCAATTTCATCCCACATCCCAAATACATGCTGTAGATGGTTTGGATGCTCTAAATTGGCATGAGTGTGTGCCTTCTGTGGAAGTTTGGGAGCTGGGCTGGAAACTCAACACTGTAAAACTCCACTGCCAATCATGAGCAGACAGGTGATCTGCTGTGGTGACCCCTAACTGGGAAAAGCCAGCAGCATTGGCTTTCTGATATATATTTCTTTCAATGATCTTAATATGTCTGCCCAGTTTTATTAAATTAAGCCACTCTTCTCTTTGATTATTTTCTTCTAAACTGAGGACACATTCTTTGCTATCCAATTCCTGTGGGCATTCTACTCGAAGTCCCAGAGAAGTTTCCTGTGCCACATTCTCTTCAGTTTCATCTTGTGTCTTCCATTGCTCTCTCATATGGGAACTCACTGGCCTATCATTCTACAACATTCACTGTGTCATAGTTGCCACAGTTTGCTGTTCCCTCCCTTGCTGTGCAGCTCCATCTGAACTTTTGGACTAGTTTCTTATGGGAGGCTCTAAAGTATCTTCATATGGCAACTGATCAGATGTTTTCTGCTGCACAGCTACCTCCTTAATTTGGGGATTCATTGCTCTAGTCTGCTGTGATGTTATCAGAGTTAGGTTTTGTGCACTAAATCCTTCACTTCACAGGTAATCCATAACCTCAGATTTTATTTCTTTAACTTCTAGATTACTAATCATCATTTCTGCTTTTCCTCTTTGTTTTCTTATTTTTTGTATTATAAAATTTGCCATATTTGGATGCCTTTGCCTGAATTTCTCTTCAAATATTTTTGGTGCTGCTCTTTTTGACTTTATTAGTTTTGCTTTCTCCTTTGCATACATATTGCATTATAATAAATCTCTTTTTCTTTCCCATGTCCATATTTCTTCTTCAGATGTCTCCTGCTGCTTTTGTTTCTCCTTACATGGGGTGTCATTGTTCCATCATGCTGTGATATAACCTGTGTTAGACTTTCTACATTAAATCCTTCTCTTTGCAGGTATTCCATAACTTCAACTTCTATTTTTAACTTCTACTTTACTAATCGTCTGTCGTACATTCTATCTTCTGTCCATCCATGGGGATGACTATGATACAAAAGATGGTGCAACTGGAATAATTAGAGGTAGTGCAGACATTATTCTATCAAACCAAAGTCTGCAGCAGCATCCGTATTCATCTGCTCCTGTAGGTTGGTTTAAAGTATAAACTTTTTCAATGCTTGATACTGACTGGTGACATACAGTGCTGTAATTAAACACAATTTGTTATCATTAGCTGAGCTTTGTATATCAGCAGCTAATGAAAATGAGTGGAGAATTCATGGTAAGTGTCTACCCCTCCATAAGCATGCTATACCATATGTTGTTGCAGTATTATTGATGTGTTGTAATGATTTCTTTTACAGCATCAACATCAGAAGCAAACTTTCAGCTGAACCAATAAATATGGATGAAGTCAGCAGTAGAAATGGGTGTTGCTGATGATAATGACTATGATGTAGCTGTATTTACCAGGCACCCTGAGAGAAGGGACAGGCACTTTCCCAGTGTAATTATAGGCTCCCTTGGATTCACTTTATAACCTCAAATTACTGAAATGTCAAATTTCAGTATCTCGAGACTATAAAACCGAATCCACAAAACACCAACACAAAAAAAAAACGCGAAAGTCAAAACACCGGAAAAAACACACACACAATACTACACATACACCACAAAACCCACATCACAACAAAAACAAACAAAATTACATACATACACAACTCATACACACATAAAAAGGGGGGCAAGCCCCCCTGCACTATGTGGGGCTGCCCCACCCCCCTACTTATATATACTAACTCCGAGATTGCACAAACACAGAACAGAAGCTGACTCACACATGCACATTCTCCAACCCCTCACATACACATCAAACACATCAGCACACTCACACACACTAACTCCCACTCACAACCCTTAGAAAACACTTACCTGACATAACACCTACATCCACATACGGCACCGCGCACCATCAAAACACAGTCCTGGACATTATGCAGCGTAAGGTCATAACCGCGAATTTGACATATATTTGAATTTGCGATTATGGGCTTTTGCTATTTTTAACATTCGGCTTTATAGCCTCGAGATACTGAAATTCGACATTTCAGTAATTCGAGGTTATAAAGTGAGTCCAGGCTCCCTCACCTCACACCATGTCAGCAACTTTACAACTGTAATGGCTTTCTGTAGTATTTTGACATTCAAGATTTGTTTTAGCCATTTTACTTAGTTTAATGTGGAAGTGTTTTCTGGTGAGTGTATACATTTAAGAATCTTCCAAGGATTTATTCAGCCTGTCTGTTGATTGCCAGATCTTGGGGGGGTGTGATTTTACTTTTCTCAGCGCTTAAATTCAGAGTTTAGAGGAGATATCATCATAGGCGTCGGAAGCTATTGAAGACTAGGGGGGGCAGAAGGTGAGAGGGGCACTTAGTGATCTAAAAAGGTCAATTATTTTTATAACTTTTTACTTCCACAACATAGGTTTACTTGGAGGACATTTTAAGCTTAGCCAATTCCCTTTTGGTGCTTGAATTAACATTTTTTGATTGGTATTACCTATCCCATGGCTGATAATTGTATATTAGCACTAGTGAGAATAACTGTGATCATACCATTGATAATTTGAGGGGACCCTTGTAAGGGATGCAGAATTTAGGAACTGCTTCTATCCATTAGTGGCATGAGGGGTAATCCTGGAGTACATTTTCTATTATCCATCCTTAGATCTAAGTTGCATTTGAATATGGACTGATGAGCTTTGTTTTATTTGTATGACTAGTCTGTTCTGGAACAGTGGTAGCCTCTGTGATATATATCCATCTCTCCACAACATTAAGTTTAGATACCTGGACTAAGTATTTCTGATGCCATTTGACATATTGATGATCAGTAGGTCCATCTGTACTAGGTCGGAGGATGCCTTGTATGCAAGACATGTCACCTCTAAAGCACTCTGTAAGATACTGAGTATAGTAATAAATCTTTGAGGTGGTCCATGCAAGACCTATTGCTTAGGATGTGTATCCTTTTTGTAAGTTATCTCTGAAGGTATTCCAATTGTTGCATGGGCTGGACAGATACATGCCAAAGTAGGCATTATACAAAATAATTGACCTAATGAGAGCTTTGTAAAGGGGGACAACAACATCTCTAGATCTAGTCACAATCAATTTGTTTATAAGCTGTGCAATATAGAAAGACTTTCTTATGACTCTGGGCACATGGTAGTCAAACGTTAGGTCACTGTACACACAGGTTCCCAAATGCCAAACAACTGGGTCAGTTCTCAGAAGGCATTGTCATGATTTTGACACCAGTTACTATTTGAGACAAACCTTCCTGGATGATGGTTAAGTCATTTGGGGTTTCAATAACTGCTCCTAGCTTGCAGTCATCTCAAATTTGGCAGGCCAAAGCCCTTTGGTATTTCCTTTTACTTTTGAGATGTACATGCCAAACAGAAAAAGTCTCAGCACCGAACCCTGGAGAACTCCATTGGTGATTGGTCTCTTCCCCTATTTTGATCTCCTGCATCCTGTGAGCAAGTTGGCAATTCAGCTAGTGATGAAAGTGTTTGCTCCTACTTTATTCATCTATTTTACTACACCTGAGTAGGGGATTGTGTCAAAAGGCTTGGCCAGGTCAAGGTAATATGGTGTGAACTGTTTTACCTTCATCTATTGCTTTAGTAACAAGAGCAAAACTTAAAATTTGCCCATGATTTTGAGCATTTCACACTGTCCTCTGGGCTGTTTTCAAACACATTTTTAGGGCCATGCATACATGTATGCATTCTTTGATTTACCTTCCTGATTATATTAAATTATATTTCTTGTATAATACAGCACCAGTTGTTGGAATGTGCTTTAAATTTGTAGTTTTGAACAGTCTTCTAGTAAGCAATGAAACAAAATGTATGGATCAATAATGACAAAACTACCCATTTCAGAAAATTTCAACCATAAAAGGCCACTCTAACATCTGTCATTACAATCCACCAATATCAGTAAATATGCAAAATCTCTGCAGAAGTAAGTCATCTAAATAATTACACATTAAAGGGATCTGTAAATAATGAAGAAGTTGATGCTAGGAAACAATTTTATATTTCATTGTTTCATCTACAAATAAAGTGGCTGTTGCCCTTGAAGAATAATTTGCCTATGTTACATTACAAAATGATAAGCTTGTAATATTGCAATAGGAAATGGATGTCAAACTGATAACAAGTTCATAGTTACTACATAATTCTTCCAAAGGAGGACATTCACAAGATTGCAGCATCCACTCCCTTTAAAGTACAACACAGCACAGTATCAGTGATCCATCTGCATACTGTGGGAATAGAACCCACAGCCATTTGCAGCAAATGTAAGGCTACTACCTGTTGTGTTACTAGCAATACAAACAGACTTGGAATAAGCAGCACTGAACTTCTCTTCCCCTAAAGCTCTCAGCTCCTTGTAATTAACAGGAAAGTCCAACCTGGAAGAAAGACAATTTTCAGTAGAGGCCCAGGGAGAAATGCTCCAGATGCATGTCTTTGTAACATGGGAGGAAACTGGAGCACCTAGAAGAAACCGACACAAACACAGGGCAGATATACAGATTCTACACACAAGACACCCCAGCCAAGAATCAAATGAGAGAACCTCTTACTGTGAGACAAAAACTCAACCACAGCACTATCCACTTGACACAACTAAATCTCTCAATTTCACAGCAGAAGAAATCTGGAAAAAGCCAACATTTATTTATTTTTTTTTGTGGGGGGGGGGGGGGGATGCCCAAAACCAGGGACACATTTTAAATATTGCTTGTATAATCTTAGAAATTTGCTAAAATAATGTTTTGTGTTGCCATGTGTTTCTAAAAAAGTTAGAAAGATGAATGTTTTGTGTTACCATGTGTTTCCAAAAAAGATAGGAAGACTGAAACTTAAAGGACTATCATAATTAAGTGAATTCCATTCTCACTGATTTGCCAGAAAATGCACTTACATAGCCAAACTGGAAGAAAAGCTCTCTCCACCCAAGATTGTGCTAGACCATCAAGAGGAGAAGGTTAACACCCGCAGTACACCTCAAGTAACACATAGCCATTCTAAACCCACACCACCAACACCCACACATAGGAACACTAAGCCCACATATGTGGAGGCCCTTAACAGTAACCTGCTCAAGCAACAAGACTCTCCGAAGCTGAAACACAAACAAACACCAGTCACAACCAAAGTGTCACATAGCTCACAACACCAGTGTGCCACCCAACAACAGCCCCTAAGGCAAGACAACGTACCCGACACTTTAGTGCTAGGTGACTCTATAGTCAGGCACACTGATGTCCCACTCACCAGGCTGAACAAGGAGAAAATTACAGTCAGCTGCCTGTCGGATGCCAGGATCCGCCACATAATGCATGCACTCAAGTCATTCCACAACAAGTACAAATATGACTCTGTCATTGTCCATGTTGGAGTGAATGACTTGAGACATATCTCCCTGGACTACAGGAAAAGAGACATTGAAGAGCTCTCAGATCATGTAGCCCAGGCAGGTATGATCCAAGCCCTGAGTAGCATCCTGCCTTCACCCAGAATGATACCACAGTATAAGGACAAAATGATTGACGTCAGCAATTGGCTAAACTTCTGGTGTCATTCAAAGGGGATCCAGTATCTGTCTGCCTGGGATGACATGATCGACAGACAACAATGCTTTGCCAGAGATGGTCTACACCTGTCACCCCTGGGATTCAAGTTACTGGCTAAGGCTCTTGCCACCCCTATAATGCCTCTTTTAGGCAAAGTTCAAAGGACAAAACCACCACCATAACAGGTACAAGCATGTAAAATCTGAAGGTAATGCTACTCAATGCTAGAAGTCTAAACCTCAAAATGCACTCTCTCTAGGCACTCCTAAAATGGAGAACATCAATATCTGTGAAGTAACTGAGACCTGGTTCTAGGCTCCAAAGAGTACCCCTGCAATGCCAGGCTACAACTCTTACCACACTTTTTGGCCACCAAACCAGGACAAAACACTAAAGGTGGAGGAGTGTCCATATTCACCAAGGATATTCACAACACCAGGCTAGTTGCCCAACACAATGCATCTGAAATTCTCCAAGTGCAAATAACACCAGGTAAGACTGCAATCCAAATTGTAGCTTGCTACAGATCCCCCAACATGCCCCATGATTCTCACTACACTTTTCTAAACATACTGGAAAATATTAAGATACAACCAAACACCCTAATACTGAGTGATTTCAACTACCTTGCCATTAACTGGGAAAACTACTTGTGTACCAATACCTTTGCCCAACGGTTCTTCGAATTCATAAATTCCAATGCCCTGGATCAACTAATCCTTAGTCCCACCAGGGGCTCCAATATCCTAGACCTGGTCATTACCAACATGTGAAATCTATGCTCCACACCTATGGTCACCCCCTTGATGGTCAGGTCAGACCATAAGCTAATCATCCTTGACATCCACACCCCAACCCCACCACCCAGTAAGGAAACCTCCATAAAAAACTTCTCCAAAACCAACTTCATGCTATTCAAGTCAAAAGTGACAAACTTCATGACACTCATGCAGACGGGAACTGAAAGTTCGACTGCTGAATCCTACACTAAGGCATTGTATGAACACATCCACTCGTGCATGAATCATGCCATCCCCAATAGAACCAAGATGCTCTTCTACAAAAAAAAAAAGCCAATCTGGTGGTCCCTTGCCATAAATAAACTTTACAGCAAAAGAAAGAAACTGTTGCAGAAAAGAGGAAAATCCCAGGATGCAAAAAACTCCCTTACCATCCTCAATAAGAAGCTGAGATCCCTCATAAAATCCTCCAAAGCTAGTTATGAAAATAAAATTGCCAAAGACAACCATAAGGCATTCTATAGCTATGTCATGAATCTAAATGGCAATGCTCAGATCTGCTCTGAGCTAAAACAGAATGGAATTAAATACACTGATCCCAACGATATTGCCAATATCCTGGCAGATCGATTCAGTGCAAACTTAACCCCCTCTCACCCCTTAGAGGGCCCATCTCAATACCAAAAGATTGCAAAATTCCAGTAATAATGGCTGCACAGGTAAATAATGCACTTTCCAAAGCTAAGAATACAGCATCCATGGGACTAGAAGACATCCCAGGCTGTGTACTGCATGAACTACAAAATGAACTGGCACCTCACCTAAGTGACATGTTTAATCATAGCTTCACCTCAGGCTTTGTGCCCACTGAGTAGCGCACAGCTACAGTTATCTGACTCCACAAGGGGGGATCCACCTTGGATTCCGGGAACTACCACCCCATCAGTCTGATGAGCCTGATCTGCAAGGCCAGGGAACGTATTATCATAGAACTTACAAACAAAGACATTGGTAACCTTCAAACACTGGAACCCATGCAGTCTGGGTTTGTGAAAGGCTGATCTTCTCTCCTGAACCTGATAGACTTCTTTGAATCTCTCTCCAGATCCATGGACAAGGGTAAGGTGGTCCACACAGCCTATCTGGACCTCACCAAGGTCTTTGACACCATCCCCCAGTCTGGAATCATAGATAAACTTACTAAGCTGGGCATTAATCCCTACATCACTCGATGGATTGCTAACTGGTTTACTGACAGAATCCACACTGTAAAAGTAGCTGACTCCAAATCCAGCTCCAGACAAATGACAAGTGGAGTACCTTAGGGTTCAGTCTTGGGACTACTCTTGTTTGGCATCTACTTCTCTGAAGTACAGGCCAACACTAAGGGACTCTGGCTAACAAAGTTCGCAGATGACTGCAAACTGGGAGCCATTATTGAATCACCAAATGATGTGGATATTCTACAAAAGGGCCTTACAGAAACAGATGCTTGGTGCCAGAGCCATGGGCTCAAGCTCAATGCCAAGAAATGTATAGTTATCCCCTTTGGGAAAAAACATGTACACGTAAAGTACACTAAACACTGAAAGTGTGATAAGAGACTTAGGGACACAGGTAGACAGTGGTCTCACCTTCGATAACCACATTGCCTCAACAGTCAGGAAATCCTTCTATGTGGCATACCTCATCATTAAGGGCTTTTCATCCAGAAAAAAGGAGGTCATTGTCCCACTGTACTCATTCCTCATTAAACCCATTATAGAATACAATGCCCCATTTGGTATGTACCTCTCAAGACATCTGCAACAACTGGAAAGACCGCAGAAATACCTCACTAAAAGAATCATAGGACCAAAGCAGATGCCCTATGCTGACCGTCTAAAAAAACTCCACCTATACTCTGTCACATATCGTCTACTCAGAGGTGATCTCTGCTTAACATACAAGGCCATATCAAACTCAGAGCTGTTGGACATGCTACACTAAAAGAAATCCCAATCCCTCAGAGACACACACTCCAGGGATCTAAACCTTGTCATCACAATGAACAAAACATGCTGGAGGGATAGGTTCCTGACCCAGAGACTCCACAGACTCTGGAATAGACTGCCCATACATGTCAAGCAGAGCACTTCTTTGGCACTCTTCAAAATGAACCTTGATGAGTGGATGGGAGATAGGAAATTCACCCCAGGGATCATGTGAGTTACCCTGCTAGACAGGGGTCCAGGGAAGTAAATACTGTGGGAAGAAATAGCCAGGGAATTTTTATGGCTAGGCTTGCATAGGCCCTAGGGCCAATAGCCTAGTACCAACCTATGAACCTATAAAGCCACAAATTTTAAGAGGACAGACCAAAAGTATGAGCCAAATATTTTGTGAAAATCTAGACAGTTGAGACCTATGGACTAAACTCCCTGAATCACAAGTGGTGGTGGTGGTTTGAGTAGAGGATGCAGGCTCCTGTACCTAAGGTACAGGGTTTGAGCCTCAGAGATTCTAACCACCAGTAACTGGGGCATTACACACACCTGACTGAATTAAATAAATGGGGCACCAGCTACTGAATTAAATAAATGGAGCAACATACACACACACACACACACGCACACACACACACACACACACACACACACACACACACACACACACACACACACACACACACACACACACACGTGACTGAATTAAATAAATGGAGCACCAGCTACTTAATTACATAAATGGAGCACCAGCTACTGAATGGGAAACCAGCTACTGCATTATATAAACAGGTAACTAGGTACTGAATTACATGAACAGAGTACCAGCTACTGCATTACATAAATGGGCAATCAGATACTGAATTACATAAATGGAGCACCAGCTACTGAATGGACAACCAGCTACTGAATTACATAAACAGAGCACTAGCTACTGCATTATATAAGCGGGCAACCATCTACTGCATTACATAAATGGGCAACCAGCTACTGAATTAAATAAATGGAGCACCAGTTATTGAATAAATAAATGGAGCACACAGCCTTTGGGGAAAAACATAAATAAACCACTCCTTACCATGGATGATCTGCCAACAGGCTTGATGTGATCACATAGTTGCTTCCCTGCACTTTTGTGTTTAAATAGCGTGCAATGCACGCATGAGTCCTTACAGGTCTTGCAGCTGTAAAAGTGTGTGTTTGGGGGGGGGGGGGTTGCTCCCTCACCCTCACCCTATGGTTCTAGTGCCTATGGTTAGCATGTTTCTGAAGAAGTCTATGTTTGCATGAAAATGCTTAACTGTGAATTGCACTGGTTTTACTAATAAAGAATTGTTTCTTTCTAAAACAACTGCAAATTGGAGTGGTTTCCACTGTGGTCTTTGGCTTCCTAGTCAGTTGTTTGTTCTTTGCTTGGATTTCTATTCTAGTTACAGGTACTTGTCATTTTTTGTGGATGTTGATAACTCTACAGAACATGGCACTGCTTCACAAAATCAAACAGAGGCTGATATTCCACTCATTCTTGTACACCAGGAGCAAGCATGTACTTCTACAGCAGTATTTCCACAGTCAAAACAGTTTCAGGATGAAGACAGGCAGTCTGAGGTCACTTTACCCAGAGTGACAACATAACAAAGATGAGTTAGGTGAAGAAATCACTCTGTATTAAGTCTTTCAATATGTAAAGCATTAGCAGCACAACAGGAAATGTGCTGTAGCATAGTTAGGGCTCAAACCAGTGCAACACAGAGTCAGGAATGGTTAGACTCCTACAATGTATGCATGAAGATTTAAAACAGTGCTTAGAATTGGCAGAGAGACATGATAATGCCATTGTTTCACTGATGCATTGCATAGTGGCATACCAGTGCTTAGAATTGACAGAGAGACATGATAATGCCATTGTTTCACTGATGCATTGCATGGTGGCATACGAGGCATCAGTTGCAGCCTCCATTTGTATGGTGTTCTGGGCATGCCAGAGGCAAGCCAGACTTAGTTTAACCAGGGGATGAGGACAGGGACAGTCCAGATGTGGGGGAAGATCACATGATACTAACACTGGCTCTCAAGACAGTAATGTCAGCACTCACAGTGAGTAATCACAGCACATTTCTAACAGGTCATGTCAACGGACATCAAAACCTAAGGAGAACATCACATTCCAGGTCAAGGTCACAGTCATGAAGCACTGCCAGATCACTAACAGGAGGATCACCTTCCTCTTGTAGATCACAACATCGCACTAACTCACCTTGAAGTTCCCATAGTAGCCTACCCTCTAGATCGATTGTACCATCACCAGGCCAAACAATAGGAGATGTGTATGACTCCTTTGATCTAGCGTTAACGTGATTTAACATCTCTTCATAAGTATGTTTGTGTAATGAAACTTAAGGATTAGTTGGTGTTGAGGGCGCAGGGTGGGGCGGATATATACGTGAAGTTATGCCCCTTCCTGCAATTACTATCACCGTATTCTGAAGCTGTAATCTTATACATTTGTGAAGGGAAGAGTGAAGTCTATGTACATATGTTAAGTACATACATAACTCTTCACTGCACAAATGAAGACAGATTCTGATCTCATTAATATTTTACATGACAGTAAGAAATAAATGCAGTGTGTCATGTAACACAATTCTTTACAGATAAATTGAAAATGAAAGTTACATTTTTCACTTCTTGCAGTACCTGTTTCGATTGAATGATAAATAAATAATTTAAACAAGTTATTAAATACAGCACATGCAACTGTTGACTTATTTATTTATTGACTTGCTGGCTTTCAGTATCACTGCAAAGGAATCACTGAGTTCTCAGGTAAACATCTAATAATAAAAAACATATTTTAAGATGAGAGAGAATGTCATATGAACAGTGATAGTAGACCAAGTACCACACAGCATAGCAATAGCACACATGTATCACTGCATGCATCAATTATGCTGTACGTGTTTTTTTTTAAAAAAACAAAAAACAAAAAAAGAACACTAACCTGAATGTTCTGGACCAAAGTTATGGACTAGATGCTGTCTCTTAATCTGTGCAGCTGAGACAATAATACTGCTGCCATCTGGTCATCTTTAGTCATAATGGGACTATAACTGGGAGCTGCAGTGATAGCATGGGCCACTTCACCAACAGAATGGTGCTTAATCATATTATGCAGTATGCAACAGGCAGTGAATATTCTATACACAGTAGCTGAGTCATACTGAATTGCACCCTAGACTCATGCATGCACCTGAAATGGCTCTTCAGGAGGCCAAACAGACTCACAATTGTAATACGGATTTGGGACAGAGATGTGCTATATTTCTCCTCCGAAGCTCTAGATAGATTTCTCACTAGACTCATGAGCCATGGCTGCAGTGAATAATCTTCCAGAAAAAAAAAGAGAGAGAGAGAGAGAGAGAGAGAGATGGAAGGGAAGATTAATATACAGCAATTACCTTTAACATTAATAACTACTTACTTAAAAGAAAAAAATTTCCACTTACCAACAAGATGACCACTGGGCATCCTACTATGCGGGAAGAAGAGATAAACTGAGGTAGTGTGCCAGATATGAGAATCATGTGCATTACCAGGATGCTGTACAGAGACATTGGTGATGCACCCCATGCATCACACACACCACCTGGCAACTGATGACATAGAAGCCCTTCCTATTGCAATATCACTCACCCTGTGGACCAGGTGGGGAACTAATTGTGACCTGGATGCAATCTATTGCACCAAGTAGCTCAGGGAAATGTGGCACCCCATAAAAAGCATGCATAGTTGGAGCTTGGTCTTGAAGTGACACAGGGAAATAGCTGTACTGATCTACATGTGCCAAGATCTAACAACTCCTTCAGTATCCATGAGCAGATGTCTGGGAGATCCCCAATGTGTCCCCAGTCTGTCTTTGGAAGATCCTCATAGCAAGTATAGTTGGTTATACATACTTTGGTGTCCACAGGAATAGAAAGTCCATACATTCCTCCACTTCCCATATGGAGGTTAAACACACCATCTAAGACCCTTATAATATCCATATCCACTCTAAACCTAACAAGTATTTCCCAAATATCAATGTTATAATGAGTAATCCTTTGCCTGTACTTTCACCTTCTTGGTGAGTGAGCATCACTGGGTGCAAGCAGATTTGGCCTGGCCACGATAAGCAACTCTGACCTAGAAATAGCAAAACTCACCACAAGAGATAGCATTTTCATCACTTGCAACTCTGATACTTTTGTCGAGTCTTCCCTTTCTATACTGCATCTGAAACAAGCACGTGAAAGCGGGAATAAATGACTATGAATTGCAATCGGTGTAAAATAGCCTTAATTAGCATAACAATATGTACATCACTTCTCATTACCATCGCATTATCTGTTCATTTGCATGCCTATAGTGGGGCACAACACAAATTGGCATTACTGGCCTATATGAATTGTGGCTCAGCTGTGCCTTTCTGTGCTCACCCTAGAATTCCCTAATGCATTTATGTAAAATGTTTCATGATAATTATGGGATGGAAATGACAGCAAGTTGTCAGAATTGTGACATTATCTATACCATTCAGTGTAAATAACATCCTTTGAAATCATTAATGTAAGCAATGTACATGATATAGATGGATATCCTCAACTATGAAAATGTAAATACAAGAAAAAAATAAGAATATGATGACTTATCTGTACTGCTCTTTTACTGATTCCATCAATTTTATACAACACTATACTATACTGTAAGTTATATACTTCCCAGCAATGTACAACAAGACAGCTTCTATAAATGTAAAATGCTGCAAAAGGTATCTATAAATTATGCAAAAATTTTAACTGTGAATCATTGAAACTTGAAGACAAACATTGAAATCAGATTATTGGACTGGCATGTTCAAACTGCTGAAATATAAGTAAATGCTTAACAGAAAAAATCAGTCATTGAGAAATAGCACTCTTTGGAATTTTTGATACACACCTAGAGAGAACCCTTATATCTTGCCTACCATTTTTCTTTATTACTCTCACTCTGTAGTCACAGCATCTCAAAGAAAGAGTGATCAATGATTAGTTAAAATCATGCCTCATTCTTTCTTCAAGTTATTGTTTCAATGAATACAAAGACTAAGTTACAGATGAGATCCAACAAGCTGGGAACAGTAGAGGTCCAACAAACAAGCAACACATAAATATCTCTTCCAGTCAGCTGCAAAACTTAAGAAATTTAGAAACAAGCAATCTTGTATTGAGCAATTGCATATGAGCCATATCTAAACACTTCATTAAATCACAGATGTGCTTTCATTTCATAAATATATTTTGCTACCAAATATATATGTTCAGAGCATCACTTCTAGTTCTCCAAGTGCTGAAATCAGAAGATATGTGGTCATAGTCTATCGTATACATGGGTGGCCACACCAAAAATGTTATTCTTTATCATATTAGGTGAATATATCTTAACATGACCCTTTGCTCTTTTTGCTCTCAGCCTTCCTATATTCACTAGAGGTAAACAAAGAATTATTTAGATCCAAAGACTGTCATAACTCTTTGCTTCAAATGTCATCCCTGTCCTATTTCCCGTACTTCTTTTAAGACACTTTGATGTGGTAGCTTCAGCACAAAAGCAATAATGCTGAAAGTCCTGAACCACTAAGAAAGAATAAACATCGGCTTCACAATACTAATAATCTTTTTGGAGTGGAGTATGGAGACTTCCTTACACCAAATGTTATGAATTTCTAGAACATTAATTTATTAGGTCTCTGATATTCCCTTTATATCATTTAGTGTTAGGAGGTGGCCACCGCCGTATACTGGCAGTCAGAAGGTGCAAGACAAATAAACTAATTCTGGATAGGGTGCCAGTCTATGATAGGATACACACACACACACACACACACACACACACACACACACACACACACACACACACACACACACACACACACACACACACTCACACACACACACCACAATTTCACTCACAAAGACTATGTGACTTATTTACATTTCTTTATTTTATTTTGCTTTTGTTTACTGGGTTTATCTGGCTACGTTTAGTAAAAAAAAAATTTCAGTGGAGTTCTGGGGAGAAAAGCTTCAACATATTGCAGATATTTTTAAACAGAAATTCGATAATATGCATGAAGAAAATTAAATAATAGACATTAACAATTCCACACACACAGACACACAAACACACAGACACACACACACACACACACACACACACACACACACACACACACACACACACACTTGTTAATGAGATTAACAGGCCAGTTGATATAAAGCTTGTGCCTACTATGCACAAGGTACAAGGTTAGATCTTGACTTCCGGCCAATGCCTGTTTGAAGTTTGCATGTTCTCCCTGTGTCTCCCTTTGTCTCTGTGTGGGTTCTTTCCACCTCTGGAGAACATGCTGAGCATTTCCATCTCAAACTCAACAATGAATGGATCTGTGGGCAGCCGCACAGACAATATTTGGTGCCCTATAAGTGAAGAGTTGTGGCATCTACTGTGGTGCACAGTATCCACAAGATAGGAAAACATAGATCACAGAGTGTATGCTGCGGCAGGGCTAGCTACGTGATGGTTTAAAATTCAACTCTAGGTGATTCGATCATGTTGACTAATGTTGCCGAAATGGGCATGGGTAGTTACTGCTGATAAGTAGGTTGTGTACCTGACCTATGCCAGGGATCCATTCTAGCGGTTGGAGGGGTGTATGTGCCCCCATTGGTCAGTGTGTGCCTGCCATAAAACCCAGCAGCCCTGGGTCAATAAGCTACTGTCTGGTGTCTAGATACCCAGCCTGGGTTACCTGGGATAGCTCTTTTGAGTGAAAGCTGGATGTAAAACCAATCAACCTTCCAAACATGAACTACAAACTGCTACACTTAATATAAGTTCACTGACAGGATGCAGCTTGGAAGTGGATGATATGATGATACAGAGGAGGCTGTACATCCTATGTATCCAAGAGACAAGATGGTAGGGCAGTGCAGCAAAGCCATTTGGCTTGGGATCCAGAGTCTACTACTCAGGAGGAGGGCAGTCTAGAAATGGTGTAGGAATTGTGGTGAGAGAGGGGCTTCAGAAGGCAGTGAGGGATATCATCAGAATTAGTGACAGACTCATGACAATCAGACTCCAGCCTAATGACAGGGCAGTATTCATACTCTCAACCCATGCCCCACAGCAGGGTTGTGATAGTGAGAAAAATAATGCATTTAGACAACAGTTACAATACTTATTAAATAAAGCAGGACAAAATGAATTGGTGTTGATAATGGGTGACTTGAATGCACATGTCAGGACAGACAGATCAGGATATGTGGACTGACTGAGTCCACATGAGTGGGGCAACAATAATAAAGAAGGAGAGGCCATTCTAGACTTCTGTCTGGCAAATAGCTTGATATGTCAACACACTGTTCAGAAAGAGAAACAGTCACAAGATCACATACGAGAGTAGCCAACATGCAAGTCAGGTAGACTTCATCCTAATAACAAAAGGGCACTGGCATTGAATCAGTGATTGCAGAGTTATCCCTCATGAAACAGTCAGCACACAGCATAAACCACTGGCTGCCACAATCAGCTGCAAGCAATGGTCAGAGAAGGCTCTAATGTCAACAGAGACCAGGCTGAAGACATGAAAGTTGACTGGAGAGAATGTACAACAGTTCAACGAATTACCACCTCAATAAGAGGAGGAAATAAATGGAGTTGAAGAAGAATGGCAGCACCTCAAAACAGCGGGTGAGGGGACTACAGAACTGATATGTGGCTGAGACAGCTATGGAAATAAGGTACATAAGGAAAGCTCATCTTGGAATGCAGAAGTCCAGGACATCATCAAAAGAAAGAAGGAGTGCAGGAAAAAGTATGTGATAGAAATGACCGACTAGGCTAGGAAGTAATACTGATTAGGTAACACTATATTAAAGGAGTTGCAGTTGCAAAGGACAGGGTATTGGAGGCACTCTACCAGCTTCTGGAACGTGAGTTAGTAAGTGGAACAAAGAAGTTATATCATCTTACAAGGTAAAGACAGAAAGATAAAGACGACAGTCAGACATCTTTTATAAGGAATGCCAGCAGCACTCTGCTCACCAGTCCACAGGACATCAAAGGCAGATGGAAGGAGTATTTTCAACATCTGCTGAATGAAGAAGACCCCACAGAAGCTGTACTTCTCCAGACACAGCCTATGATGAGAGAAGAAGAGGAGCCCATCCTAGAAAAAGCAAGAGCAGCATGAAGAAAAATGAAATCAGAGAAAGCAGCAGGCTCAGATGAAGTCACAACAGATATGATAAAGATGCTGGGTGAGGATAGGGGAGAAATGGCTCCTGAGGGTACTCATAGCAGTGTGGAGAGAAAGGCATATCCCAGATGACTGAAGAATAAGCATACTAGTGCCAGTGTACAAGAACAAAGGAGACATCCACAACTGTTGGCAGTACAGAGGTATCAAACTCCTGTTACATGGCATGAAAGTTCTGAAGAGGGTGACTGATAAACATATATGCAGAGAAGAAGAATGTAAGGTGGAAGCTGTGCAGTTCTGATTCAGATCAGGATGCAGCACAACTGACCCAATATTTGCAATAAGAGATATGTGAGAAGAATCTAGAGATGAGAAAAGAGTCCAACTCAGCATTCCGAGACTTGGAGAAACATATGACACCGTCCCAAGAAAGATGATTTGGGCAGCACTAAGGTGGTTCAAAGTTGCACAAACATTGGTAGAATTAGTACAAGCTATGCACAAGGACCCATTGACTTGAGTAGAAGCAGTGTTCAGTCTAACAGAATGGTTCACAGTGGGAGTGGGCAGGCACAAGGGTTCAGCTCTGAGACTACTGCTATTCATACTGGTGATGGACTACATTAGCAAACAGGACAGATTAACAAAGTTGCTGTATGCAGATGATGTGGCATTACAGGCAGACTCTGAGCAAGAACTTCAGCAAAGGATAGGGGAATAGAGTGCAAAACTGAAGGCACATGTAATGAAACTAAGCACAGATAAGTCAGTGGTAATGCCACCAAATTGGGGAAATCAGAAGAAGCTGAGAACTGAGATAGAAGGGAATATAGTGGAACAGGTAAATAGTTTCAAGTATCTGGGAGGGGTAATTGAGGAGATGAGAAGTCTGAATGAAGAGGCCAAAGCTAGAATCAGACTGGCTGCATACAACTGGCATAAAACCTCAGATGTAATCTATGATAGAAGAATTCAAAAAAAGCTGAAAAGTAAGATGTGTAAGACCAGTACTACTGCATGGTACAAAAACCTGGGAAGTATAGGCAGAACAGATGAGGAAACTAGACGTGATGAAAATGAAGTGCATGAGAAGTATGGTAGAATGCACACTGTGAGACAGATGAAGAACTGAAGGCATAAAAGCAGAACCAAAGTAAGTCCAATTCCAGAAAAGATCAAAGACAACAGATTACAGCGGCTCAGACACATGTTCAGAAAAGCAGAACACAATCTGTTGAAGAAGATTTGGGACAGACAGGAAGAAGGTAAGAGGAAACGAGGACATCCAAAAAAGAGATGGATGGATAGTGTGAAAGATCAGCAAAGTCAGGCATGAGTGTCGAAGAAGACAGAAGTATGGCACTGAATCGAGCGAGATGGCAGCAGTTAACCTCATGTAGAAAATGGGAAAAGGGAGCTGATGATGATGACTTGCTAATGAGATTATATTCACATGAAAGTGAAGGTAACTATTTCTGCATAAAAGATACTTATGCATTAGCAAATAATGAATAGTGAACATTTGAAGAAGTGTATTAGTGGGTTTGTTAAATAGACAATAGAGGACTAGGTAGTGGTGTGCTTTATTTTTATAGTTTACTTCAAATATGGCAATTTTATTATAACATTGCTCAAGTTTAGATATCTGATAGAAGTGAAGTTTATAGAGATCGGGGCAGCTAGAAAAGCATGGCAGTAATAAAGTAGAACCCATTTGTCTTCTGGTTAGACCAGCAAAGTGGTTTTGCTATATATGCTTGAGTGTTTTGAACTGTTTTATTCTCCTTTGAAGGCTCCATGCTGAGGTGCTAGAGGTTTTATTAAAATATTTTCTATTTGGATCCTGTTTTTTGTCATTTTCCAACTTTGCCAGAAGTGGTGGATTTGTTTGTTTGTTGTACTAGCAATAATGAAAAGTGGTGTTTTGGTACAGATGGGCTTGGGGTGATGATCAGTAATTTATTTATTTTTCTTTTTTAGGGTATAGAAGTGGTTCTGACTTATTTAGATGTGTTTCAATTGGTAAGAAGGTTTGTTTTATAAGGTATCAAAAACAAAGTGTGTCTGTGCAGCCCAAAAAAAAGGAAACCGTAAACCACAGAATAAGGCTCACCTGTTACAAGTATATGAAATTGCCCAGTTGAACCACACAAAGTGAAACAATGTAAGCATCCAAAACCAAAAAAAGAGCAAGATAAGGTGCTCTTAATGATTAATGATTAAGCGCTTTCATCCTTCAATAATAGATTTCTTCGAGACCATGTTAAAACTCACGAGTAACAGTTAAATATATTCGACAAGTGATCATGTGACACCACAAGACAAATTAACATTTAAAAATAGAAAATAAAATAAGATAAAATGACAATTAATCATACCTAATAAAAATAGTGGTGTGAAAATGTTCCAGTTTTGAAAGAATATCATTATATGTCAATCTAAAACAAATATACAAAAAAAGTGGAGTTTATAAGTTTTCATCCCTAAGCTTAAGAACTGGTGTAATAGTGAGATGATCATTCAAAGCTGGCGGAGCAGCAGCATTCAATTTTAATTGCCAGCATAGTTCACAGAATGCTAACTTAGTGCCTATGGAACTACCATGGGCATTATTTGGAACCACTACTTCAATATACCAAAAGATAATCTCAAATAAGTAGAACATGTCAGAGTATGTTTAATCAGGGACCTGTTTAAGTTACATTTGGAAATGGCATAATTGTGTTCATGTATTCTTTTTCTAAATTATCTCTCCGTTTTACCAATATAAAAGTTGGAACATCCTGAACACAAAGCAATGTACACAACTCCTTTAGCTGCACAGTCACCATCTCCCAAAACAACTTCATAAGGAGGAAATATTAGTGCAATATGGTCACATTCAAGAATGTAACCACATTGGTTACAAGTGCCACAGCTCTTTGCACCTTTGTGTATCTTAGTAGTGCATTCCTTAGAGTTTCCTTCAAAAAGGTTCTTGGGGTTCTTACCTGTTTTGTTTACAAAGTTGGGTTGGGCACTCATAAGTCTGTAAATCTCCTCATCTGCCTTAAAAATAATCCAGTTCTTTTTAATGATGCTTTTAACATCATTGGAGTGTGAATTGTATGTAAACACCAAGGAAGCAGAAAAAGGTACATTAGCACCCAATTCATTCATATCAGTTGGAGTGGGTACTAAACAACCACCTGAACCTAATGGTGGTTTAAATTTGGAACCCCATAATTCAGTTACCTCATCCTTTATTTTAATCAATAAATTCAATGGAAGGATATCCCCTTTCAATAAATATTTGAAATAAAGTATCAGTCTAAATTCTGAAGTTAATGAAATCTGAACACATCCTAGTCGCCTCACCAATTGACCTTTGAAAATGTTCTTTTTAACATGCATTGAGTGGCAGCTGTTACATTTAAGGTAACTGTTATAAAGGGTTGGTTTGCTATAGGTTTTTTAACCAAAACAGCCTTTATCAGTGTCCTTAAAAATAATGACATCAAGGTAATCAATACAAGTAGTTTAGTGTTTGAGTGTAAACTTAAGAAAATAAGTGCTGCTAGTAATGTAGCCCAATTATTCAACAGCTGCTTTATCTGGCCTTTCCACAAAATGAATATGTCATCCAGGTAACATAAATAAATGTGCCAAAAATTTTGGAAAGAGGATCCCGTGATGTAAGCTTTTCTCTGACTATAAAGAGTGAAACTGGCATATATGGATGCACAACACCATACATCTTTAGTTTGACAAAACTATTCCCCTTCAAAGTAACTGAACTTGTAAGAAAGGATGTGATCCATGGTGGCTATAATAAAATTTATAAGACAGTCATACAAGGGGGACAGTTTAGTAACTGAGTTCATTAACAGCAGCATGAAATAATTCTAAGCCTTCTGGTGAGGGATAGAAGAAAACAAGTCAACTACATATATGGAAGAAAAAATAAAGCTTACACTATAGTATTATTTCTTGACCTTAGGAAAATCCCAGGAGTCCTTTAAGATGTAATCAATTTGTTTCATGGAATCCTTAAAAACATGGTCAACAAAAACAGCTGATGGGTAAGTTTTTGAATTTTGAGATACAAAAATTAACTGGTAAGTTGGTGAAACTATTTTTTTATGAATTTTAGGTATACTGAATATTGTCGGTACAAAAGGATGCCTGTTAACCAAAAAAAAATTACATATTAGTAGGAATGACCTCCTGTAAAACAGAATATTCCAAAAATAGATACATTTTCTATATGCTACATGAATTTCATTTTTAGATACAATTTTATATTGATTATTGTCTTGTAGCAAGGTGAAAATCTGACTGATGTAGTCAACTCTGTCAGCAATAATGATCCTCCCACCCTTATCAGGCTTCATAACTCTTAAGGGTAGGTCATTCCTTAGGTTGGTGAACAAGGTCCACTCTTCCCTGGAAAGATTGTAATATGTTTGAGAATTAGAATGAAATAAATTATATAAATCTTTTTCACAAGATTTCTCAAACATCGCCAACATGTTATTAAGAGGTGGATTCTAAGTACTTTTTGTCTTGAAAGAACTGAGGGCAGTTGAAATAGTAGGCTCACTGTTTTGTCTAGTTTTCAAAGTACACGGAAAATTGAATTTTCTTGTGTAAAACTCAGTAAATGAATTAATGTTCGTATTGGAATGTGGAACAAACTTGAGCCCATTCTTGGACAAGGAAAATGTGTTTTAGTTATAATTGTATCTGTGTAATTAAAAATGTTACATTTCTGGAAATCCTTCTACATGGCTCACCTCATCACAAAAGGTTTCTTATCCAGAAAAAAAGAGGTCATTGTTCCCCTCTACTCATCACTCATTAGACCCATTATAGAGTACAATGCCCCTTTTGGTATGTACCTCACAAGACATCTACAACAACTGGAAAGGCCACAGAAATACCTCACAAAGAGGATTACTGGCCTCAAACAGATGCCCTACGCAAACCATCTCATAAAACTCCAGCTTTACACCGTCGCATATCGCCTACTTAGAGGCGACCTCTGCCTAACATACGAAACTATGTCAAACCCAGAAATGTCAAACCCAGAGCTGTTGGACATGCTCCACTTAAAGTAATCCCAATCCCTCCGAGCTACATGCTCTAGGGACCTAAACCTTGTCACCACAATAAACAGAACATGCTGGAGGGATAGATTCCTGTCCCAGAGACTTCCCATACTCTGGAACAGACTATGTATCTATGTCAAACAGAGCTCCTCATTAGCACTCTTCAAGAAAAATTGTGATGATTGGATTGGATGGGAAATAGGAAATTCACCCCAGGGATTACTAATGTGGCTCTGCTCAACAGGGGCACAGGAAAATAGTTTTCTTGGGTGGCAAAAGCCAGGGTATATTTTTGGCTAGGATTATATAGGCCCTAAGGCCAACAGCCTAGTACCTACCTATGAACCTATGAACCTATAAATTAGACTTTGGTATTTCCGAGTGTGGAAGACTGATTTCTTGGTTAAACCAGCCATAAATTCCATGTTGTGGAGTCTAGTCATAACTCCTTCTTCAGAACGCTGTCTTGTATTGAAACCTTTAGAGTTATCCCACATGTTCAGACTCTTGGTCCTTTGTGGATTCTATGTACCTCCAACCTGAGAAACTACACGAGAATTAGGAGGAGCCAAAGATGAAAGAATAGGTGGTGGTGGACCAGAGATGAATTTCTCAAGCGTATTTGTAAACTGTCATATTTTTGAGCCAGGTGGGTCAACCACTGGTGGTGTAGAAATTTCATTGATATCCCTTTGTCAACCAAAACTACCATTAAAACAAATAGAATTTTCCATAGTGAAAGGTTTAGCTCTACTTGCAGTCACTTGCCATTACCATGCTGAATAGTAAAACCAGGAGCAAAAAACAAACTGCATGTTTCCATGCAGCCCAAAAAAACAGAAAACAGTAAACACAGAACAACACTCATGTAGTGTCAGAGGGCTCACCCATTACAATTATATGAAATTGCCGAGCTGAGCCACGCAAAGTGAAAAAATGTAAACATCCAAAGCCAAGTAAAATCAAAAAGTTTAATCACACCTAAAATAAGATAAAATGACAAAAATAAGTAACAACAATAGTAGCTTGAAAATGCTTCCACTTCCTAAAGAATACATTACATGTCAATATAAAATAAATATACAACAAAAGCTTTAATTTATAACTTTTCAGCTCTAAGCTTAAAAACTACGGTAATAGTGAGCTGATAATTCAAATCCGTTGGAGCAGCAGATTAAATAGGGAGATGTTCAAGTTACATTTGGAAATGACATAATTGTGTTCATATATTCTTTTTTCTAAATTGTCTCTCTGTTTTATCAGTTCAAAAGTTGGAACATCCTGAACACAAAGCAATTTACACAATTCCTTTAGTTGCACAGTTACCATATCTCAAAAGGACGATATGTTAGTGTAATTTGGTTACATTCAAGAATGCAACCACCATTGGTTACAAGTGCCACATCTCTTTGTACTCTTATGTATCTTAGTAGTGAACTTTTGTTACAGTTTCCTTCAAAATGTCTCTTGAGGTTCCTAGCTGTTTTGTGTACAAAGTTGTTTGGACCTATTTATCAAAAAGCCCTTTTATCTGTACTCTTGGATTTGTGATGTTTATCCTGATGTGATTAAACTTTTTGTTTTTACTTGGTTTTGGACACTTACATTATTTCACTTTATGTGGTTCAACTGGGCAATTTCATATACTTGTAATGGGTGAGTCCTCTGAAACTATGTGAGTCTTTTTCTGTGGTGTACTTGTTTTACAATGTCTTGAAGGTTAGAGATTGATTTGGCAGAGCAGATTAAGTTCACATCATCAGAGATTTGAACTAAGGTAACATTTTTCTAACAGTGTAGAATTCACTAATGAAGATTTTGAAATATATGTGGCCTTATATAGATCCTTGTGGGTACAAGTACTTACTAGAAAGAAGGTGTAGAGATCATTTTTCCATTTCACTGTCTGTGCTCTGTTTGAGAAGTATGGAACCATTGCAGTGAAGAGCTGGTGAGCACCAAGAATGAGAGCTCATGTAAGAGTTTCTAGTGGGACAGAGTAGTGAAAGCTTTTCATAAGTTTAGGAAGATGGTGGAGACTAGGCTTCTGGCATTTCTGTGGGTGTTGATAACATTAATAAAACTGAAGCAAAAGTAGTTGTGCTGTGATGAGGCTGGAATCTATGGTGGATTAAAGACAGAAGCTGGATATCTAGGAGTTGAGATTTTGTATACAAATACATTGTTTTAATACTTTTGATAACAGAGATAATATGGCAACTGGCCTGTTATTTGAAAGATCTGCATTGATTCTACCATTGTGCACTGGAATAATGAATGATTTGTTTCCATAGCAAGAGGAATTTATTTTTAGATATAACTCAATTTTATCACAATTGAAACTGGATATACCTGCTAATTTAATTTTTTTCTGACAGGTTGTCAAACAACTTTTTGAATCCATAAATCCACTGGCACAGCAGCTTAAAAAAACATGATCACTTGTGCCAGCAGTTGTTTTGTGCAAGACTGTGTACAGTGGCAATCAGAGATTAGGCCTTTTCTCCACTGTACTATAATCTTGGAGCTGGTATATACAATTAGCAGGACGTCATGGGGTGGAGTCCTCCCCAAAGAAGGGGTGCTAAAAATAAGGTTTGTTCTTTTCTTTTGTTTTTTAGATTGGCTACTGATCTACAAGTTATGTTTGATTAACTGCTTTTCGATGGACTGAAGTTTTGATAAACTGTCTTAGGCCCATTTTAAGATATTTGCCTAGTAGATTGTCAAGGGTAATTGTACTAGGCTATAATTTCTTGAAATATTTGTATGGTATCTGTGGGAATTGGCTGGAAGAAGAAAAGTTGAAGGAGGTTATTTGTGTTGTGACCTCAATAGCCTGATTAGCCATCTTGTCAGTTTTTGACTGTACTGCCTGTATAAAGTGGGTATTGAGTTGGTTGGCTAAGGTATCATTTTGTTTCTGTGTGTTTGGTGTAGGCTGTGCAGATTTACCAATTTACTTTTTGAGGCCCAGAACAGTTATGGATTATTAGTCTGTATGTTTTCATTGGTTAATTTGCAGGTTTTCATGCCTTTATTGCTAAGTTATTTTGTTAAGTTTCTTAGTTGTCTATATGTTAGTAAAGCAGAAGCTATTTTATTTTTTGTCTAGACCTTCCATGCTTTGTTGCTTTGTTTCCTGACTTATGTAGATGCTAAGGATAGCAATGGGGTGGGGTTGGCTTTGACTCTTTTTTGGTGAGGGGGTGGGGTATTTAGAACTCCTAGGAAGGTTTTATTGAACTCAAAGTCAGCATAATCTATAGGGACATTATTTAGTGACTCCCAGTTAAGGAGATATAATGTATTAATAAAGATATAAGTTTTCTCATCAGGCTGTAATTATGTATTTTGGGGCTGTTGCTTTGGCACCTTATGGTGGACATTGTTAAGTGATCACTGAGGCTGTCTAGCAAATGCCCATGTGATGATATTTTATTTGAATAAAATGGTAGGACCCAAATGAGGGTTGATTGTCTGGATATAGATTTATTATAAATGGTTTCTGTGGTCATAAATGAAATTGCACAGATGTTCACTAATGCTTGGATTTTCAGATCATATAGATTGCCAGTCTATATTAACATAACCCAATGTTATGATTTCATGAATGATTTTAGGGAAGAGTTAGCTGAGAATATCTTCCAGTGTTTTAGCATTGTTACCTGTAGTATGTACAGAGAGCCATGATTGCGATTGACTTGTGAGTGTTTAGTTTTAGCATGGTTAAAAAGAGTTCTGACTCAGTTGGCAGGGTATTAGGGGTAAAAGGAAATACCTAGTATGATGTGTTGGCAATGTCTAATCTGTCATTATTAATTATAATTAATTATCAATAAAACATAATTATAATTAATTATTGTGAAATCACTTAGAGAATGTTATTAATATATAGAAGGAAAACAAGATTACATCAAATAAAGCCAATTACGAGGTCAAGGTAACTTCTCAGACTAAAGACAACAACAACAAGTCCTTCTACAGCTATGTCTGAAACCTTAATAGTAAAATGCAACATTGTGTGGAAATGGTAGTAAATGGTATAACCTTCACTGAGCAGAGTGACATAGCAAATATGATGGCTGACTAATTCAGCTAAAACCTTACCCTCACTCTCCCTCTGCCACCCCTTGTGAAATCCCTGCCAGCATAACCCCCCTACTATCAACAGGGAGCAGGTCATAGCTGTGCTCATTAAGGTGAAAAACACAGCCTCAGTATGGCCAGACAGCATCCCAGGTTGCCTCTTAATAGCCTGAAACATGACCTATCAGTACCACTTGAGTCACTTTTCAACTGTGACCTTAAGACAGGCTTACAAACCAAGTGAATGGAAGATGGAAATGGTTATCCTCCTTCATAAGGGTGGACCATAAACTGACCCCAAAAACTACAGACCTATTATTATGACTAGTCTAATATGCAAAGCCATGCAAGGAATTATTATGAAAATGATCAACACATACATAAACAATCTATAGTCACTGAGCCCATCCCAGTTTGGTTTTGTCAAAGGAAGGTCATACCAACTTAACCTGGTAGACTTCTTTGAGAAGGTAACCAAGGTGATGGATGAAGGAAAAATGGATGCATACTACCTGCATAGGCTAAAGCATTTGACACAATATCCCACTTAGGTATTAAGGGCAAACTCACTCAACTAAGCATAAATCCCAGCACAACTTTCTGGATTGCCAGCTGGCTCACAGATAGGACACAAGTGGTCAATATTGGTGAGATCACCTCCTCCATGAGGCAGGTCACCAGTGGAGTACATCAGGGCTCCATGCTTGGCTGGCTTATGTGTGGCATCTACTTCTTGGGCCTCTGGCACATCAGGTTCACAGATGACTGCAAATTGGGTGCTATTATAAATTCTCACCTTGACGCTATCATCCTGCAAGAGAGTCCATCACAGACAAATGACTGGTGCCAAAGCCACGGATTAAAACTCAATGCAAAGAAATGCATTATAGTGCCTTTTGGGAAAACATATACCCATGCAATTTACACCATCGATAAGACATCCTTAAGAGTTGAACCAATAGTTAGAGTTCTCGGAAAATAGATAGACAGTAATCTGGCCTTTGATCAACATGTAGCCAGGGTAGTAAGAAAATCAGTTTATGTCACTCAGCTTATAAGTAAGGACGGTGCATGCAGGTCCAAGAAGTTATAGTACCACTCTACTCATCCCTTATCAGGCCAACCATTGAGTACAATACCCACTTTGACATGCACCTAACTAGTCATATGCAACAGTTGGTATCCCCACAGAAGTTCAGCAGCAAGAAAATCCAGAGTTAAAACACAGTGTCCCATACAGAAAGCCTTAGAGCTCTGTCTCTACACTTGTTCTCCTACAGGTTGTTGAGAGGTGATCTGTGTGTGGTATATAAGTCAGCCTTAGATCTAGCCCTGATGGAGCTTTTGCACATCCACAAAACAAACAACACCAGAAACAGTAGATCCAGGAATTTGATCTTTGCTTGCAACAAAAATAGAACATGCTTGTGAAACAGATATGTAAGTCAAAGGATCCCCATGCTTTGGAATAGGGTCCCCATCCATGGTAAGCAAACTCCATCCTTAATCCTATTTAGATGAAATCTTGACCATTGGATCCACAGTAGGGTTAATCTAACCACCCAGCGGTGTAAACCTTGGCTGTAGATGATTGTCACTACTGAAGTGACACTGTGACCCCATGTGCAAAAATGGGAAAAAGGGGTTGTTGATGGATAGATGGATGGGTGGATGGATGGATGGATGGATGGATGGATGGATGGATGGATGGATGGATGGGTAATCATAAATTCCTCCATGCTGGCCCTCATTGCTCTTGTAGACAAAGGCCAACAGTAAACATTCTCTAACTAACATTGGATGGTTAATCATAAATTCATCCCTGGGCTGGCCCCCATGTCTATTATAGGCACAGGCCAATGATAAACACTCCATAACATACCCCCCAACATAACTTTTAGCAACCTCCTAACAGACCTACCCTTCCTATCAAACATACCCTCCCAGCTAAGACACACATGTTACAAGGAGTTCAATTTGGGTTGGGGTGCATGGCTAGGCTTATAAAGGCCTTTGTTGTCAATAGCCTAGTATATACTTATGAACCTATGAACCTATGAACATCACACTCTGAAAGCTCACACTAATTCCGGGTAGAAATGCAGAGTCATAGAGATGGCCCTCCAGCACACACCATAGTGGACCACAAGTGCTGTGAGACAGCAACTGTGACTGCTGTGCCATCTTTATGATTGACAATTTGAAAATGTGTTGTCCCAGTACACCATGACTTCTAAATGCTACAAGACTAGAAAAGCCTATGCATCTTCTGCTCCTTTTCATTCTTAATATAAGAGACATAGCACATTATAACTGAGTGATGCTTGATTTCTGGTAGAGTCTTTGGCAATAGAGAGTGGTGATCCATTCAATATGCAAGGACAGGGATCACCACTCTCTAGTGCCAAAGAACAGGGAGTGATCACATTTTGCAAACATCATTATCCATATCTTTAACAAGACAACATATGCATGCCTCTCAGCTTTCATCTATTTGAAAAAAAAATAGATATTAGATCAGAGTGAGTGTTTGTGTGGGGTGTAGCAGTGATGGCTGGTGACTTCAAATAAAGGGGGGGGGGAGGCTGTAGGAAACAGACAAATATGGAAGGACTAATTGCAATCAGGCAAAGTTATATTACAGCAGTGTCAACCTTGACCATTCTTACCATTTTGGATAAATAGTTGGTCATACACTATGACAAATATTAAATAGTCTACTGGCACTAATCTTCCTTACATGCCAGAGCCTGCTTCACTCAAATAAAAATGAATCCTGGAAGGTTATAATTACAACACTAAACTGCATGGCTGATCATTTCATGCACAGACAGACACTGTCCACGTTGCCTACATAAGGAATCTGGATTGGCCTTCTTAGGATAATAATAATAACACTAATAATAATGATAATACTTTTCATTAATGTATTTTTTAAAGCAATTTTATTGATTTTAATAAAAGAAGTTCATATATTAATCACATAGATTTGACATAAATGTAGAGTTACAGAGATTATAATATATAAAATCCAAATAACAATGTATAATAATGACAAAACAAAATAACTAACATGTTTACAAGGACATCCATTAAACTTTGGATACATGTGATGATTAGACTAATTTTAGTTGTGATACACAAATTAAAAGGAAAACAATGATATTATTCATTGTGTTTGTTAATTCTTTTTCAACAGATTTTGTAAATTTACCTACATATGGAAAGCATAAGTCTTTCTAGTTGTTCTAGAAATTATAGTTTTAAGTTGTAAACAACATACTTCAGATAACATATTCTTAAACTCAGTTAAAGTAGGAGGGGATTCAGAAATCCAATTTTTGGTTATACTCTTTCTGGCCACAACAAGTATTGTCCAGAGTAAAGGATATTTTACTCTTTTAACACTGTGTGATATGGGTGTGTTAAAAAGCACTAGAGATTTATTAAGAGTACAATTATCTGTGAATAATACCTGTAATAGTTCATTAACAGCTCTCCAGAATGTTTTAATTGCAGGGCAGTCAAAGAACATATGAGCCCTGTCTATATTTATATCTAACATATTTATTACAAACATTTTGTTTTTTTTTGTTGATTTTCTTCATTATTTGAGGAGTGTAAAATGATTTATGCATAAATCTCCAAGAGTATAGTTTCCATTTAAGAGACAAAGTTGTTCTTTTTTGATTCAAGTATGTTTATTCTATCTTGATTACTGGGAAGTTCATTGTTAATTGTAAATAAATAATTCCAATAACCTTCTGGCCAGGTATATGTTTCATCTGTAATGATTTTAAATATAAAAGAGATTTTACCTGAATACATTTTCTTATGCTGAAGAATTGACTGAAAATGATCTAGTAATATACTTGTATCATGTTTGACTGTGGGTGAGATCAAGTTTATTTTAATAACAATGCATAATCTGATAGTTTGTATATCTAGCCATAAAGAATTATCTAACTGGAATTCCTGTAATATCTGATCCATAGTTTTAGTTTTACTATCTGATGTCAATTGAAGACAAAACTTTAAGTTCACTTTGTTTAAATAATGCAATTTTGTCTAAATCTGATGTTAACAAAGATTTTTGTGTAAATGCTATAGGGAATAAAAGGAAAAACATTCTTTGTATCTGGGGTGCTTATATATAAAGTTTCTAAAATTTGTTAGAATGTTTTAACTATAGCTGGTTGAGTGTTTGGGTGTTACATGTGTAGTAAAATAATCATTTAGTAGCCATAGCATTGGATTGTTGATTATTTCTAACTTATAAGATAAGGGTCTCAAAAATAATTGTATGGCTGTTGTTTCCCAATATATTTTCCATTTAGCTGAGTATGATGTATCTAACAGTTGTGCAATTGTTCTAATTATAGAAGAGTTTGAATATACGATCAAATCTGGGAAAGCTATCCCTCCTTTTCTCCAGCTACTTAAGTGTTGTTTAAGGGCTATTCTTGTTTTTTGGGGAAACCATAAGAATCTTAATATCAAAGAGTTTAGTTTATTAGATAGGGTTTTGGTGGGAAGTGTTAAAATGGACTGAATAATGTATAGGATCTTGGGAAGGATAGTCATTTTTATAATTGTTAATCTTTCTTCTGTTGTGAAAAAATTGTACTCCAATTCAGGTTTGCATGTTTTCATAGCATTTATTGTAATTTAATTGTATTATTGATTTTAAGTCTTTAGCAAGGCTAATTCCCAAGTATATAATTTGATCTGTATTGGATTTGTATTTATTATTATTTGTTGTGCTTTTAATTTTTTTAGAGTATATGGGTAAAAGTTTGGTTTTGTTATTATTAAATGATAGACCAGACAGCTTTTGAAATATATTGATGGAGTCAAATAATAAGGTTATTGAGGAAGCATTACCCTTTGTAGTAATAAGTACATCATCTGCAAAAAGTTGAATTTTAGAAATGAATTCCCCACTAATCTCAAGCCCTTCTATATTTTTATTCTTTCTTATGTCATTGGCCCATCGCTCCAAAATTAGTGTGAATAGTAGGGGAGAGAGGGGACGACCTTGCTTAGTTCCTTTTATGATAGGTATTGTGGTTGAGATATATGATCCCATTTTAATATATACAAGGGCTCACGTGTATAGATGTTTTAATAAATCAATAAACCTTTTTGAAAAATTTAAACATTCTAATAGTATGAACAAATAATCCCAATCTATTGAGTTGAATACTGAATTTATATCCAGGCTTATTAAAGTCAAATTCTTCTTTTTCCTATGAGAGTAATCAATTAAGGCTCGCTTTTGTTTGATATTATCAAACATACTTCTATTAATTACAAAGCCTGTTTGATCATCATCTATCAAATGTGGTAGGAATTTCTTTAATATTTCAGTATAAATGTTCATGAACATTTTATAATCCACATTTAATACTGAGATGGGTCTGTATGAAGAACAATATTTAGGGTATTTATTAGATTTTAGAATGGGTGATATGAATGTATATTTCCAAGCAGGAGGTCTTATAGTGTTATTTTTAGCTGAATTGTAAACTTTGTGGAGCAACGAGATAGAAATTTCGGGCATAATTTTGTATAATTCAGGAATGATTCCATTGTTTCTAGATGCTTTATTTTGTTTAAGTTTGTTAAGTTGAGTTTATATATCTGCTAGGGTGATGTGTTGATCTATAGCTTCTGCCTGTTGCTTGTTAAATTTATTATAGAGGCTGTTATTAATAAATTATTTTATTTTGTCTTTAGATTCTATATTATGTGTAGTTTGGTTAATTTTGTGGAAGTGATTTCTAAACTCATCTATTATGTCGTGTATATTATATACCTCGCTCTTTTTCTTCGAGGAGTACATTTCTTTAATATGATTATATTTATTCATTCTTTTAGTTTTGTTTTTAAGGTTAAAGTGTTTGGGATTTAAGGAATAAGCAAGAAATTTGTATTTTTTATAAGGTAATCATAGTCTTATGGTGTAATGCTACACAATGCTAGAAGTCTAAACCTCAAAATGCACTCTATTGAGGCATTCCTAAAAATGGAGAACATTGATATTTGTGCAGTAACTGAGACCTGGTTCAAAGCTCCAGAGAGCACCCCTGCAATACCAGGCTACAACTCTTACCACACTTTTTGTCATGCAAACCAGGACTGAAACACTAAAGGTGGAGTGTCCATATTCACCAAGTATATTCACACCACCAGGCTAGTTGCCCAGCACAATGCATCTGAAATTCTCCAGGTGCAACTAACACTAGGTAAGACTGAAATCCAAATTGTAGCTTGCTACAGATCCCCCACCATGCCCCGAGATTCTCATTACACCTTTCTAACCATACTGGAAAATATTAAGATACAATCAAACACCCTAATACTGGGTGATTTCAACTACCCTGCCATTAACTGGGAAAACTTCTTGTGTACCAACACCTTTGCCAAACAGTTCTTGGAATTCATAAATTCCAATGCCCTGGATCAACTAATCCATAGTCCCACCCCTGGCTCCAATATCCTAGACCTGGTCATTACCAACATGCGAAATCGGTGCTCCACACCTACGGTCACCTCCTCGCTGGTCAGGTCTGACCATAAGCTAATCACCCTTGATATCCATATCCCTCCCCCACCCCCCAGTAAGGAGACTGCCATAAAAAACATCTCCAAAGCCAACTTCATGCTACTCAAGTCAGAAGTGACAAACTTCATGACACCCATGCAGACGGGAACTGAAAGTTTGACTGCTGAATCCTACACTAAGGCACTGAACGAGCACATCCACTCGTGCATGAATCGTACCATCCCAGATAGAATCAAGACCCTCTTCTCCAAAAAAAAGAAGCCAATATAGTGGTACCCTGCCATAAGCAAACTTTACAACAAAAGGAAGAAACTGTTGCAGAAAAGCGGAAAATCCCAGGATGCAAGAAAACTTCCTTACCAGCCTCAGTAAGAAGCTGAGATCCCTCATAAAATCCTCCAAAGCTAATTACAAAAATAAAATTGTGAAAGATTCCAAAGACAGCCACAAGGCATTCTATAGCTATGTCAAGAATCTAAATGGCAATGCTCAGATCTGCTCTGAGCTACAACAGAATGGCATTAAATATACTGATCCCAAGGATATTTCCAATATCCTGAAAGATCAATTTAATGCCAACTTCACCCACCTCTCACTCCCTAAAGGGCCCATCTCAATAATAAAAGATTGCCAAATTCCAGTAATAATGGCTACACAGGTAAAAATCACACTCTCCAAAGCTAAGAATACAGAATCCATGGGACCAGATGACATCCCAGGCTGTATACTACAAGAACTACAAAATGAACTAGCGGCTCACCTAAGTCTCATGTTTAATCATACCCTCACATCAGGCTTCGTGCCCACTGAGTATCACACAGCTACAGTTATCCCTCTACACGAGGGGGGATCCACCTTGGATCCCGGGAACTACTGCCCCATCAGTCTGATGAGCCTGATCTGTAAGGCCATGGAGTGTATTATCATGGAACTTATAAACAATGATATTGGCAACCTTCAAACACTGGACCCCACCCAGTTTGGGTTCATGAAGGGCCGATCCTGTCTCCTGAACCTGATTGACTTCTTTGAATCAGTCTCCAGAGATATGGATGAGGGTAAGGTGGTCCACACAGCCTATCTGGACCTTGGCAAGGCCTTTGACACCATCACCCACTCTGGAATCATAGATAAACTTACTAAGCTGGGCATTAATCCTTACATCACTTGATGGGTTGCCAACTGGCTTACTGACAGAACCCACACTGTAAAAGTATCTGACTCCAAATCCATCTCCAGACAAGTGACAAGTTGAGTACCTCAGAGTTCAGTCCTGGGACTGCTCTTGTTTGGCATCTACTTCTCTGAAGTACAGGCCAACACTAAGAGACTCTGGCTAACAAAGTTTGCAGATGACTGCAAACTGGAAGCCATTACTGAATCCCTAAATGATGTGGATATTCCACAAAAGGGTCTTACAGAATCAGATGCTTGGTGTCAGAGCTATGGGCTCAAGCTCAATGCCAAGAAATGTATAGTTATCCCCTTTGGGAAAAAAACATGTACCCGTGAATTTCCACATAGGTGGCAGTACACTAAACACCAAAAGTGTGATAAGAGACATAGGGACACAGGTGGACAATGGTCTCACATTCAATAACCACATCGTCACAGCAGTCAGGAAATCCTTCTATGTGGTACACCTCATCACTAAGGGCTTTTCATCCAGGAAAAAGGAGGTCATTGTCCTACTGTACCCATCCCTCATTAGACCCATTATAGAATACAATGCCCCATTTGGTATGTACCTCTCAAGACATCTGTAACAACTGGAAAGGCTGCAGAAATACCTCACTAAAAGAACCATAGGCCTAAAGCAGATGCCCTGTGCCGACCATCTAAAAAACTCCAGCTATACTTTGTCTCATATCGTCTACTCAGAGGCAATCTCTGCTCAACATACAAGGCCATGTCAAACCCAGAGCTGCTGGACATGCTACACTTAAAAAATCCCACTCCATCATAATCACGCACTCCAGGGATCTAAACCTTGTCATCACAATGAACAAAACATGCTGGAGGGATAGGTTCCTGACCCAGAGACTCTCCAGACTCTGGAATAGACTGTCCATACATGTCAAGCAGAGCGCCTCTTTGTCCCTCTTCAAAAGGAACCTTGACGGTTGGATGGAAAATAGGAAATTCACCCCAGGGATCACTTTAGTCATCCTGCTAGACAGGGATCCAGGGAAGGAAATATTGTGGGAAGAAATAGCCAGGGAATTATTATGGCTAGGCTTGTATAGGCCCTAGGGCTGATAGACTAGTAGCAACCTATGAACCTATGAACCTATAATATAGCTCTATATTCCTCATTTAGTTTGTCTATTTCATCTCTTACACTTTTAGTTGTTAGTTTATTCTTATTTTTGAGATGTACCGAGTCAAGTTTATCTTGTATTATTTTTAAATCTCAAGACTTCCTCTTATGATAACACCATTTATTTATTTGTCCATACAAATAGGCTTTAAAAGCATCCCATATATAAATGTCAGAAGTGTTAGATGTTAAATTTACATTCATAAAGTTATGTATTTCTTCTTTTAAAAAGGTTTGAAAATATTTGATTTGTTTAAAGTAAGCCAGGATTCTTTTTATTTGTACATTGGGTATACTATTAATGCTATGTTCAAAAATAATAGAGTTGTGATCGGATATCGGGCATGTTATGATTTTACTGTTTGTTACATCGTTTATTATTTGTGTAGAAATAAGTATTCTATCTATTCTAGAATAAGTTTTATATCTATTGGAATAGAATGTATATTGTGATAAACTCTGATCTGAATAATCATAGGTATCTTTTAGTTGATAAGAGTCTGTGAATTTTATTAACTGTTTGGCCTGTGAAGTTATCTTTCTTTTCCCTAAAGTACTAGAATCTTTCTCATTTAGAATACAATTGAAATCTCCTTCCATGATGATGTTTCCTTCAGACTGAGATACTATTAGATTTAGATGCTGTTTAATAGTGTTAGTGCCTATGCCAGAAATCTAATAGTTATTTACTAGTGTATATATATTTTTATTTATTTCAGTTATAGCTAGACAGAGCATCCCTTTCTCATCTTGATATGTTTTAATTATTCTGGGTAATGGAAGGGATTTATCCCAAAGGATTGCCACGACCCTTTTCTTTTTTGAGTGTTCCGAGCTTACTATGACTGTATGTTTGTGTTCAGAAAGTTAATATTATCTTTCAGTAGATGGGTTTCTTGTGTGAAAATCATGTTGGGCTTGTGTAAGGTATGATACTTGTATAGACTACCTCTTTTGATTGAATAATTCAGGCCATTTATATTAATAGTTATACCTTTTAGTGTGATCATTTTATGTTTTTTAGCTAAATTAGCATATATCGTAAGTCATCCTCGTCGTATGTGTATTTTATGTATCAATCTCCTAAAAGAAAATGATTTAATCTGTTGACTTTGACGACTGTTTTATAGTGGGTAATAATAGTTTTGCTGTTCTTGTAATTAATGTTCTTATATAACTCTATTGTAATGGATGTCAGGTGAAGCATTTTACAAAAGTAGATGAATAAATTAACTTATCAAAACAAAAGAGCTTCACGCCTGGAGTTATAAACTCCTTGTCCCAGTGACGTCAGTCACTCGGAACAAACCTTTAGACTATAACAACAGAAAACAGCAACCACTTGTTATATATATATATATATATATATATATATATATATATATATATATATATATATATATTATGTAATTAAGAATAGGTAATGAATTAAATATTATTTCTTCTAGTAATATTGCAAAAATGTTTTTGTATAACTCATCTATTATAACTATTCTAAAACATGAAGTAAATTGTATACATTAAACATAACTGAAGGTTAAAAAAGAAAAAAAAGAAAACAATTGGCATAGAAGTATTCAAGCTGTTATTTCCGTAGGAGTAATATAAAGCCAACTTTACTAATCATTACTTTATAATCACTCAAAACAGTGTTTAAAAATGTTATAATAACTATTGTCTTCATCATTATAATTGATTTTTGTTATACTCTACTGGTAAAGCTCATTATATTCTAAAATAAATGGTTTCTTTATACTTTGTTACTTTAAAGTACTCTGTACAGCTATAACATATATCCCTAAGAGTACCATTGCTATATAGGAGAGGAAAAAAAAACTTTTGAGTAACATGTTTATGCAATCCATGTTCTTTTAAAGGTAGATAGCAGTAAGGAATAATATTACCATACAATAAAAACTTTGGTCTTGCAATATCTATCATGTAGTAATATTTAATATGCATAGTAACTTTATATGTATTATAATTAGATTAACTGTAATATTAGTGTTAACTATTATTTCATTTTTTCTCAGTAAAGTATTTTACATAACATTTTCATGAACAGAGTAAATATTTCACATTATTAATATACACAACTTATATTACAAGACATATTACATTTGACCTGAATAAATATAGTAATTTGGATATATTAGTTTGAAGTGTCTTTCAAAAAAGTGTTCTGAAATCTTTCCAAATGCAGAGAATATAAGATACATGAATGAAATTTCTGATGTGACTAAAACATATAAAATTAATGTTTTCATGCAAACTGTTAATCATTTGTTTGGTATAGCTGCTTGTATGTCTGGCTGTTATTGCAAAATATTAAAACTTAAGCTAACATGTTATTTTCTATAAAATATGTAATGCTTGAAATGTGTCAACAACATATTTAGTCACAATTTGAATAGGAATTATAAAGTTAAACAACATACAGATCTAGTTATGTTAGCAAATTCTTTTGTGAGAAAATTAAATCAGGAATCAATCATTTGTCACTGTAAGAGATTTCTTAATAATTGTGAATGCGTATGAGTCATTGGCTGTGATGTTTAGATGTCTATCATCACAGCTTCTTGTTAAAACATTTCCCCTTCCGTCTCTCCTCCTCCCTTCCCATGAAGAAATTTATAATATATAAACATACACTTGTAATAGATTGTGCTTACACAATATTAGATTAAAAGTATTATTATCTATATATCCAGTATTATATGATTTGTTAGGTAATCAGTAGAAGCAGGTACATGTGATTAAGAAAGGCATAGACTAGTTCAGATTAACTTACTTTTCTCCTGCAAATATTTACAGTTCCATAAATTCAGGGTCTGCCATCCTTCTGTTTGTATGGTGTAATTCTCGCTAACTGACCTCAGTTTTGCTGGTATTAGGCCATTTAGATGATAATTTTAGTTGCTTTTCTATGTAATTCACAATTCTCAGTGGTAATCGGGCTATATATTTCCTGTTTAAGTTATTTTCTTTATGCTGACATCATTGATGTGCGTTGTGATGTTTTATTGCAGTACGAAACTTCTGAGATGATTCTCCAGCTGTTTCTGAGATGTTGAAGTCAGATAAAGCTCGTGGACCATCAGTGTGAGCTAAATCAAAGATCAAAAGTTGTCTCTAATGTGAACGGTTGGGAAAAAATGCAAAAAAAAAAAAGTACTATATTTTTTCATGTGATTGCGGTGGTGGTGCTGCGGTAGCGTTGTCGCCTCACAGTTAGACATTGCCCGTTCGATTCTCAGTTAGAGCATCTTCTGTGTGGCGACATGCTTGAATGGGCATTCCTTCGTTGAAGGTTGTGCTTAGGCCCGGCAAGCCAGCACGTAAAACTCTACTGCCAATCATTAGCGGACTGGAGTTCCGCTGTGGCGACCCCTAAACAGGAAAAGCCGAAAGACACAAACAAACTACATTTTTTCATGTAATTCTAGTCAGTCAATGAAGGAAAGGCTTCCAAAGAAACTAACAGTCAGCATGAGCATGAAAATCCCTACAAGCAATTACACTGAAGTCATATAGTCAATAATCACAAATCAAGTAAACAAAAGGAAAATCAGCTTTCTATATCCATGGAAAGACATCATTTTCCCTCCTATTACCAACATCACATATTTAATTTCCTTAAGAAAGGGAGAGAGAGAAAATAGACAGTTTTCTTATTTCTCTCTGAGCATATATAATATAAAATCATGAAATTATAGAAGGTCATATAGTATTATAGAGGTATGTGTAACATCCAAAAGCTACTTAAAGATATGTAGCAGTAGAGAGTTATCTAGGGACATGAAGCTATAAATCATGGAAAGTAAACAGAATGTATATATATATATATATATATATATATATATATATATATATATATATATATTGAATATTTAACTGTTAAAATAAAACCTTTTTCCCATTCTTACACTCTTCCCCTTATCCCTCCCACTCCCTTCCATTCCAGTCTTATTTATATAAAGGTATATTATGACTATGGTTAAGTAAATAAAGAATCAATATATTGTTTATATATTATTCCTGTAATGTCTATATGAGGTGTTATATTATGTTTGGTATAGCTGCTTGTATGTCTGGCTGTTATTGCAAAATATTAAAACTTAAGCTATATTACTATATTACTATACTAGCCCGGTCAACAAATGTAAAATAAATAAAATAAATAAATGTTATTTCAACACAACTATTAGTATTAAGATATGTATGTTTATCTAAAAATAACTGTTTGGTACCAACACAATGGTAATAGTGTGAGTATTCTATAGTTACTTATATAATTACTTAATTGAACCTATGGGACAGATACAGCTGAATAGATATTTCATTTTTATGATGAAAAAATTGAGCTTACCTTGCAGAGAAAACAGAATGATGAAAAGCTTACTTTACAAATTAGTATCCACAAAAATAACAAGATGTAGAAATGTGTTATTTTTTTAGTTCATTTTTTTTTTTTTAGTTTTTTTTAAGTTTCTTAGTGGTTTTCCAAGTTGATGATGATGCTATTCTTTTAAGAGAAGGGCTAGCCCATTAGTAAAAACAAAAAAAGAGCCACACAGCTGTAAAGCACAAACACAAAACTTTACTGCAACAACCCAATGAAAACAAATAGAAGTAAGTGCTTTTGTAAGGTACAATGACCAAACTTCATCAGAAGCTTGGTCATTGCACCTTACGAAATCGCTTCTACTTGTTTTCATTGGGGTGTTTCAGTAAAGTTTTGTGTTTGTGCTTTACAGCTGTGTGGCTCTTTTTTTTTTTTTGCTTTTAGTAGTTGGTGGTTTCTTTTTTGGTGCAAGGGCTAGCCCATTCCATTTCATCTATTATTTCTAGGATGCTGTGTTTTTTGGCAAAATTCAGTGCTGAATCCAGGTCTTCAAATAAGTTGGGTCCCTCTGAGGTGAAAATCTTCAGCTTTGCAGGAAACAGAAGATGGGTCTTCACTTGTGCTTTCTTCAGTTCTTTTATCAGTGGTAGGAACAATTTTCTTTTTGATATTACCAAAGAAGAATAGTCATTATCAAAACGTATCATTGTATCATTGATTTTTATAGGAGACTTAGACCAGGCAGTCTTCAAAATTAGTTCTTTATCAGATGAAGACATAAAGTTAACAATAACAGATCTAGGTTGTTTTTTGTTAATAGTATTATGACCAGTCAGTGACTAATGGGCTCTTTCTATCCCAAATGACATAGCCTCCAGAAGGTTCATAGGTTCATAGGTTGAATACTATGATCTTTTAGGGTTTAGTTTACTATGCCTCTGTCTAGTAGTGACACAGAGATGACCCCCCATCCACTCATCGAGATTTCTCTTGAATAGAGTCAGTGAGGGGCTCTGCCTAACATGGACTGGGATTCTGTTCCAGAGTGTAATTTATTTCTGTGTTGAGGTTTAAGTCACTTGTTCTCGTGGCTCTGATGGATTTGGATTTTCTGAGGTGGAGCATGTCCATTAATTCAGGACTGGACATGGCCTTGTACGTCAGGCACAGATCACCTCTGTGTTTTTGGTAACCAAGAAGTGTTGTTTTCTTTTATGTTTTCAGGAAGTCCAAAAATCCTTAGATTATTTCTACGACATCTGTTTTCAAGACCATCAAGTTTATTTTGTAGCATTTTGTTTTAGTAGGAACTCTACATTATTTTCATTTTCTTTTATTCTTCCATCCATGTCATTCAGTGCCTCTTCTATGCTGGATATTTGGATTTTTTGCTGTTGTAAGTCCTCATGAAGTAGATCCACTTGTTTAGAAGTTTATTCGTTAAAGTTGTTTATCTTGATGTCAGTCTTTTCAATTTTTGTAGTTAGATCCTGGATATTTGATAACAGTGTTTGAAGTTCTCTTCTGAGACTGGATTCTTGACTGCCTGCTTTTGTGGAGCTCATGGTGATATTCTTCTGTAGATGAGTTGAAGTTTTCCAAGTATATTTTAGACTGGAAAACTTGTCTTCTTTTTTTTTTTTTTGTTATAGATATTGTTCATTAATTTATTTTTCATGCACAAAAACAGTCACAGTTTGTATTCCATCTAGTTTCATCCAAATACACATTAGCTCTGCCAAACCAGAATTACAATATTAAATAGCAGGGCCAGTAATTTCATGTACACACAGCTCAGTTGCCACTGCCCATCCATGTTATTTGCTTTAACTCTGCCAGAGTAAAAAAAAATGAAAAAATGAAAATAATGGTTCCATTATTTTATTTTATTTTATTTTGTTTTATTTTATTTTTTACATAAACAGTGGTCAGAGCTTGTAGTCCATGATCTTATATTACTCATGTATATGTTATTCCTGCAAATCCAGAGTTAGAAAATTATGACAGCAAGGATAATCATGCATCCACAAACAACCCCTTCCCATGACCTACCTAATGTATCTGGCTTATCCTTGATGGGACTAAAATAATAATAATAGTAATAATAATAATAATAATAATAATAATAATAGCAATGTTTATATGAAAGAATATTTCATGCACCCACACAGTCACAGCTTGTATTATATCTTCCAACACCCAAATGCACAGTAATCCTGCAAAGCCAGAATTGCAATAACAAAAAGCAGGGCTAATCATTCTATCCACAAACATCCCTCATACCCACTCCCTACCTACCTATGCCATCTATTTTGACCATGCTATGATACAAAATTAGATTTAAAACAATAATAAAATACATTTCCATACACAAACAGCTCACATTCCCACTGACTACCTTATTAAAGGTTCTGGCTTGACCCTGCCAGGATGAAAAAGTAGTGTAAGTCCTATTAGAGTAAGGAAATGTCCACAAACACACCCATATCCAATTAATTGGTCATCTTCATTAAGTATATAGTTTAATCCTACCCAGAAGAAAAAAAAATTCAATAGTGCAAGTTCTATCAGATAAAAAAAAGGATCATTTCATCTACAAACTGCCTCCATTACCCAAACAATTTCATCCACAAACACCCCCCAAATCCACTGGCTAAATTCCTGACATATCTGGTTTGACCCTACCAAGATTAAAAAAGTACAAGACCTATTATTAAAAAAAGGGAAAAAAAAATTACACTGGTAATCAACATGATGACCAGCTTGTTCTTAAGAATTTTTTCTTTTTTTATTCAGATGAGAGTACCCACCTGAAAGACATAGTAAAGAAGCAAGCTACTTCAGACATGAGATGAGCAGCAAATCCTTTACCCTAACAAATTAAAAAAGATTTATTGTAAAAGGCATGATGCCCAGCTCACACAACACTTTAGCATTGTTTTTACAGGAAAATAAAATGAATTGGGGATAGAATGAATGAGTTCCTAAACACTACTCATTCCTTGATAATGATCCCTGATGTCACGTCAGTCTAACAGCAAAAGTTTATTTCTGAAACTTCCCTGTGCTTCTTAAATCCATTATGTTAAAACACAACCCATTCAACAGCCAATATGGCTATCATTTTCTGCAAAGGTGTTACAAAAGTAAATATTTTTTTCTCCTCACAAAAGCAGCATAATGTTTATAGGCAAAGAGCAAAACTAATATTTAATGCTGCAAAATCAGGGACAGAGAGATACCCCCACCCCACAAGGATAAACCAAGCACTTACTCTCCTACATACTAGATAAAAAAAAGTATTTCTGCATTAAACTTCTTCCACGTTCAATCTCTGCCTGAGCCAAAAGAAAGGGGTCCTCACTGCTTCAAGCAGCAGCCCAGTGAAAGAGTTGTAGGGTGACACTTTAGACATCCTTAACTGCTAAAATTGGAGGGCCTGAATTTTTTGAAACCGCAAGCTAGCATCTTTTCAAAAGATACCACCAAATGAAATATAATTATTTTATTTTTTTTTAGCTCAAACTGCCTCTGGATTTCTTGTATGTGGGAATACAGAGTGTGCAAGAGAAAAAAGAATATGGATTATTATTTTAAATTAAAAATAATAGCTTTAAAATTGCTGTCATTTTTCTCTCTCATTTTTTTTTAAAGGGGAGGGGCTGCAAACCAGCATCCAGTATCACAAGCTACCCTGATGTGTGTATGTGTGCGTGTGTGTGTGCGTGTGCGTGTGTGTGTGTGTGTGTGTGTGTGTGTGTGTGTGTGTGTGTGTGTGTGTGTGTGTGTGTGTGTGTATGTGTGTGTGCGTGCATGTGTATATCTATATCTATATCTATATATATATATATATACTATATATATATATATATATCTATATATATATTTATATAGGCTCATAGGTTCATAGGTAGATGTTAGGCTATCTGCCCTAGGGCATTTATAAGCCTAGCCAGAGTGTATTTGGCTTCTGCCTCCCTATTAGATTAGCCTACTGTGCCTCTGTAAAGTAGGTCACAGAAGGTACCCTTTTAAGATTAGTTTACTGTGCCTCTGTCTAGCAGGGACACAGAAGAGATCCCAGGGGTGAATTTGTGATTTCCCATCCACGCGTCCAGATTTCGCTTGAAGAGGGTCAGCAAGGGGCTATGTCTAACATGAATTGGGATTCTATTCCAGAGTGAGGGGAGCCTCTGGGAAATGAATCTGTCCCTCCAGCATGTCCTATTTATTTTTGTGCTGAGGTTTAGGTCCCTGGAGTGTGTAGCTCTAAGGGACTTGGATTTTTTGAGGTGGAGCATGTCCATTAATTCTGGGTTTGACATGGCTTTGTACGTCAGGCATAGATCGCCTCTGAGTAGGCGGTAAGCAACTGAGTAGAGCTGGAGTTTCTTTAGTCGAGCTGCATAGGACATCTGTTTGTAGCCCATGATCCTATTGGTGAGGTACTTTTGGGGTCTCTCCAGTTGCTGCAGGTGTCGGATAAGGTACATCCCAAAAGGGGCATTGTATTCAATTATGGGACTGATGAGTGATGAGTAGAGGGGCACAATGACCTCTCTTGATCTAGATGCAAACCCTTTCATGATAAGGTGGGCTATATAAAAGGTCTTTCTAACCACTTTGGCAACATGATTATCAAAGGAGAGATTACTATCTACGTTGGTCCCCAAATCTCTAATTACTTCTATTGCACTTAAAAGATTACCACTTATGTGGTAATTTGTGGGCACCTTGTTTTTTCCAAAGGGGATGACTATGCACTTTTTAGCATTTAGCTTGAGGCCATGGCTCTGGCACCAAGCATCCGTCTCTGTGAGACCCTTTTGGAGGATGTTTGTGTCAGCTGGAGATTTGATTATGGCTCCCATTTTGCAGTCATCTGTGAACTTTATCAGCCATAATCCCCCCGTGTTAGCCTGATCCTCACAGAAGTATATACCGAACAAGAGAGGTCCCAGTACTGAGCCCTGTGGGATGCCACTTGTAAATGGTTCGGATTCGGACATGGCACCTGTGATTCTGACCATGTGGGTTCTATCTCTGAGCCAGTTTGCCAGCCATCTTGTGATATAGGGGTTGATATTTAAGCTGGTAAGCTTATTTATGATGCCCAAGTGGGGTATTGTGTCAAAGGTTTTTGCGAGGTCCAGGTAGGCTGTGTGGACTACCTTGCCCTCATCTATGGCTTTGGTAACTGTTTCAAAGAAATCATCTAGGTTTAAGAGACAAGATCTGCCCTTAACAAAGCCGAATTGGGTTGGGTCCAATGTCTGGAGTCTCCCAATGTCTTTGTTTATGAGTTCCATGATAATACACTCCATAGTTTTACAGACCAGACTAGTCAGGCTTATGGGGCGATAGTTTCTGGGGTCCATTGTGGCACCAACTTTGTGGAGTGGGACCACTGTAGCTGTACGCCATTCTTTGGATACATATGCTGTAGTAAGGCTAAGTCTGAACAGTGACTTAATGTGAGGGTTCAGTTCTTCTTGGAGCTCATGTAAGACACAGCCTGGGACACCATCCAGTCCCATAGATGCTGTGTTTTTTTCCTTTGGAGAGGGCAGCTTTCACCTGTGCATCTGTGATGTCAGGGAGGTTACATTCAGTTGGGATAGGCATTTGCTCCTTTGGGGGGGGGGGGTTTGCATTGAATCTGTCTGCCAGGATGTTGGCTATGTCTGTAGGTTTGGTATATTTTGTACCGTTATGCAACAATTCAGAGCATATCTGGGAGTTTCTGCCAATGTTCCTGACATAACTAAAGAAGGCCTTGTGATTATCTTTAGTGTCTAGGGCAATTTTTTCTTTTGAAGCTGGCCTTTGATGATTTTATGAGGGATCGAAGTTTCTTGCTAATACTGATCAGAGATGCCTTCCCTTTTTGGGATTTTGCTCTGTCATGTAGTAGCTTCCTCCTTCTGTTATATAGCTTATTTATGGCTGGGGTCCACCAGACCAGTGTCCTGTTTTTGGAGGAGTGAGTCTTGGTTTTATTTGGGATAGCATGATCCATGCATTCCTGCAGGTGCTCATAGAATGCATTTGTAAAGGATTCTGCAGATTGGGCTGTATTATCCTTTGGCCCAGGAGCTTTGAAGGATTCTACCTCAGTCTTGAGAAGTGCAAAGTTGGCTTTTGAGAAATTCTTTACAGTGATTTCCTTGGCTGGGGGTGGGGATGGGATATGAATGTCCAGGGAAATTTGTTTATGGTCTGATCTTACCAATGAGGGGTTTACCTCTGGTACGGAACATAGAGTCCCCATGTTGGTGATGACCAGGTCCAATATGTTGTTCCCTCTTGTGGGAGTGGTGACCAGTTGTTCCATTGCGTTAGAGTTTATAAATTCAAGGAACCGTTGGGTGAAGGTGTTTGGGCTTGAGTAGTTTTCCCAGTCAGTGCTTGGGTAGTTGAAGTCACCCAATAACAAAGTGTTTGGAGAGACATTCATATTCTCCAGTGTTCTCAGGAATGCCAAGTGGGGTTCCTGTAAAAGGGAGGGTGTTCTGTAGCAGGCTACAAACTGAAAGGCAGTTTTGCCCACTGTTAGTTGCACATGGATGGTTTCCGATGCTTCGTGCAGTGCCATTAACCTGGAGGTGTAGGTATCTTTGATGAATATAGATACTCCCCCTCCTTTTGTGCTTCGGTCCGAGTTTTGGGGCTGAAACGCATGGTATGAGTTATAACCTGGTAGTGCTGGGGTGCTCTCAGGAGCCTTGAACCAGGTTTCTGTTACTGCACAGACATTGATTTTCTCCATACTGAGGAGAGCCTTGAGTGTGTGCATCTTGAGGTTTAGACTTCTGGCATTGAGTAGCATTACCTTTAGTTTTTTTATCCTTGGGTTGTCTATGGAGGTGGGTTTGTCCTTTGAGCCTTGCCTAAAAAAGGCACTATAGGGCTGGCAAGAGCCTTGGCCAGTATACGAAAGCCTAAGGGTGACAGGTGCAAGCCATCCCTAGCAAAGCAACGTGGCTTGTCGAGCATGTCATCCCAGACTGACAGACATTGGATCCCCTTTGAATGACACCAATACTTTAGCCAATTGTTGAAACTGATCATTTTGTCTTTATACTGTGGCATCATTCTTGGTGAGGGCAAGATGCTACTCAAGGTCAGGGTCATACCAGCCTGGGTTACATGGTCAGAGAGCTCCTCTATGTCTCTTTTCATGTAGTCCAGGGAGGTATGTCTCAGGTCATTCACACCGGCATGGACAATGACGGAGTCATACTTGCACTTGCTTTGGAGTAACCTGAGTGCTTGCGTTATGTGGCGGATCCTGGCAACCGGCAGGCAGCTTACAATGACCTTCTCCTTGTTCAGTCTGGTGAGCGGGACATCAGTGTGCCAGACAATAGAGTCCCCTATAACAAGTGTATTTGGTGTGTTGTTTGGCCTTAAGGGCTGTGACTGTGAGACACACTGATTTTGTGAGATATGTGATTCATGGGTATTGTTGAGGGGTGGCTGTTGCTTGGATATCTGCTTAGGAGGTCTTTGCTGTTTAGGCAGAGTTTTATTTAGAGCCTCCGAGTATGTTTTTGTGTGTATATGTGTTGGGTATGCAGATGCAATAGGTCTGTGTGAGACTGGATTTGTGGTGTGGGTGGTTACGTTTTCCTCCTGACTGACTGTGCCAGCCTTGGGTTGAGAGAGCTCTGCCTCCAGTTTGGCTGTGTAACTGAATCTCTCACATGTATTAGAGTTTGTTGGAAGGATTATATATATATATATGTTGGAAGGAATATATATATATATATATATATATATATATATATATATATATATATATATATATATATATATACACACACACACACACACACACACACACACACACACACACACACAAAGTATATACATATATATATATGTGTGTGTGTGTGTGTGTGTGTGTGTGTGTGTGTGTGTGTGTGTGTGTGTGTGTGTGTGTGTGTGTGTGTGTGTATATATAGATGTATAGTTTCAAAACATAAATTCCACTTGAATCAGTGTCTCATATGACCTGAGGTTTATATAAAATACTACAGAATCAAGGCGAAGCATATGTTCTTTATTGCTTGTCATTTTCCTTTTTTATTTAATTTATACATTTGCTAATAGCCTTGGCTCTAGATGATTATCGCTTTTGAAGTGACACCCCAAACAAATGTAGAAAATGGGAAAAAGGGGTTGTGGATGGATGGATGGATTTGCTAATGGGGTTAACAACTAGTCCACAAATACTTTTCATCTACTAGTCACACCAGGAGGGCAAGGTTAAATCCAATATATATATATATATATATATATATATATATATATATGTGTGTGTGTGTGTGTGTGTGTGTGTGCATATATATATATATATATATATATATATATATATATATATATATATATATGTATATATATATATATGGAAGGCAACTATAGGACGTGTAGAAACATGGACACATACTGGCTGAACATGGAAACTCCCTACATATGGAAACAGAAAGTCATGACTAAATTGCAAAGCCTGGATTTATGTGGGCAGAGTTATTTCACTTTTATTTCCAATACATATGATTGTACGAAAGTTTAAAAATATTTCAGGGTACCTCCACATAGTTTATTCTTTTAAATAGTGCTATACTGTCCCCAATTCACTTGCTTGCAAATGTCTGACAGAAATAGTAGGGGAAGTTTGTGTAGAGTGGTGACGTAGTCCATGTGGTCTGAAGAGATTTCACTAAGTGGTTAGTTAGTCTGATTTCTCAGGTTTGAACTCTGCTCCTTGACAGAAATTCAGAATGTAAGTTAGAAGACCTGGATGATGCCTTAAGCATTTACTGTGATTAATAGTTATTTTACTTAATTTTTACTCACTATTCAAAGTATCATGCTACGGTATATCCTCTTAATGGAACCAGAAGCCTTTCTTATGGTTATTGATAACATAATTGAGAGACTGGGATTTACATTTATAATGTTTGATCAGGCAGATCATTTAGAATGGAATGACATATTTTATCTGGTGAAATATTTGTAAATGATGAGTAGTTTTGGGGACTAACTCCAACTGATTGATAGAAAGCAAAGAGGGAGATTCTTATGTCAGAGAAGGTATGAAGGTACAGTAAGTGATTTTGAAGGCTTGTTGGCTTAGGCTGAAAATAATGTTATAACATACATTAATTGCCCAATTTCATCTAATTATTCTAGCAATGGCAAGCCTATAGTTGAGTGCAGATATGAGTTAGCATAGTGCATGAGTTAGCATAGCATAGTTAGCATAGTGCAGTAGAACTATTGTATATCTTTTAAATATTCCAAGCAAGATAAAAATGACTGTCACCTTTAGATAGCAAAATATCTTGTCAGTAATCCTGAAGGGGCACACCTGCTGAAGACTGCAGTTCGTTGCAGATCTGAGCCATATGGAAAACTGGGAAGGGCTGGGCTGAACTGACTGAAGTTAAATTTGTAGGCAGGAAGCAGTTATCAGAGTAATAAGACATTGATACATTGTAATGGTTATTAGAATAAGAACCATACTTATATTAATGATAATATTTATAGTTACATATAGTTAACATATGTTTATGTGATATACATGAACAATAAAGAAAGGGATTACAAACGAAGTACAGGAAACTCAAAACAACTGACAAAAATGATTAGGAAATTATATCAGGTAAAAGATTTTTTAGCTTTAACTGCCTAATATAAAAATGTGGAAAATGTGGAAAATGTTCATGCCTTGTGACCTGAAGTAAGGATAATTGAGCAGGGCAGAGAGAGCGAGACCAGATATTATGGTGTAGAGGACCTGTGTTGTGAAGAAAATATGAAATAGGCAAGAAAAGAGACACTTCTATTGAACAGCAGATGTAAAGAACATGCACAGGCATTTTGACATAAGAGAAAAGATAAGAAGTTGTTAAATTAAAACAGAAAGAAGGCAGGACCAGAAACTTTTTTTTCAACTGCATTTTATGTTCTGTCATCTGAATATGGTATTTTAGGATTCCTGGATTCAAGATCCAATTTTTTATTATTAAATCTTTGTTTATTTTGGTGCTGAAATGCATGCACCATACATAAAAACAAAATTTGATAACTGATACAATTTAGATAGGATAACTACCCAACACAGCTAAAATAAGTTATAAATAAATTATAAAAGAAAATATTGCTATCTGAAATCTAACTTTGTCTGTGGATTCAAATAAATATATTAACAGTCTCAGTAGCTGAACACATTGCAAGCAATTGCCTTTGGTATTGAAGAATGTGGGTTTTATTCTCACTCTAGGTGTTTTTGCATGGCTTTGCATCTCAGTGGTTAGAGCACTAGTCTTATAAACTAGGGGTCATGTGTTCTAATCTCATCAAGGCCTCTGCATTTGTCTTAATCTCTGTAACATGTGTAAGGAGGTACATTTTGTTAAGGCCTGGTATAATGGTTATGGTGTTTGCCTAACAGACATACAATAAAGGTTATAATTCTCACCTTTAAAAAGGAATTTGGCTAGGTTTAAAATAGTCCACAAGGGTAGCTAGCTTAGTAATTATGTATTAACCTATATGCACACTTCAACAGATTTTGCTTAAGATACCTTCAAAATGAAACCTCAGAATCAAATGAACATTTCAGGGAAAGACGTTGATCCTACAAGAAAGGTGGTACACATACACAAGACTGCATATCTGAGGTCACTGTCCAAGTTAATGGAACAATAGTCAGTCCCTCCTTTGATTATCTGAACAGTCTTGCTGAGCCATAAAAAAAAAATACAGAATTTCCTTCCAAAAGACAGGACTCTGATCATGCAAGGCTAAGAAGGTTAAAACCAGATCTTTGAAGATGGACATACTTTTGATCAGCATTCAGTGCAAATCACATAGCACAGCAATAATATGGCTGAAAAAGGAAGTACCGGTCATTCAGGCAAAATACCATCATAAAGCTTGGAGTAAACTACATGACTACAGATGAAAATAGAAGGCACTAGAGCATGAATCACTGCTCCAATGTTTGAATATGGCATAAGGTACTCAACTGAAGTGATATTTTTAATGTCATAGTAAAATGACATAACGAGACCTGACATTTGGTCTTTAACTTGTAGTACGTTGTCAAACTCCCCTGGGATACCATCTATATCCCTGTTGGACAGGGGAAACAGGTGCTTACTTTGAGGGAATGTGGGTGAAATTCTTGGTTAGGCTTATAAGGGCCTTCAGGCCAATAGCGTAGTATCATCCTATGAACCTATGACCCTATGAAACATCTCCTCCAAACTTTGCACACAAGGCACACATTCCAGGCTATTATCTGAATTAAAAGTATGATTCCAGATCAGTCAAACTGAGCAGACACTCCTATGGGAATGAGATGTGTAGCTGAATATCATCAGGACAATATAAGCATTGTAAAAATGTTCTTCAAATGACCTGCCTCAATGGCAACATATACAACATAAAGAGCAAATAAACCATGCTCACATCTCACAGTGCTTCATGTGGCATTGTGTAATTCTCAGAATAATTAACTCTGAAACCACTTGCTGAGAGAAACCTAAGAAGTATTCAAGAACTGTAAAAGAACAGCCAGAGCCAGACCTTGGTCAAATGGAGTTCTAGGCAGGGTAATACCCTGCCTCCCCATCCCTGCAGACATACCAATATCCCATTACATGGCTTTCTCTCCCCATTTACCATAAATTACTGTCACTGTCCCAACCTGTTCATTTACATATCATTATTATTATTTTTACTTTCGCAATAATCCCAGAGAATTGGGTTTAGTTTAAAATGGTTATTTCAAATATAATAGCAACAACACTGCCAACCTATTTGTTAAAAAAGCAAAACATTCTCACGCTGGTAAAAAGACTTAGCATAAGCAGCAGTACACTTCTATTCTCTTGAAAGTATATTTTTTGAAAATGCATCTGGTAAACCATGTAACTACATGACGTGCTAGAAGTACTTGAGCTTGACAAAGTTATTAAAAAAAATTCCTCAGATTATGAGTCTGAAAAGTCCTTTTGGATGGTGAGACAAGCTTGCTACAATGCCTGTCAAAAACTTAAGAAGACAGAGCTGGATAATTTAAAACAACAGCTATCTTGGTGAACAAGAATACATGAGCTCACCAAGCTGCTTTCCACATAATTGGCATCCAAGCTAAGCTTGTCATCATGTCAACATTATCTCTACTATCTGAGCTCTAACCTGCACCCTTGCCTATAGAACTCAGATGGCTCACTGACAAACCATTTCTCATATGTCACAATTGACACTGGGCATACATATTGAAGGGAGATGTGGTCCAGTGCTTCAGTTACAACTTTAGTACAAGCCTTACCAGAAAAGGCAGCCATTCAACATTGGTCTCCAAAAGGAGATGATCATTTATGGTCATTAAACTTCCAGGAGAGAAGACTGACCCTAGCACAGTCAGATAAAGATATAGACTGAATCATTTAATGGTCTGATCAAGAATCATCCTCTATCTGCAGATTTTCTGCAACTCAAATAAGCTGGAACATCAAGTCAATGAGAAATTTCTTAAGAATGTAGAAGTCAAAGTGAAGCCGAAACTTTTCATGTAGGAGTTCATTTGCAAGTTAATCTTGCTCATCTTAGATCCAGGTATTAAAATCACTCAAGGCTAACCATATAGAGATTATTAAGAGAGTGTGAAAACTATTTTAGAAGTACCGCTAAACAAGCTAGTGGATTGTAAATTAGGTGAAGTTTGGTTAGTTCTTAAATGTTGATAGCAGAGTAGTCGACAACCAAATCATTAAAAAAACAAAAACACGTTGCCTCTGCAGTTCTGTGACATAGCCAGAAGCACCACTGAGTAGGACCCAGCTGGTATGTGCTTCACTAGTGGAAAAAAAAGCAGAGGAGCTGGACTGGCATGGTGGAAGGGAGTTACCTCCCCATTCTGGGAGGGAGAGATGGGGTTCTGCTTGTGATATGACATGTCCCCAGTGAATTCTGCGGAACACTTAGTGTAACACATAAAACTCAACCAACACTAATCTTTCAAGCATGCACTGAGCCCATACCTACACAAATGCATTAGATACTTCCTATCACATAGTCCAACAGAAAGAAAGCACACCACCACTCACTCACAATGTCACCATTCAACACGCACTATATATTTTTTACCATTCACAGAAAGCAATGAAATTTGCACCATAACACGCTTTTGGCTACCTCCTCACCCATGCGCGCACACACACATATACACACACACACACACACACACACACACACACACCAAAAAAAAGACATACTAACACACTCCTATACACAGCTTATCACACTTGCCGACATAGTATCTACTTATGTAGCAAAGAAAGAAGAGGGACTTACCATAACAATGAACAGTCTTGATAACAATGTATACTTAACAGGTATGTATAGTCACCAAGAGTGACAGTTAATAGTTTTTGACAAGCCAGGCATTGATAATGTGGACTGTGGTCATTAAGATCATACGCACAAAAGCTCTAATTTTGGATCAATGACTTGAAAGATCACAGTTGCTTATGCTTTAGCTGATATTACACCATTCACCATTATGGTAGACTTTAGTTTGGGGAATTATGCACTGTAGTGTATTCAGTCATATTACTATACCATACAATTTCAGCAAAAGAAAGGAAATGGTAGTGACCATACATGTGTGAAACAAGCTCAACTGTAGTTTGCCAGAGCATTCTCAGTCATGTGATAGAAATAAATTATCATTCAATAAGATATCAGGATCAGCGCAGTAGAAAAATAAGTACATTGTAAACATATTCGTTCATAGATATTTTTTTATTTAAGCTTTAATTGCAAATATTTGCTTCTTGGTAATCCATTTCATGCACAGTGTTCATATGAGGCAACAAAGCACTAATTGTGCAATAAGTTATAATTAAGCTGGTATTTCACAATAATCTTTCATGTTACTTAATACATACTATGGTTATACTGTTTGCAGTTTATTGTTATTTTTGTAGGGTGAGCTGTTTTATGCTGTTATCATCATGGATATGTACCCCAACAGCCACAGACACTGCTTGCAGAGGAACAACTAGAGGAAAAAAACATCTTCTTAACACCTGCAGGTTTCACTATAAACTGCATCTGAAAAATTATAATTAGATTCAGCTTTGTTTCCACAGCTAACAGAAAATGCTCTCATCAAACTGGAAATATGTAATGGTCATGTAATATTGATGTCAGAAAACTCTTATTACAGTGTTAAAGTATTCCAAGTGCAGGAATATAATAAATTATTGTTTTTCCCATATTCATGTATGCTGTATCGCATTTTCAGATTAATTGATATTCTCCTTCATTTGAAGTATTTAACTTGTGATGAGTCAGGCAGGCAAAATGTATAAGCAATATTTACTTCTAGATTGCTGTACTACAAAAGTACATGAAGCTTCCTCATGTATGTGCCATAAAACAACATCTGGGAAACAAATCAGTAAAGCACACAGTGCCACAAATGAGTGTAACTTTAAAGCCAAGAAATTCATTTTCTGCACCATGATATCGCTTTTCTGTGAAAAGCTTTCTAGTCTCATGCCGGAACTATGTTCATTATTTAAATACATCAGTAGGAAGACAGCTTACTTTCAAAGGACAACTAACTCAGGCATATGACCAAGAAATAATTAGTGAAGCATTTTCTTTCACACTGCTATTTCGTTTACTCTAATATTTAATTTGTAGTACTCAGGAAAAAAAAAAAAACATCAAGGACAATGCATTTGTCTCAGTAAATTGAAGTATTTGGGGTCATAAACTAAGAAAATGAGAACCCCTTAAAATAATATGTCTGCTGTTTTCTTCACAGTGTTAATAATGACTGACAATCCAGTGGTTACGTGCCACCTAATATGGGGAAGCTGCGATTTTGTGTCATTGAGCACTGACAGCATGTTTTGCTCATGAGTCCTTATATCCTTAATTACAACAGATTTAAGAGCACAGAAGAGACTGTAACATTTCCCTTCTAGTTTCCATGGTAAGCTGTTTCAAAGCTGGCAAGTTTAGTCTGCCTATGGTACAAAATGTTATTACATGCTTGGCTATCTATCAAGGGACTGCGAGTCAGAGGCTTACAATTATCAAAAGTAACAAGCTTGTTCAGAAATTCTCCTTACTAAACTAGGTAGCTTATGGAAGGATTAAAGGATTTTTCATTACAAGTGGAATGTCAGACTGCACTTTTAATGAGTGTTTTCTTTATCTGAGTTTAGTCCAGTGACTGACTGTTACATTGGCTATTTCAGAGAACCATTCAATACTTTTCTCACCCAAGAGTACTTTAGCTGCAATATAAACCTTGATGACTTAAGAACTTGCCCAAGTGGTGCATAAAGAAACCTGCTGAAATGACCTCTGAATCTCGAGGGAGTCATGCTTGAAACAGTAGAAGCTCTTTAAAATGGTATATAATAAAACAAAGCCAGGTTCAGCAGTTGGGTTTGAGTACCACGTGTTGCAAAGTGCAAAAGGTCTCATGTTATTGTAGTCCAGAATTTAAGTAGTTTTATACTGATATAATTTCAAAGAGAACTCTGGTTTCATTCAGATCATTCACAGTGACAGTCATAATTAGAACAAAGAACATGAAACAGACTTCAGTGTGTATTAATTTAGCATTGTTATTAATTATCCGATCTCAGGCCAGTATATTAATATGAATGATTCATAAGCAGTAAAATATAATTCAGATAGACTGATTTTAATATATTATAATTGTTTTTTCTACATTTCTTTCATCTCACATGATAAAACATGAAATGCTTTTTTGGCAAAGATTGGCTTTGTGTAATCTAGACACTAGTCTTATACCATTTGTGTGCACAGTAATTCATTTAAAAGTGACGTGTGCATTAATATGAAACTATCCTTTGATAATGGCTTACTTTCTATTGGTGCCAGTTTTACCCTAATTCTGTAGGACAGTACCATTCAGAACAATTCACTGTTCCTGCAGCTGTTACTCACCTTTGGGGCACAGTAGCTTCATGCCTGACTCTACAGTCCGAGTACATCATCTGCTAACATCAGTTATACTGGTCTCCCTGCCAGAATCTTATATAAAAGCCTCCAGCTGTTATGTACTGCAGTGTACAGCATATTCAATTTTTAATGGAATGAATCTTATTGTATAACAGCAAAGTGTGTAGATTTTTATAAAGTGCCTTTTTTCAGAAACTAGAGAAGCAATTATTCACAAGAAAAAGCATGGAGCTATTCGATATGTTTTAGGCAAATCTACTAAAGCCATACCATGTAAAACCTGCAACATATTCTTTACTAATTAAGATCTATATTGTATATTCACTTTGTATATGAAAGTAGTGAATCAGGAGTTCTGCATTAATATTGCTTGTACACATTTGTATGTACTTTTGCTTGCCTGTTAGTCTAACTTAAACAGAGCTATGACAGAAACATACAGTGCACAGTGCCCTGCAGGATAAAAGCAGGCCGTGAATTGACATTCCAGTCAGCCTATTAATGCCATACTGTAACTGCTCAGAATACAGATGTTAAACAGATTTTAATAAACAAAGAGCAGCTATCATGACTTTGAATTTGCTGAGCTGAAAATGCCAGTGGTGAACTTGTACATAATATGTTCTCAATACAGATACAGTAACCAAGCATAATCTTTACAGAATCTAAGGACTTTGCCTAAAGATAGCAGGACCTGTACCTTCATCTTTACTTGCAGCATATGTATCCATTAATACTAGGCATTATCTATAACAAAAGATAATCCAGAGAAAATTAAACAATAACTGGAAACTAGACTGTGAACCATTTTTTTTCTTTTTTGGTCTATACCAGGGACCTCAAACTGAAATGACTGCTGGTGCTGTATGAAGACTAGCAAATTCAGACAAGGGTCACTTTCTCCAAGATGAAAAGTAATGCAGTCAGTGTAGCTAGACAAGTAGTGTAGTTGTTTCCTTCATCAATAGTTATGCTAGACTGAGGTCTGCTTAAACTGCAAGGGCTTGTTTAAACTATGATAAAGTAAAACAATGTTTATTGGAATGTTTAAGTTACCACCTGAAGCTTATAGAAAAAAGTTTCATGAGCATAGACACACGGCAGATGAAAGTGTATGTGATTATATTGCTGACTTATTTTCATAGGTGGGTGAGTGAGTGCCAGGTCACGACTTTTGAAAGGCTGGCAGACCTTTCAGTGAGGAAACAAGCCCTTAGTACTTTTCCTGAGGACATGAGAACCTGGTTGGTAGACCGGGAGTGTAACTCTGCAGATGAGCTGGTGAGAAAAGGGGATCTCTACTTAGCTAGAAGGGGATACCCAGTGCTGCACATGGTTATAAGGGAACCCATGGTGGGCAGCCTAAACCACCCCAACAGAATCCACCAGTAACAGGGGAAGCTACTAGCTCAGGTACAGGGCCAGCAGCGAGGGTTAGATATTTTAAATTTAAACAGAGGGGCCATGTAGAATACAAATATTCACTGAAGCAAGGTGAGGAACAAAAGGTGAGGGAGCCAACAAGTGGGAAAAACAGCAAGCCAGTGGTAAGCTTTCTGGAGGCAACAGGGTATCAAACTATTACCAGAGTTTGTATCCTATCTTAGTAGATAGAAGACAGGCCACTGCTAAGAGAAACACAGACTCTGATATAACTAATGTGAAGGTTGCAGTGGTTAAAGAGGGAGCAGTACTCATTTGGGTAGTCCACTCCAGTCAGAGCTCTAGGAGTGACCCCATTCCAAATACCTTTGACCAGGGTTCTCCATGACTGGGAGGGTAGGAAAGGAAGCAAGCAGGTAGGTGTGTATGAGGATATCCTTGCAGATGTCTTGATGGAATGATTTTGATAATGTAGTACCTTGGGTGAATGCAGTTACATGCAGTCAGGCTCGGAGACAGGCACGTGGGTCTGGTAGCCTAGGGGAGACCCAGACAGACCACACACCTGAAGCTGGGGCTGGTGATGTGGCTATTTTAGGATGGGAACTACCCTGTAACAGTAAGCCTGAAGCTACAGCCGCTGGTAGGTACTGATGTTCCCATGGACAGGATTACTGCAGGGACAGAGGTGAGTGGTAGTACCAGGCTGACAGTGAGGCACCATTGTAAGAAGATACCAGGCTTCCTGAAGGGAGCTGGGAAGGGTCACAAAGGTAGAGTTGAAACAGCCTCAGCTTTTGGACCCTACCTTAAGAGGCTTGAGGGAGGTAGATAAGGAGGTACCTGATTCTCAAGGAAAAGGGGAGTCTGTATACTGGGACAAAGGGTTACTGTAGGGAATAGTAAACCCCTGAGGGAGGGCTAGATTGTGAGGTAATACAGAAGTTGGTAGTGCCCAGAGCATACCGTCTGGCATTTCTAGCCATAGTCCATGACATTCCTTTTGCAGGTCATATGAGTGTGCATGTGTGTGTGTGTGTGTGTGTGTGTGTGTGTGTGTGTGTGTGTGTGTGTGTGTGTGTGTATGTGTGTGTGCGTGTGTGTGTGTGTGTGTCACTTCAAATGAGTGAATGCTCATTTGAATGATACTCATATAACTGAGACCAAGTAAATGAAATCCCAAAAGAATGAAACCTTGCAAGAAAGAAACACAAAATCATGAAAACAATTACTGACCTTCAGTCCAATGCAGAAGTAGCTAACTAGATGTACATATGCCCTTTTACACAAGATAGTGCAATCTCAAAGTTGGTATATTTAATTTACATGTGTGTGTGGAGGGGGGCACAGGGGGGCTTGCCCACCTGCAAAAACAATGTATGTAATTTTTTGTACTGTTTCTTTAAGGTAGTGTAGATGTATGGGAAGGACTAGTAGTAGGATGGTGGTTTAGCTGTGTTCGGCCATTTTTGTTATTTTTGATTTTGTATGGGCAGTGTGCTTTATCCGGTACGCTGTCATGATTTTGAGTTTCATTGTTACGGGATTTTGGTTACTTGGTCTTGGTTATATGGGTTTTGTTCAAATGACCATTCACTCACTTGACATAGACCCGTGTGTGTGTGTGTGTGTGTGTGTGTGTGTGTGTGTGTGTGTGTGTGTGTGTGTGTGTGTGTGTGTGTGTGTGTGTGTGTGTGTGTGTGTGTGTGTGTGTGTGTGTGTGTGTGTGTGTGTGTGTACGTGAGTAAATCAAATATCCAGGTCTGTGTGTCAGCTACTGGGAACAGAGGCAAAGAGCTCCAAAGTGGTCAGTGTAGTCTTGTTTGGGGCCTGGAGAGAGAAAGAGAGTCCAGCCACAGGTCTGGAGTATGTTCCCTGTGTGCTCTTAAGGGAAATTGTGCTTGTTGCAGACAGCTACATCTGAAAATACTGTTTGTATCCATTTTTGATCCAAGTTGCTGTCCTTCACTAGTTTCAGTGGTGAGGATTGAGGGTCCTTGATTACTGGCCTGGAGTAGGGACCATCACAATATTAATCATGAATAAGATACACTAATGAAAATTAGACATTACATTTTTGGGGTAAAACAATAACCAACATGTAGAAAACATATCGTTATCAAATATCTATATTTTAGTAGAATAACACCTGGCATGCAAAACCACATCAATGCCATATATTTACATTTTAAAGAACCAAATTTTGGTTGCAGTGACTCAACAGAAAATGAGTAGCTGAGCATATGGGGTAATTACTGATACTTATGTTATTTGATATGCATAGTATGGATTTATCTATCAAACAGTAACATAAGGTTCAAGGCAAGAGAAAGTTGACCAAAGTAGGCTAGGAAAATAATCATTTATTATATTATATTATATTATATTATATTATATTATATTATATTATATTATATTATATTATCATACTAATACCCATAACCATCATTTGTAAGAACATATGATTGAAAAGTTAGCAGTATAATGACCTCTTGGTTGTATAACAGTAATTAGGATACAATTAAAATTACAAGAAAATAAGAATTCTAAAAACTTTATATAAACAGTCTGAACTATTTTTGAAGTTTTCCTATGTAATAGTTTGAGCTGATTTTATATGAATTTGTTAACCAGGATCTAGCACTGATCACAAATTACCACATTCAGCTTCAGTCTGTAAAATAAAGGAAACCAACCATTGTTATAAGTCATGTAGATACTATTACAAGTAAAACATGTAATAATGCAATCATATTTACTTACAATAAGTAAAAAAGAAGCAGAAACCAAGTTGTCAAATCTAAAATCCAAATATGTGCAGCAATAGAAATACTATGATAATAGACTAGATGACAACCAAACTGATTGTGGTGAAGATTAGGTTATATGTCTTGATGGAAGGCAGTTAACACTTTTTTATTGATGTGTTTTTAGTTGTGATTGATTTTAGGGTATGAGGAAGTGTCTTTATGGTGGGGAATTAAAATTTCCCAGAGTTTAGAACACAAATGGGGAAGCATCAGTCAGTATCATGAAGTGTAGATTTAGTTTCAGAAGTAGTCCAGATTGGTCATAACTCTGCAGATCATGTGAAGTATTTTGTCTTATAAGCTTTGCAACAAAAAGAGAAAGTGGTTATTTAGTAGTTTGAAGAGTTGTGACCTGAGCAAGGGGTTGAGCCTTTATTTAATAGTTAATCATTTGCTTTTTCATGGGTTTTGCAGTAGTGCTCAAGCTTTTGGGAGTGGATAATGAAGCAGCAGATGTTGCTGGAGATAGTTTGAATTGTTGAAGTGTTCTTTTTATATTTTGATATTTTTAATAAGAATCTGTATTCCTGTTAGGAAAGCAAAATGCAGTGCCTGGGGAGTCCATGATGGTGGATATCCAGTAAATACCCTTTCCATGTGGCTCCTTAGAACTCCTTTAAAAACTTGCTATAGGCCAAATACTAATAACCTAAAAACATACCAGAAAACTTTTGGGGGGTTATAAATTGCATTTAATTCCTTGCTGAAAGAAGACGTTTTCATCTACCTGGTTAAAAGCTGACAGTTTAAATCTAAATAGGTTGGGAATTCCACTCTGCATGTGACTGTGCCTGCAATCCTGTTTGAAATAGAGAAATAGAAATATTTTCATCCTGTCAAAATGCCCACTGAAACAGATGGGATGGATTCTCAAAACTGCAAAAAACAAACTACCATTAATTGTTTAACCAGAAAAGACAATGAACAACCAAACAGCAACAAGAAAACACAAAATCCTGTGTAAAACCAAAGTTGGATCAAGCTTTTAACATGGATGAGTTAAAAATGTTTCTTCTTCCTTTGCAAAACGCTATGCACAACTTTTCAGAACAATTATCTGGTTTTGGGAACACATTGAACCCAATAGTCTCACTCCTTGACCAAGCTGAAGCTATAGCACATGAAAATGAAGCTATAATTGAAAAACTACAGAAGGAATTAGAACTGAAGAATACAATGATTGCAGAAATCCAGCAACAGATAACTGATCTGGAAGCCTGAAGCAGACATAACAATATCTTAATAAGAGGCATACCTAAAAAATATGAACATCCGCAATTAACCCATACCCTCAAGCAGATCTTTGGATGCCTGCTTCAAAATAACACTGTTGCATCGAAAATAGTTATTGAAAGCACTCATCTGGCGCTTCGCAGAAACCGGTACCCTGACAAACCTAGGCAAGTATACGCCAAGTTCCTTAACTTTCAAGATGTTCAAAAAATCCTGCTGGCAGCCAAAACCAAAATGTTTGTAATCTGGAACAGCCGGAAAAATTACCTTCATGCAAGACCTTCCCATACAAATCAAACAGATGAGGCAACTCTTTTCCCCTTATGGTGTTTACTTACTCCAATGCAAGATTACATTTGAAATGAAATACCTTAATACATTGATATTTCAGAACAAAGATTGTAGATTCCTATCCGTCTCACCTAGGGATGCAAAAGCAGCATTTCTATAAGCCTTCGGTGAAACTCTGGAGTCTTGAGGGAATGATAAAGTATACATCTAATATCTTTCTTGCTGTAAAATTTAGTTTGTTATTTGAGAAATTGTAGTCTTGCTAATTCTCCATTCAAACTGGAAGTGACCCTTCAGAATTAAATAGTGAAGTGGGTAAGTAACTTTAAATTCTGGTTTCAGTAGAAACCCAATTAACAGTTACACCTTCCCTTTCCTCTTCTTAAAGAAGTTGTGTTTACCTGCAATGAGAAAAGGATCCATGGTACACTGGAGCTCTTTTGGTTAGTTGAGTGCATTTTATAGGATAGTGTCAAGTGAAAGCTGAGTACTTGGGTTTTGAACAATTGAAAATATCAGGACTACACTATGTTTTTGTCTGGCTAATGGATCTTGATCTTGCAGAATCTTCCACTTTAGTGTTTCAATTTAAAACCTGTTTTTGAGACATGGATGGCTGTGTCTTCTTGACCAGTGGCATAACACTGAAATGTTAAAACTTTAAATGTTAAATTTCCGGAAGCTGTGATTTGTATATGTAACATTCTACTCAATGGACTGTTTGTTAGCGTGCTTGTTTTTTTTTTTTTTTTTCAGTTCTGATAAGGTTTTGTGATTTTGCAAAGGCTCAAAGCACTGAACTGATTAAATATTATGTTAAGCAGTACTATTTGTTGTTGAATATGTTCTCAAGCAATGGACAAGTATCTGGTGACATATTTTATTGTTTGGAGTTGGGTACTCCAGAATTATAGGGCTGGTTTCATTTAAAATATATAGGTGTGTTTTATCCAGCTCAATGTAGTTACGATCTTTAAGCTAGCACTTACCCACTTGATGTACTTGGGCATTTAAGGTGAAAGGAACAAATATGCTGGTAGGAGATTGGACCCCTTAACTGTGGGAGTGTGGGGCCAAATAGATGGTAAATATTATGCTTATGTTGCAGAAAACAACTGTTTGGCCAAATACAGAAAAATCTAAAATTTCTGTTATGCTTAATAATTACATTAAATAAATTAGATTTTTTTTTATTTCTTTTTATTGTGGTAATTAGGTCTAATATAAAATCATTAATTCTAAAATTAAAAATATGTAAAATTGTGCAGTTATAATCAGTTGAACTGCCACATCCAAATGGACTATGAAGTTAGCAAACATAACTGGTTCATTAATCAATTATTTTGCATAGTAACAGTTTTATTAAGATGGAAAGTTCTTAAATGTGTAATTATAAGGTGAAAATTGAGTAAGACAGGAGCAAGATTGTAGGTTACACTGCCTTATAAAGCTTTTTGAAACACATGCACTTTTGTTTTACTTGCTATGACTGATTCAAAATATAATTTTTTTGTTTATGTATAGTTTCCTTAATATAAAGATAGATTGTTTCCAGTATGCATTCCTGATGTTGCTGTATTTAAGAAATACTAAACTACAAATAAGTTATTCTTTGTTAATACATAAAAGTGAGGCAAATAAGGAAATATACTAGCATATATTCTGTTTAAATGTCTGCTCATATTTGTGGAAACCTTTTTGCCAAGCATGTAGAGTTTCATTAATATTATGTACATAAATAATTTCTCATTAGTATTAAAACAAACATACTGGTGATAGAAATTATAAAATCTTGCTTCTGTTTAGTTAACTATTATACCTTGCTTAGTCATGATAGATGACACTAATTACCCTCTTTAAAACTATTTTATTTTACTATACATGTTTCTGTGACTTTTAAAAGATGATCTGATTGATACTTTTCATGGTGAAAATAGTCACAGACCTAACACAGTAAATATAATTATATTTTTGTCAATGTATCTTATATGGACAATGGACAAGGAAACCTGGTGTGGAATGAAAAAGTACAGGAGAGTATACAGAGAAAGAGGATGGTGAAGAAGAAGTGGGATTGTCAAAGAGATGAAGAAAGTAGACAAGAGTATAAGAAGATGAGGTGCATGGCAAAGAGAGAGGTGGTGAAGGATAAGGCGTATGAAGAGTTGTATAAAAGGTTGGACACTAAGGAGGGAGAAAAGGACCTGTACCGATTGGCTAGACAGATGGACCGAGCTAGTAAAGATGTGCAGCAGGTAAGGGTGAGAAAGCATAATGAGGGAAACGTACTCACAAGCGAGGAGAGTGTGTTGAGCAGATGGAAAGAGTACTTTGAGGGGTTGATGAATGAAGAGAATGAGAGGGAGAGAAGGCTGGATGATGTGTGGATAGTGAATCATGAAGTGCAGTGGATTAGCAAGGAGGAAGTAAGGATAGCTATGAAGAGGATGAAGAATGGAAAGGCTGTTGGTCCAGATGACATACCTGTGGAAGCATGGAGGTGTTTAGGTGAAATGGCAGTGGTGTTTTTAACTAGATTGTTTAATGAAATCCTGGAAAGTGAGAGGATGCCTGAGGAACGGAGAAAAAGTGTTTTGGGGCCTATTTTTAAGAATAAGGGTGATGTGCAGAGCTGTAGTAACTACAGAGGGATTAAACTGATCAGTCACAGCATGAAGTTATGTTAAAGAGTAGTGGAAGCTAGGTTAAGAAGGGAGGTGATGATTAGTGATCAGCAGTATGGTTTCATGCCAGGAAAGAGCACTACAGATGTGATGTTTGCTCTGAGAGTGTTGATGGAGAAGTACAGAGAAGGTCAGAAGGAGTTGCATTGTGTCTTTGTGGATTTAGAGAAAGCATATGACAGGGTGCCTAGAGAGGAGTTGTAGTATTGTATGAGGAAGTCGGGAGTGGCAGAGAAGTATGTAAGAGTGGTACAGGATATGTACAAGGGTAGTGTGACAGCGGTGAGGTCTGCGGTGGGAGTGATGGATGCATTTAAGGTGGAGGTGGGATTACATCAAGGATCAGCTCTGAGCCCTTTCTTATTTGCAATGGTGATGGACAGGTTGACAGAAGAGATCAGAAAGGAGTCCCCGTGGACTATGATGTTTGCAGATGACATTGTGATCTGTAGTGAGAGTAGGGAACAGGTGGAGGAGACCCTGGAGAGGTGGAGATATGCTCTAGAGAGAAGATGAATAAAGGTCAGCAGGACTAAGACAGAATATATGTGTGTGAATGTGAAGGAGGATAGAGGAATGGTGAGGATGCAAGGAGTAGAGGTGGCGAAGGTGGATGCGTTTATATACTTGGGGTCAATAGTTCAGAGTAAAGGTGAGTGTGGAAGAGAGGTGAAGAAGAGAGTACAGGCAGGATGGAGTGGGTGGAGAAGAGTGTCAGGAGTGATTTGTGACAGACAAGTACCTGTAAGAGTGAAAGGGAGGGTCTACAAGAGGGTAGTGAGACCAGCTATGTTATATGGGTTGGAGACATTGGCATTGACAAAAAGGCAGGAGTTTGAGCTGAATGTGGCAGAGCTGAAGATGTTAAGATTTGCACTGGGTGTGACGAGGGTGGACAGGATTAGGAATAAGTATATTAGAGGGACAGCCCAGGTTGGAAGGTTTGGAGACAAAGCCAGAGAGGCAAGATTACGTTATATTGGGAAAAAGATGCTAAGAATGAAGCTACCAGGTAACAGGAAAAGAGGAAGGCCTAAGATAAGGTTTATGGATGTGGTGAGAGAGGACATGCAGGTGTTTGGTGTGACAGAGCAAGATGCAGAGGACAAGAAGAAATGGAAACAGGTGATCTGCTGTGGTGACCCCTAACATAGATGATATATATATATATATATATATATATATATATATATATATATATATATATATATATATATATATATATATACACACCAAAAACATTTTATCATATTTCTAAAATTTTGAACAATAAGGTAACTGATGATCTAAATGTCTATTTAGAACTTCCAAATACAGATTTAAACAAAACCCTATCCTCAATTGGTAAATTTTTAAAGTCTCAAATTATGAAATTAATCAATCTTAATCTCTTTTCTTTCCAATACATCCTTTATGCCATAAAGAAAGTTATCTCCTGGATTATGTTATTGGGAAACAATATTCATTTAAATATTTAGGAATAACCTTTGAACACAACTACCATTCTATGAAGCAAAATAATTTATCTAAAACCTGGGCAAATATTCTGCAGGACACTCATAGATGGAGACAAATGAAACTATTACTCCTGTCTAAAGCTGCAATAATTAAAATGAACATTCTACTTAAATTATTATAGCAATTTAATGTATCAAATCTGATTGTTCCCCAAAAAAGTTTCAATAAAATTAATGTGGAACTGTACAAATTTATTTGGCATCCCAAGTCACCCAGATTCAGCTATTCAAAACTGATATATCTCAAAGGGAATCGGGGGGGGGGGGGTTGGCTTACCAGACTTCCAGTTGTATTATGACATGATTTGTTCAAATAGAATTACACAAATTTCAGAATTCAGGCTCAAAAGCAAAGAATGGTTAAAATTTGGTATGAACATGCTAAAGGTACCAAAATTAATCAAAGAGCTCTTCCCCTTTTTTAGACTAGATAACTGTGGGAAGCTTAAATGACATATCTTTCTAAAACATATAATCAAAGTATTTCAGAATCTGCTAGAACATTAAACTTAAACAAGACCCTTGCTTTGTTGCAGCCTATTCACTTGAACCCAAATATTAAATTTAATAATAATAATAATAATAATATGATAAACTTGGACAAATACCCACTTATTAAAAATTGTAGTATATGGGGTATTCACAAATATAGAGAGAAATCCCTTGAACAAGTTAGGTTAGCTCACAATTTGCATAAAGGTTAGACCATAATACTAAGGTAAATTAGAGAGCTCTCATCTGCTATTATAATAGTTCCAGATATAAACAAATCTGATCTCAAAACTTGTATATCATTACTTAAAACACTTTCTTACAAATAAAAAGATGGTATCCAATGTCTATAAATTAATTATCTCTATTAAATATCAATTGTCTCTGTTATACTCTTAAGTACAAGAATGAAATGCACAAGGAATTCACAGATGAGCTGAAGTCTATGGCTATGAAAAATCAACCCCCCAGATTCTTTATGCCTTACACAGTATGCAGGATTAGAGCAGGAGCTCTAGCAGGCAATATGTCTGCCGTGCGATCCATGAACAGCCTGCAGGGGCGTGCACGAGCACTCCTGCACTAATCCTGCATGGACTAAGCCTCTGTATGCAAATCACCCCATTTGCAGGAGAAATCCATGCAAATGAGGTGAATTTGTGATCCAGGAAGATTGCAACTAGCCATGCAGGACTAGTGCAATCTGCAAAAAATGTACTCGATTAGTAACCAAGTACATTTCTGCAAAATCCAAAACGGAGCTGTGACAGCTCCAAATAAAGGCTGCATATCAGTCAGGAGGCATGTCAATGGCCAAGTATAAAGCCATTGGAATTGAAAACAGCCCAAAATTAAAAAAAATCTAATTTTATTTTTTTTTTTAGCCGATCTCGGCCGTTTAAGCGTAGGGCAACAGCGCACAAACGAGATCAGGGAAAATAATAAAATATACCTAAAATAAGCATTCTAACTAAACTCACTATTCTTCCATGCAAGTCAATGGTAGGCAGAAGACAACATGGCCAGTGAGTAGTGGTTGCTAAGGGTGAAGGCTCAGTGTGAGACATGTAACTATGCATTAGCAGGCAATCCTATGCAAATGAGGGGAATGATAGTGAATCCCAGTTTTCCCCAGCATGCTATTCAGGTCCCAACAGTGTAAGAACAGGAATAGTGTGGTGCAAGCCTAAGAGTTAGCTGACATCATGGGGGGGTGTCAGGCATACTGTAAGTGGATTGGAGCCCTTTGGCGCAGGTTTGCTCCTAGCTAAGCACAGCTAAGCAAGGGGGTGTGTCTGACTCTGCCTAGCACTCTTTATATTGCCTAAGCAGGTGTGCTTACCGCGCACCAGGTTTTAAAGGTTTAAAAAAAAAGTTAAAACCAGGAAATAGCAGCTCCGTGCACATTTGAGCACTCTACGCGGCACACCCCAGGGCTTAAACAGGAAGGCAATGGGAAGGGAAAACAGCAATAGGAAGGTAATCTAGGAGAACTAGCAGAACTGGCAGGTGAAATGTATCAGAATCAGACAATTACACTGGCAGCAGACCAGCCCAGCCCAGAACACTACTATAAACTAAGCAAACACCTTTCCCTCTGGCTTTTCCCACACTCTACACCACCGGTGCAAACAAGTGGGGAACTTTTAACACTCAAATCAACAAAATGATAGGGGCTGCAATAGCTATCATACAACAACTTGTGGAGGAGGCTGGCTGAGGGTGGTGAGGATGTGAATGCTGTCGACCAACTCACAGTGAGTAGATGGAGAAGAGTGTACAGACCCAGGAAAACCTACCAGGGCCTACATGAGCTGGAGATAGTGAAGCACTATAGGGTGGACAGGGACCTTCTACAGCAAATTGTTGAGCTGTGCCGGCCATGCCTGACACACAGAACAAACAGAGGAGAACTCATCCCAGTGGATACCGAGGTATGTGTAGGCCTAAGAATAATAGTTACAGGTAGCTTTCAAAGGCCAGCTGGGGATATGATGGGGATCTCACAGGCATCAGCATCTAGGATACTCCACCAGTTCCTGAATGCCATGTCAGCACATGTCGGTGAACATGTATATTTCCCCAACACCCGTGAGGCATTGGCCAGCAATATGCAACTGCTCCACCAAATAGAAGAATACCCTGAGGTAGTGAGTGCTATAGACTGCTCACACATATGCATCAAAGCACCACCCGGTGAGTGGGGTAGGGTCTATATCAACTGCAAGAGCTTCCCCTCCATCAACTGCCAGGTCGTGTGCGATGCACAGGGCATAATAATGAATTTGTGTGCTGGCTGCTCTGGAAGCTATTATGATTCCCACATCTGGCATCTGACACAGCTGTACCAGAGATTTGCCAATGGGGACATCCCTCATGGTCACCTAGTGGGGAATGCTGGATATGCACTGGAGCCACGGCTGATAACACCCATCAGAAATGCACACACCTGAACAAGAACTCCATAATGAGGCACATGCACAGACCAGAATTATAGTAGAGTGTGTGTTTAGGATGCTCAAGACATGGTTATGGTGCCTGGACACATCCGGTGGAGCCTTGCAGAGCTCACCAGCTACATGTACCCAAATTGTCCTCATATGTGGCATGCTACACAATATGATCCTGTGGAAACAGCTGCAGCAAGAACAGCACGGTGCAGGGCCACACAGCCCCCCACCATTGCCAAGGCCTGCACAGGCGCAGAGTGACTTTAGGAGGAACAACCTGAGCCTGCACCAGTAGGCAGAAAGAGACGTGCCCAGTATGCCCTGGCCTTGGCAAAGAGGCAATGCATAGCACATACACTGACACAGGAGGGACCCAGGGAATAACACCTCTCTCTGACTCTCACATAAAGTAAAAGAGATGCCAAACATTAGACTACCTGTGTTCAACCATGTGTAGGGAGTGTACTATGGGCATCTGACATAGGCAGCCCTGCAGTACCACCCTCAATACTAGGGCACCCGCAAGGTAAGTGACCCACACATTCCAGTCAGGGGTTTCACATACCCAACAACAGTCGCAGCCAGCAGGACAGGTGTAGACAAATACAAATAAAGTCTGTGCTGTGGCATCTGAATGATGCCTATGGGTAACCTTTCCCCCAGGCCTACACAGACAACCCACAGCAGGTTAGGCAGTGGGACGTTAGTTCTGAAAGGTAGGAAGTCAGAAACTAATATGTAGGTAAATCAAAGCTAAGATCTGTAGTGCACTGGTATGCCTCTAGTCAGCATGATAGGTAAGAATACAGAATGAAATGGAGTACCTGATATACCAGTACAGTTAAAGCAAATGTGTACAAGTGTCAGGTGTGCCCCCCATTCTATGTAGAAATGTAGTAACAGTCAGGTGTGCCCCCCCAATCCAGTATAGTAATGTAGAAATAGTCAGGTGTGACCCCATCCTACGTAGACATGTAGTAACAGTCAGGTGTCCCCCCCATCCTACGTCGTAATGTAATAACAGTCAGGTGTGCCCCCGATCCTGTGTAGAAATGTAGAAATAGGTAGGTGTGCCCCCCATCCTACATAGAAATGTAGTGACAGTCAGGTGTGCCCCCCCAATCCTGTGTAGGTATGTAGAACTAGTCAGGTGTGCCTCCCCATTCTATGTAGAAATTTAGTAACTGTCAATATCAAATGACCGACGGATACTCTGCAGAAACAGTATGCTACCTGTAGGTGTACAGCACAAAAGTCTGCACTGCTGTACAATCAACCTGGACTCGATCCACACAGTCAATACAGACAGGCATACTGGGCATGCTCACACACTTAAACACATGAAGGTCATGTCTACAAACACCAGGGGACCAGACATATCTGGCAGTCGCAGATATTAGTGCAGACACTCTTCAGCATGCAACACTCATACTTTGCACACCTAGTGGATAGGAATACAGACATATATCTAAGGACAACACACTATAATAAGCCAAAGGTAGACATACATAGATATGTGGAAGAGGGTGACTATGACAAAAGGCCATCTAAGCCTGTCCCAACCGGCAGATAGCCAAAGGGCCACAACCACATGAGGTTCAGATGTCACTCACTGTAAATACTAGTCACTGGTATCTGTCAGCATTACAGCCTATGGTGTGCATGTACTAGCTGTGAAACATGACTATACAAGTAGTCATCTAGCAGCTGTATACATGTGCCTGTGAAATATGACCCTGTGTGTGCCTGCATGTGGTGTGTCAACCTCTAGATGAAAGGGTTATGGCCCATGCACACACACTGCCCTCCCCATAGCCCTACTATGACAAGCCTGCTCAGGTCATCCACTGTGAAATTCACCTTTGGGAGAGTTGTAGCCCAGTAATCTTCATGGTGCATCCTATATCTGCATACTGCTATAGTGTGATAAACTAGTTAGGTAAGAGTTCCAATCCCAGACATGGCAACTGTGTGTGTGTGTGTGTGTGTGTGTGTGTGTGTGTGTGTGTGTGTGTGTGTGTGTGTGTGTGTGTGTGTGTGTGTGTGTGATCATGTGTGTCTGTCTCTGTCTGTGTAGCGAGTATTGCTTTTAGGGTAGTCACACTCTCTAAAATTCAAATGCTTTACTTTGGTAAGGCTGCTGATGTCATCCACCTAGAAATACATCTCCGGGAAGATTGTAGCCCAGTAATCTCCATAGCGTGTCTCATAACTGAGTACCGCTGTAGTGTGATAAACTAGTTAGGTAGGAGTTCTAATCCCAGACTTGGCAAGTGTGTGTGTGTGTGTGTGTGTGTGTGTGTGTGTGTGTGTGTGTGTGTGTGTGTGTGTGTGTGTGTGTGTGTGCCCGTGCGTGTCTGTCCCTGTCTGTGTAGAGAGCAATACCTTTTAGGCTACTCACACTCCTTACAATTCAAATGCTCTACTTTGGCAAGGCTGCTGATGTCATCCACCTAGAAATACACCTCTGGGAAGGTTGTAGCCCAGTAATCTCCATACACCGTCCTATAACTGCATACTGCTGTAGTGTGATAAAATAGATTGGTAGGAGTGCTAATCCCAGACATGGCAGTTGTGTGTTTGTGTATGTCTGGCTGACTCTGTGTAGAGAGCAATGCTTTTTAGGGTAGTCATACTCCCTACAATTCAAATGCTCTACTTTGGCAAGTCTGCTGATGTCATCCACCTAAAAATACACCTCTGGGAAGGTTGTAACCCAGTAATCTCTATAGCACATCCTATAACTGTGTAATGCTGTAGTGTGATGAAATAATTAGGTAGGAGTTCTAATCCCAGACTTGGCAATTCCATGTTAGTGTGTGTAGAGAACAATGCATTTTAGGCTAGTCACACTCACTACAATTCAAATGCCCTACTTTCAATCCTGCTGATGTCATTCACTGTGAAATACACCTTTGGGGAAGGGGCACTCCAGCAATCTCCATGGTGCATCCTATAACAGCATCATGCTATAGTGTGATATAGAACTCTGGAAGGGGTTCTATTTCCACACATGACAGTTGTGGATGGTTTGTGTGTGTACTATGTCTGTGTAGGGAGCTATGCATTTTAAGCTAGTCACACTCACTACAATTCAAATGCCCTACTTTGGCAATCCTGCTGATGCCATTCCTTGTGAAATACACCTTTGGGGAAGGAGTACTCCAGTAATCCCCATGGTGCATCCTATAAGAGCATTATGCTATAGTGTGATATAGAACTGTGGTCAGGATTCTATTCCCACACATGGCAGCTGTGGATGCTTTGTTTGTGTACTATGTCTGTGTAGGGAGCTATGCATTTTAGGCTAATCTTGTTCACTACTATTCAAATGTCCTACTTTGGCAATCCTGCTGATGTCATTCACTGTGAAATACACATTTGGGGAAAGAGTACTCCAGTAATCTCCGTGGTGTGTCCTATAACACTGTAGTGTAATATAGTAGTTAGGTAGGAGTTCTAATCCCAGACATGACAGGTGTGTGTGTGTGTGTGTGTGTGTGTGTGTGTGTGTGTGTGTGTGTGTGTGTGTGTGTGTGTGTGTGTGTGTGTGATTTGTATCCTGTATGGTGGTGGCTTTGAGTGTGTAACAACTGGACTCAATGTGGAGTGGATTTTGCAAACTTCTTATATGGTGGGCCACGTATATATCACAATGTCTACCATACAGAGATAACAGATGTGAAATAGCTGAGACACTGAGGTGCAAATCCATACCTCTAAATGTGACATCAATGTCAGCTGAACAACATTAGCAACCCTTGTATTACCCTGGGAACACTCTCAACCCATGTCTCATACACACATGCACACACACACACACACACACACACACACACACACACACACACACTTGCTTAGGGCAAGAGCCCCTATGTTGGTAGTACCCTGCTTATTACCCACTGATAGTAACCATGGTGTGAATGCAGTGGGCTACAGAGGGCATGGCACCCAGTCCATCAGTCCAATAGGCATGCACATGCTGTGAGTGCACCTCCCCCATGTTCCCCACTGGACACCTGCAACAACTGTGGTGCCATCAAATGTGACCCACAAAGGACATAACATGCCTGAAACACAAGCACTGTATGGACAGATGCCACTGACACCAGGGAATGCCAGTATCATGTTATCAATGTAGGTGCAGGGCCAACCTGCTGACCATGAACAGTTCCTGCCACATGAGGCCAGGACGGCACATCTGATGATAATGATCTGTGTACACAACATGGGCCAGACACCCCAGGTACAGTTCCACATGTCACTGTACATGCATGTGTGAGGTGTGCACATCCCAGATACTGTCCATATCATGGAATAAGGAACACATACATGGCAAGTAATGCACAACTTTGGCCACATGCAATAGTCACCCAGGTGACTGGATGGTGAATACAATACCCACCTGTGTGGGTAAATCCAGACAGTACACTGAGCCACAATGCAGACCATTGTCATATGGCCTGATGCCAAGGTATACCCATAACATAGTCTTGTATAGCCGTCTGGTACCATCAAACACAACACACCCATGAAGCAGTGCACACATTCATGTCAGTACTGGCACCCGTGTCTGTGTGTGTGGTGTATGACGCATATGACCACATTCACATTCACTACAACCCACATTGGCATACTGAAGCATGCTGTCTGATGTTAGACACCCCCACATACCCTTTGCACATATATCCTCCGTATAACCCCTGTGGTGCATGTGATAACTGCACAGTATGGTGTTGTGGCAATCCCACTAGTGATGAGTTGTATTCCTGGCCCTGCCAAGTGTGGCAATGTGTGTGCATCCCTGTGAGCATTTGGCTGTGTTGATGCTGACACGTGTTCAGGCAGGTAGGCACATGTACTACACCTACCACATAGCTACCATATCCCTGTTGCAGATGTCACTCACCATCTCATGTACATTCTGAGGACTCCCCAACATGTAACCTATCTGGTGCATCCAGTAACTGCATGGACATGTGATAGCACTACATAGTCATCAAGGGTTTGATACCCTGTACTGGTAGGTGTCTGATACAAACATGCTTAAGTTTTACTTTCCCACCCCTCCCTGGCTTTTCTGTGCCTCTGTCTGCCTCTCTTACTCCCTCTCTAGGGATGTGGAGACTTACACCTTCTGTGCTTAGACAGCAGCATGTGTATTTTTAGTGATGCTTAGGATCAGCTGATGACCTCTGCATGAATTGCAACCCTCCTCTAGCTGATTGCATGTGGAACAGCTGTGGTAACATTCCCATAGCCAATCGCATGGAAACACACACCAATATCTGAGGAACATCATGTTGGTCTTGGGCCTTCCGTTCACTGTGAACAGGAACTTGATCTGTTATTTGGCAAACAGCATCTCAGATGGATTGGGGTTTACCTCTAACAACATACACTGTGGAAACAGGCCAACACACAGGAGGGGGATGTGCCTGAACAGACTACCGACTGTAAGTGCTGCTATACTGCATTTGGAGTAATGTTGGTTTAACAGGGTGTGTGTGGATATTGCTGTCCTACATGTTTTCATACCTGCCATGTCAGTGCTATGTTTATGAGGGAATGCCTATCTGTAAGGCCATCTGCAGACTGGCTAGTGTGTGGTGCCTTTTGTTTCAGGTGTTACCCACAGAGCACCTATCTGTGAACTGCAGAAGGTAGTGTGAGGATTGCAGTCTGTAGATAGTGACAGCAGTGAGAGTTACTGACTTCATATCCATCATAGGACATATGGTACAGCAAACCCAGCTACAACAGTGAATATATGAGGTTATCACAACAACATGTCAATACTGGCCCTGTGAATGTGCCTCCAGTCACAACCCTGTTAACGTTTGTACATATGTCATGCAGTAAGGGGTTCATATTTACTGTACACCATAATTAGTGACATCATATCTGATAAAAAGCCAGTGAGATATCAGACTGCTGCAGATGTAATGTATAGTAGTGGTTATATTTGATGACATAACCTGTACATTCTGTGGTTGTGTGTACAGTACTGAGGTCTGTGTACTTATGGTGATTGTCAGCAGTGTGTGTATTGTTAATATGTACCTTGGTCTGTGTACAGACTGTGGTAGATGTCATTGTTCTTTGTCCTGTTCTATCTGATGTTACATGCTGCTCCACTGTATGTTACCCTATCGGCTTACATGTTTGAAGGGCTATACATGCACATGTCCCAGACCACAGACAGGCAGCAGACCACACTATGTAGTGGCCCAGTATATGTAGGGTTAGTGTGTGAGTGGCACATTTGAGGTTGGTGTTGAACAGATTGTCCATATACTGTAATAATACGCTAGCATGCCAGATGTAGCTATGGCTGTGTTCACATTGGTTGTGGTGATGCACTTTCACACAGCTGTATGTTACTCTGTGCTGTGGCATGCCTGTACAGCCTGTTATAAATGAAGGTACATGTGCATTCCTCCATAAGTAATGTAGAGGCCAGTGTTAAGCTGGTCTTCCTGTAGCCTGCACAGTGCTTTGTTACATGCCTAGCAGCTTAGTGTACTTACCCAGTGAGATGTAATGTCCAGATACTTGCCAGATGTACTGCTGCCGGGCCACCAAAACAGTCATGTATGTCAGACAGAGCAGTGGGATGCTGTACAGATGTATGTCAATATCTAGTGGGTGGTATGTGGCCATGGCACCTCCTTACCAGTGGTTATAATGTGTCAGGACAGACAGGGATGCGTGAATGCATAACCTATGGGGGCACATGTATACCAGTAGTTACGTGTTATACCCATCTACATGGCTGTTAACATCCACATTGTCAGGATTGCTCCACATGTCTTGCAATAAGGGGTTATGTGTATACCTCTGGACTGTTCAGAGTGTGTCAGATTATCTACATATATTGGCCATTATCTCTGCTGTAGTCTATAGGAGCATTACGTGCTAGCAGTGGTACTGTACTATGATGTCCTTAGGATGTCTGTCAGTAGCCAATGGCACACATGTTAAAAGCAGATGTGACCTCCCACACACACCATGTCTGTGAAGACAATCCCTATTACAGTAGAATACTCTACAAATATACCTGACATCCCCTTGCACTATGAAGTTGGGACTACAGGGGCTGAGGTAGAGCTACACTCCATGTTCGGGACATAATGGTGATGATATATATACATATACTTATACAGATATCTATATAGACATAGACATATACATATCGACATACATAGATGGATATGTATATGTGCATAGAAATACAAATAAACACACAGATATATACATATACAGAGCAATATATGTCTACACATATACAGATAGAGATACATATGCATATATATGTATGGATATCTACATATACATTGACAGTAGTAGGTATATCAGAATAGATATGTATGCACATATAGTTATTGATATCTACATATATACTAACATAACTAGGCATATCTGTACACATAGGATGTGCATACATATATAGCTATATATACATATATCTATATGTACATATACATATATCTATATATACATATATGTATATGGGAGCGCTACAGAAGCCTGAAAGCTCAAAGTCCTGAAGACCATTAGGAGTGAACTGCCTCAGGGTATATGGATTTACATTACTATACAATCCACCTTGGTTAAATGCAGGCCTACTGCCACCTGCCATACAGACTGTTCTGTGTGTCAGTGTGCTTGTAATGGTGTCTGTTACGCCATGTTATGTAAGAGTTACATCCCATTGTGTCAACTGAGGTCTTTACCCCTAATGATTGTCTACAGAGTGTAGATAGAGGCTGCTGAACTTTACATCTGCATTACTTACTGTTGATTTTTTGGTAGCCTGTGGCCCAGTCTGTCTGTACTATTATACTACTTGATGCCCTTGGCTTGGACAGCAACATTGGTTAATTGTTCCAGACTACTGTATTAGTATAACTGTTTCACAGTTGCATTACTCCATTTATATGGATGTCCATGTCTAAACAGCTTTACAACATGGCATATACCACTGTAATAGTGCACAAATAAAGCTTTCCCATTTATGCACACCTGTGTGTGGTGTTATATCCTTTGATATCTCTGTGGGTATATGTTGCAGGAAATTAATGTCATTTGTATGGGTGGCCCATATAGTCTCCAGTTGGTAAGGTGGTGACTGTAGGAATGGTGGCTGTTCCATATTGTGGGCACGTACAACATATGTAACTTACTATACATATCTATATATATATATAAATGTATATATCTGTATCGGCATATATGTGTGTGTGTGTGTGTGTGTGTGTGTGTGTGTGTGTGTGTGTGTGTGTGTGTGTGTGTGTGTGTGTGTGTGCGTGTATATATATCTTAGGGATGCCCATGTTGTGTTCGGTCCTGGTTATGGGCTCTGCAACACTGGGTAGTGTATTGCAGGGGGGACTTGTTTGGCTGGGGGTATACCTATTTGTACAAGACATATATTGTTTGGGGCCTCACAACCACATTCATGGTGCATGTGGACATATGTGTTTTTGTTACTTTTTCCATAGTTATCTACAGATGTCTGTCTGTGTATATACATATATATATATATATATATATATATATATATATATATATATATATATATATATATATATATATCTGCTGACGTATATATAACCTGCTGTATATAGTTAGACATATAGATGTAGACATATATATCTACAGATGTAGGCAATTGCATGTATATCTGTTCATATGTATTTATATATATATAATAAAAAAGCACAGGCAGAGGCAGCCATGCACTCACAAATGGCGTACTGTGAATAAACGTATTACTCCGTATATAAAAAAAGCTAATTTAATGGTGTACACAAACGGTGAGCGCTTTCACAAATGCTTCTTCAGACCATGACACACCTTGTTACTAATTGGTTCTCATATAATGTTTAGCTCATTATGACCTCATACTCCAGTTTAAACTTTAAAGTCACATTACATTACTAGAGCATTAAAGATATTAAATAGCTAAAACCAAGTCAGTATACAGCCTCCTAATATACAATATTCTATAAAAAATCTTTATCACAATATGCTAACAATATAAGGATATATCTCCTTAATGTTGGTAAACAAAATCTAAAAAATGAACAAAATGTTCATAGTAAATGTAGCATATACTTATATTAACATATATGGATACGGAGGCTCCAAACATAAAGATGAATAATGGCATCCAAGAAGTGTCTCATACTAACCAGGGCATCTTAACACTAAACATATATATATATATATATAACCAAAACCAATAATACATATAATAAAAACTACCACGAATTAATACAAAGTGTAAAAACATCATATATGGACATATAAAAAACAACAAAATTCATAATGCATTTATCTTCGAACTTTTAAAATAGGTTTATTTGAAGCTCTATCGTTTAACCCTTTGCCCGTCAGCTCGAAATCTAAGTATCCATGCGATTTCCTTCTTCTCCATGCCATTTCTAATATCACCTTGTCTAAGAATAGGTAATATATTATCTATGGCCATAAACATAAAAGTAAGATGTTCACTTGATGACATAACATGTTTCACTAAAGTGTTATTAGCATATTGTATCCTGATGGCATATAAATATTCCCTAATTCTTGTGCGGAATGTTCTATTAGTTTTTCCAATATAAAACGATGCACATATTTTACATTCAGCTAAGTATACTATATGTGCAGTATCACAACTGGCTTCTGCTCTAAAACTATAATATTTGCCAGTATCAGGATGTATAAAACATCCATTGGTGTTAATATAGCCACAATAATTACAATGTCCACATGGGATAGATCTCGCTGCACTATTAGATGTGTGCCTATATGTATTATGACACAATATTCTTTTAAGATTTGGTTTGTTCTTATATCTGAACATCGGTCTCTCACCCAGTATGCTCTTAATTTCATTGAAGATAAATGCCTTATGAATTTTGTTGTTTTTTATATGTCCATATATGATGTTTTTACACTTTGTATTAATTTGTGGTAGTTTTTATTATATGTATTATTGGTTTTGGTTATTTATATATATATATATATATATATATATATATATATATATATATATATATATATATATATATATATGTTTAGTGTTAAGATGCCCTGGTTAGTATGAGACACTTCTTGGATGCCGTTATTCATATTTATGTTTGGAGCCTTCGTATCCATATATGTTAATATACGTATATGCTACATTTACTATGAACATCTTGTTCGGTTTTTTAGATTTTGTTTACCAACATTAAGGAGATATATCCTTATATTGTTATTAATACTTGTATTTCAACATATAGATGTAGTTTATATATGTTTGGGAATATTGTACATATATTCTTATGTTGTTAGCATATTGTGATAACATTTTTATAGAATATTGTATATTAAGAGGCTGTATACTGACTTGGTTTTAGCTATTTAATATCTTTAATGCTCTAGTAATGTAATGTGGCTTTAAAGTTTAAACTGGAGTATGAGGTCATAATGAGCTAAACATTATATAAGAACCAATTAGTAACAAGGTGTGTCATGGTCTGAAGAAGCATTTGTGAAAGTGGTCACCGTTTGTGTACACCATTAAATTTGCTTTGTTTTATATATGGAGTAATACGTTTATTCACACTACACTATTAGCGAGTGCATGGTTGCCTCTGCCTGTGCTTTTCTTTTTTATATTATTTTTGGACTTGGTTGGCAAGAGGCATTTACCTCAGTGAGTGTTTCATTATATTTCTATTTAATATATATATATATATATATATATATATATATATATATATATATATATATATATATATATATATAGATATGTTGTATCTGTTTAGATATAAATATATTTACACACACACACACAAACACATACATCTACATGTTGTAATACATTATCTTTACTGTTGAATGACTGGGCTGGATGATATGGTTGTGACTACATATCTGACATGGCTTAGTGGTAAATCACTTTGTCTATGGTGTACAGTGTCCTGGGTGTCCTGAAATATATTTACACACACACACACACACACACACGAACACACGCACACACACACACACACACACACACACACACACACACACACACACACACACACACACACACACGCACACACACAAACACACACACACACACACACACACACACACACACACACACACACACACACACACACACACACACACACACACACACACACACAAAATACAATTCCTGGGGAATAATGGCATAATTCTCCAGTTTTTTATAGCTTTTTACCAGTTATTGTAGTGCTGCCACTCCATTGAGCTATGGCCAGAGATACCCTATTACTTTTTACTCTTAATCAAGCCAAATGTAATTTTACTCATTTATACTTTTCACTAGCAGTTTACCTAAGCAGTCTAATGGGAAATAAGTGCCACACAGCTTATAATCCAACAACTGGAAATAATATCTACCCTCTCCTCAGGTATATACCAGTGTACAAATGTAGTAAATAATGGGCATCAGCAAAAAGAGCTTTAAGCTTAATAAATCATCTTTACTTAAAGAAAACATTTCAAATATACCTGGCGTCCAGGATGGCCACCGAGCACTGAACACACACTTTCTGCTGCTCCTGTATCAACTAAATCTATCTGCACCAAAAAACCTGCATCTGGCATCAAATTGAACAGGAAAGGAGTATGTCTTCTAAACTTCTCTTCATGGATGAAACCTATAGCAACATTTTGGTCTAAAAAGTAAAATATTACCATTTTTTCTTCAAGTGCTTACCTCTAGTGAATGACTGAAGGCCGCAGCCACATGGTGGCATCCTTTCTTTGAAGGACTGAGTTCTGAGTTCTAAACAAGTAAAGTTAAAAGAGAAATCTTTAAGTCACTTCTTCGTGGTCTAAACCTACACTATAATTCACTCAGTGATGGCTAACCAACAAGAATCCATGGATGCTATAACTTCTAAAACCAAACTTTCTTCTCTAATGTCACCTGAAAAAGATATAACAGCTAAGAGGCAGTGAATAAATAAATCAACACAGGATTCAAACAAAGGAGCTGCTAGATCCAAAGGTGAGACTGTTCTTTCACTTGATTACCTTAAATCAGCATTACAGCCCTTGCATGAAGACTTCAAATTATTTTCAGACAAATTAAATTCATTTGGATCTAACTTGGACCAAATTACAACCAGAATTAATCTTATTGACAATAAAACTGAGGAGAATTCAAAGCAAATACAATACTTACAAACCAAGGTAAATACAAATGACAAAGTTATCAGTGACCTACAGCAAAAAATAATAGACTTAGAAGCACGCAGTATGAGAAACAACATTTTAATACGTGGCATTCCTGAAAAGTTTGACCAAGGCCATCTGCCAGTCATACTAACTGAGATTTTTGAACACATTACTGAAAATAAAATCTTAGCTAAAGAAATCATTATTGAAAGAGCTCACAGAGCATTACGAAGATCACAAGATGAGGGTGTTCCTAGGCAGATTTATGCAAGGCTACTAAATGCTGCACATGTTACCACACTCCTCATGGCTGCAAAAAAGAAAAGTAACATTTCATGGAGTGGTCACAGGATTACAATAGCACAGGATTTACCCCAGCCCATTAAGGCTCAAAGACAAGCTGTAGCTCCTTTTTGTGCTTTGTTAATAAAAAAAAAATTACGCTTCCAGATGAAATACCCAGCCATCCTCTCCTTCAGCTATGAAGATCAGAAGTTAATAATGCACTCTGCAGATGAAGCAAAAAAAGTTTTTATGCAAGCTTTCAAGGAACTACCTGCTTAACTAGCTACACTGTTAAAGCTAGTAAAATAATATAACCAAGATAATACAGTATATGATTAAAAGTTATGAAATACTGGTAAGGCTAAGAAATGATATAACCAAGATGAATACAGCTACAAAAACCTATCTCTGCTGGCTTTCTAACACTGCTGACTGATATTAACTTATCCTGACATCTTCAAAGCTTGTTTTAACCATCATCTGGATGTCCTGGCATTTTCTTTCCTTTTTGGCTCTTCAGTGACTTGTTGGTCTATTTCCAGTGGTGCATGAAGCTTCATGTGGCCTGTTGAGGCCTTATGTCAAGCTCCACAAGGGTTCCCTAAGCTTCCAGGGCCGTTTCAACATTCCACAACCCAGAATGCAAAAAAACTTCCGTTGATGATGTCACGGGGTCAGAGATCGCAACAGAAGAAGCAGTGCATTACTGGGAATGCTAATATTGTGACTTAGATCATAGGGAAGGAGAAATGGATCTAAAACAACATTTTCAGGACACATCAGGATGGTGGTAATTAAATGGACTACAAAGGACTCTGGTCAGGGTAATTTAGCAACCTAACAATATGGGTATAGTGTATTTATTATAGTTTAATTCTATACTGAAAGTGCAGGATATGGATGCTTTGTTCTCTTCTCTCATTGAAGGTTGTTCTACAGTACTAGTGAGCTTGATATGCTGTATGCTAGTGCTTGGTTTAATTAGCTGGCTTGCTAAACTGCTTTTTTTTTCTGTCTCTCTTTTTTTTTCTTATAGTTGTATAATTCAACTGGTCAGTGATGTTATGTGAGTTGTGTAGTTTACAGTGAACTGCATTCAGTGAAAACCCAATTAACTGCTTAAGTTGTTAATGAATGCTCTTGTTTTTGTTTTTCTAATCCTACAGGTATGTAATTCTGTGTGTAATGCATATTTAGTAAATCCAGTTAGATAACTAGATAGGTAAAAAAATGTATTTACACTTGTTCAGAGCTATTCTGTTAGTTGACACATATATTTAACCTGTAATTTTTCCTGGTATAATTACCCCCTTCATTATCCTCCCTTTATAGCAGTATGCTCAGTTAGAGCTTACCTAAGTCGATTGTCCCATTTTCAGACAGGAGACAAAAAACATATTATTAGGTTATTATGGTACCTACTACTATGCCAGTTATAGTAGAACCTGTATCACTATCTGCTGTAAGGTTTATTAATAGCTCTGGATATAAATTGAGTTGGTCTCAATTACTCAGTAACTTTTATTGGTTATATTACTCCAATCTCACTTGCCTATTTACATGAAAAATGTTGAAGTCAATTGTTTTATAATGTTGTATGTATTATGTTCTTGCGGTGGTATTGTTTTGTTATCTTTTTTAACTCCTAACTCGAACATCACCTTGCCTTTAACCATTAATTATTTGTACATGTGATTTTCATATTCCTTAACATTTTTGGGAGTGGCATGGTGGTGAAGTTGTCCAATGTGTGTTGGTGCTTGGACTATTGATGTTAGTTTTTATGTCTCCCTGCTCTGTTCTTGTACTATTTTTCATAAGAAAACATGTTTAAAATCAGATCATTTTTATCTATTTTGTACTTATTCAAAATTGACTCAAGTAGACTGGTGGTTAGGCACGGGGTCTATGGTAAGGAGCATGGATGCCAGAATACGATTTATTACCACATTACATTTTCGGCTATATACAAAAAGTGTGTTTACTAATTGGACCATCCCTAGTAGGTCTTTTTTCTTAGTTTATCCTAGCATGTATCTACGTTTTGAATCTAATGTATGATGATTAGTATGAATTCCTGGAATGTAAATGGCCTTCAAGAAATCAATAAAAAGAAACTAGTTATGCACCTGATTTTTCAGGATAAATCCATCATTGTCTTGCTACAGGAGGCCCATATGACAAATGTTCATTGGGATAATATTAAAAAGAAATTGGATTAAACTTGCGATATCAGCAGGGAATAGTCTTGCATCAAACTGCACTGTAATAATAATTAAAAAATCCTTTCCTGGTGAAGTACTAAATATTAAATTTGACCCGAATGGTAGATGGCGTTTATTTTCCTGCTCATACCTTCAGGTAAAATCCCCTTTGTTTTTCTTAAACTTATATAGCCCATGTACAAACCAGCACTTATTCATCTATTAAATACATAATCTACTACTTCAATTCCCTAATCACCTTTTCATTATTGGTGGTGACTGGAATGCACTCATAAACCCCTTGAATGATAGTTCAAATAAGAGCAGGAAACAGCCCTCACAAGTAACTGCATTTATTCATGATTTGATAAATAGCTTCAACTTAGTTTACCTTTTTTTAATATTTGACCATGACAGACAGCTAAAGAAGTTCACTTTTTATTCAGCTTCACACAAAGTCTGGTCCAGAATTGATTATTTTTTTTATCTCTGATATCTTTTCAAACAAAATTAGAAACTTTGCCCTTGAGGCTAGATCTGTATCTGACCACTCAGATGTCTTACTTTGTATTAATCCCACTCACCACCTGAACTGTGATGGTAGTAGTCCCAATAGTAACATTCTTGAAAAAGAAGATGTTCTGCAGGAAATTAATGATTATCTAAAACAATTAGATGCAGAATCTTGTTTATCCAGCATACCTTTTTATATCCAATGGGCTACGGCCAAAGTGTTCATCAGTGGAATACTCATACAAAAATCATCTTATTATAAAAAAAAAAGAAAAACTGTACATCAATAACCTCAACAATGAGCAAAAGATGACTGTTGCACAACTACAAAAAGGTTTCTCTCCTGAACTGGAAAAGAAACTACATGAGATGCAAAAAAAAAATCTATTCCTTTCACTTACAAAATCAATCCTTGGTAGAACTCAAACTCCTCCACAGTTATTTGGAATGGGCTCAAACCCCCTCCAGAACACTTGATAGACTCATAAACATCAAAGAAGGACCAAACTATATTAATGAAATACATTATAAAGAGAAAAGCTTATACAGAAATAAAGATACTGTTAACTCTTTTGTAAATATCTTCACTAAAATCTATAATCCCAAAAACCAGACCCCAAACAAAATACACAAAAAATTCCTAAATGAGCTATCTCTTCCAAAGCTATCCTACACACAAAACACCCTTCTAAACAGCCCCATAACACTGAATGAAATAATGTTAGCTATTAAAAAACTTAAACCAAATAAGGCACCAGGACCTGATAGTTTTACAGGCAAATTTTATAAAACTTTTAGTCGTCATCTTTCTAAAATTCTCTTTTCTATGTATAATTATATCATCTCCAAAAGGATTACTGATAAGTATATGAACAATTTTAAAACAATATACATCCCAAAACTGAACTCTGACAAGTCCAACCCTCTCTGCTATAGGTCTATTGCCCTTATTAATGTTGACATCAAAATCCTACCTACCATTTTTGCTAATAGAATCGAGAAAGTTATAACTACAGTAATTTCTTCTGAACAGTTGGGATTTATGAAAGAGAAGCAGCTTTGTGACAATACTCTTAACTTAAACACATTAATGCTGTTTCTAAAAAGTGATAATCACCCGCGTTATGCAGTCATGCTAGATGCTACCAAAGCTTTTGATAACGTTGATCTAAACTTCCTTTACCTAACCATGAAATACTTTAACTTTCCTGATTTTACTATCAACACTATTAAGATGCTTTATAACAATGCCTCTACTTCCCTGTATATAAATAAAACTTTATCACACCCTATTAAAATTGCCAATGATACTAGACAGGGCTGCCCACTCTCGCCTTATCTTTTCAATTTATATCCCAAACCTTTCCTTCTCTGGGTTAAACAAAAGACTTATCACCATATCCCAAAAGTCTTTAACATTGATATAAATTATTCTGCATTTGCAAATGACCTAAACATCTATTTTGAGCTTTCCAACACTGATCTTCATAAAATCCGAAATTCTATTAATCTTTTTGCTAAGGCTGATAATTATAAATTAAACACTGCAAAATCATGTATTTTTCCATTAAATCCTGCAAATCATTTAGAATATTACTTCTCCTGTCTGACATCCCTCTCAAATATACACTCAAATACCTACGAATAAATTTCACACATCCTCACCAAGAACTAATAAAAGCAAACCTATACAGAGTCTGGGATCAGATAAATAACGATCTAACTAGATGGAAAAACATCAATCTTCCTTTGCTATCAAAATTCGCTATCATTCTTTGTAGTTCCAGAGAGTAGCGAAGGTAACAACGAGGACAATGAAAGTGTTGTGGGTTTAATGGAAGCTTTAAATAACTTGGAACTGTGTATGAGTAAACTCAAAAGGATGCAATTGCAGCGCTATCATTTCGAGGTTTGCATAGCAAGGAACATTGTACCATGCGGACTGCGCATCTTGAAAATGCCTACAACAGGTAACACTTATCCTGACTTGTTGTTTAAATGGCAACAGCTAAACCTGGAACTCAGTAAAAATTATATGAGGTTACTCAATGACTTTTTTCGTCCTGAGGAGGACATATTGAGAAATACTATTTTAGAGCTAAGAAATGACATTGTCAATAAGTATTCTAAACATTCCATTGATCAAGGATTTGAACAATTATTGGATAATGTGGAAGTTAATAAAAAAGATTACTCAAACAAAAAAAGAGTAAAATTTTAAGAGACACAAAAGATTTTTCAGCAGGCCATGTATTCACTTGGCCTAGAACTGCCTCCGTTAATAATAACAATGTAAGAATTAAGCGTAATTTTGATAGAACCAACCACTTGTCACAGAATTTGTTGAATGGTTCTGTTAAAGATAATTCTGATGTTATTTTGTCTGAAAATAATGAGCAAGTGACAGTAGCAACATCTAATGTTAAATCACTTTCGTGTGCACAACAAGATGACATGAATAGGTCCAGAGTTATTGGCTTGGTTATTATACACAAAGATACCAGTATTAAGTCAGCGAATAATATGTCTTTAAATACAGATGTTAATAAAACTGTATGCGACAACATTGTGATGAACGAACCTTCGGTTAGACCGAAGGATCGCTCAACTATGAACAAAAGTGTGAATATTAATAAGGAACATACCCCTTTCCCCATAGCATTAGCACAATCCCCCCAAAGGCAAAGATCCTACAGTCGAGGGAGACAAAAACGAAAAGGGTCAGAGGGGGATCATACAGGTCCTACCCTGAAGCGAATGTGGGAGAAGGTGCAATATCCCTAGTTCATAATTTATCACATAAAGTTCTCACCAAATATGAAATACAGGTCCTTAATAAAGGACTTTCATTTATTCCAGCATGTAGGAATAATTTATCTGATGTAATTATTGACACTAAAATGTTCACAAGGAACGTTCAATTAAAAATTAATTATAAAGACAATAATTGTAGCATCAGTTTCAACACTACATTTAAATCCACCAGTACTTTTGTTCCTGTACTTAATCCTTATTTAGATGTTTTTAGTAAACTTGTGGAAGAAGATATACACAATATTTATTTTAATCCATCCCAAGACAATTACAAATTAAGAAAAAAGAACTTAAATTTTAAACAGCAACAAGCTTTAAACACTTTAAGAAATGACACTTCTATAGTTATAAGGCCAGCCGATAAGGGCGGACCATTGGTTATTTTAGATGCAAATGCTTACAAAGATAGTATGTATATGTTATTACAAGATAGTGAATTTTATGAAGTTATTAGGTTTGATGTAGTGGAAGGAAAAGTGTATAAAGTTTTTGACATGTTGGATGACATTCTAATGAGTAGATACATTAATTTAGACCTGTTTAAGTTCTTAAAAGTTGACTATCCCTTGATTCCAATTATTAATGGCCTTCCAAAGGTACATAAAGATCTTGAGCACCCCCCTATGAGACCTATTGTCTCAGGTAGAAATTGGGTAACAGAACCCCTTTCGATGTATCTAGAACATTACCTAAGACCTATAGTTGATAGTAAATCTCAGATCTTAAAAGACAGCAAACAATTTCTGATAGAGTTATATGAGCACTTGAAGACTTTGAATCAAGATGTACACTTTTATTTTGTCACCTTAGACGTAACTAGTTTATTTACAGTAATTCCTAATGATGAAGGGGTAAGAAATGTACATAACTTTCTGTCTTTACATTCTGACATGACTTTGAAACAAATAGATTTACTTTGTTTATTTTTAGAAACAGTCTTGAACAACAATGTTTTTATTTTTGGTGATAAAATCTTTTCTCAGCGGGAAGGCGTAGCTATGGGAACTCCCTGCGCTAATAGCTATGCCAATTTAGTCATGGCCCACTGGGAAGAGAATAAATTGTTTCAGTTAGAAAGTTATAAACAATATGTATGCTTCTATAAAAGATTTGTAGATGATTTGTTTCTGTTATGGAGAGGCGATGAACAATCATTAATCAAGTTTAATGAAGAGTTGAACAATCTAACTGATTTTTTAAAATTTACCATGAATTTCTCTCTGGATAAAATTAGTTTTCTTGATGTTAACTTAGAAAGATTTGAGAATGGGTTGATCAACACTGGTATACATAGGAAGGCATGCTTTAGGAATACACTGCTGCATAGAACCAGCATGCATCCCAGATATGTTTTCAGAAATATTGTTAAAGGACAGGTTATGAGAGCCTCCAGGCTGAACCCTTTGGAAACAAACTTTAATTATGAATTGAGTAATTTGAACAAATGACTATTGGAAAGAGGTTATAAAGCAGATGAAATTAATAGTGTTATTACCAACATTAATTCTTTTAGACATACTACAGCTAGACCTTACTTTTCTGATCATACTGTCCATTCTGATTCATTGAAGGTGAACCCTTGGAACACAGATGTAGTTAAGATTCCTATGTACTTCAGTACAGATACTAATATTATTACAGATATTTATAAGAAGCATTGGGATGTACTTATGTTGGATGACAACATAAAGGACATAGTTAGTAACACACCTAAGTTCATTTTTAAAAATAAGAAGAACCTCAAACAGTTATTATGTCACACCAGAAATAATGGAGAGGCTGATTCTCTAGGTATAAAAGGACCTTTTATGGGGACGAAATCATGTAATAAATGTAATCAATGTGAATACATTGATAATTCCAACGTATTTGTACATCCTGTCACTAATTATGTTCACTTGATAGATGCATCAGGGAATTGTGAAACGAAAAATGTGATCTATTTGGCACGCTGCATAAAATGTAATGCATTTTACATAGGTAAAATGAATAGAAAATTAAGAGAAAGAATCAGAGAACATATTTATTATATAAGACAAAATGATGAACGCAGCGCTTTGGCTAAGCATGTTATGACAACAGACTTAAATCATTATTTCAAATTCACAATTTTGCAGGTCATCTGTCCCAATGTTCGAGGGGGTAATATTTGTAATTATACAGAACGCAATGAAATTAAATGGATAATTAAATTTAGGGCTGATAGACCACCGGGCATCAATGATAAAATTCCATTAAAACCTATTTTAAGTAATAGAAGGCTGCAAGCTCCTAGGAATCAAAAGACTAAGTGATTTTAATATTGTTAAATATATATATTTTCTAGATAATATGTAATATTTTAAATAATATGATCTGTATGTTTTTAGAATATATGCAAATATTTCTGCGTATAAGAATAAATGTGTGTATATATATATATATATATATATATATATATATATATATATATTTTTATTGATGAATTTTTTACATGTCTTTATACATATATATTTATGTTTGTGTTTACATATTTATATATGCTTCTATAAAGTTATGTATATTTGTCTTTTAAACATGTTGACAGGAAATGATGTAATGAATCACAATGTATTTAAAGCTGGATACTTAATTGTTTTACTAAGTCTGAAGAAGCCCTAGAGGTGAAAGCGCTAACTGTGTACAATAAAATCTGTTCGAGTTGACTTTACGCTTATCTTACTTTATTTTATTTTATTTTGGCATAATAACTCTTAACGTTTGTAATTTTGGTGTCTAGTGCTGTGGCGTATCCCGTGGATGACAATTTATATATTTTTCATTGATATAAATTATTCTGCATTTGCAAATGACCTAAACATCTATTTTGAGCTTTCCAACACTGATCTTCATAAAATCCGAAATTCTATTAATCTTTTTGCTAAGGCTGATAATTATAAATTAAACACTGCAAAATCATGTATTTTTCCATTAAATCATGCAAATCATTTAGAATATTACTTCTCCTGTCTGACATCCTTCTCAAATATACACTCAAATACCTAGGAATAAATTTCACACATCCTCACCAAGAACTAATAAAAGCAAACCTATACAGAGTCTGGGATCAGATAAATAACGATCTAACTAGATGGAAAAACATCAATCTTTCTTTGCTATCAAAATTTGCTATCATTAAAATTAATATTTTACCTAGAATCCTTTTTCATCTTAACTCCATCTTCTTAAATGTTCTGAAAAATTATTTCAGAAAAATGGAAACCACAATCTCATAGTTTTTATGGTCCCCTAAATCAACCAGAATATGATACAGGAAGCTAATTACCCCAAAGACCAAAGGCGGATTAAGTCTCCCGGACTTTAATTTATACTACCACATAATTAATAATGCTAGCCGTCTTATTCAACTAGCCTGCTATGATCCCTCTGCTGAATGTTGGTACCCAACCTGGATCAAAATCTGGTGCAACTATATATATCCGTTAAAATTCAATCCCCATGCTGCCCTTTTCTTGCACCTGATGGTGACTACAAATTCAAGATCTTGCCCACACTAAAGAACAAAATTTGCATCTTCCAAACACTGATGACTTCCTTAAATTTTCACAATACTTTTTCCATTCTTCAACCTATTCACCTAAACCCTAATTTAAAAAATCATTAATAAAATGATTGACTTTTCAAACATCCCTGTTATTAAGAAAGCCATAGTCTGGCACTTTTATAACTCTATAAATGTTGCCAAGGTCAAAGCCTTATTTCATGCTCCTAACAAATATGATCCTATCTTAAGACAAATCAGCTCACTTATAAAACAAAAATTCTCTAGCTATAGAGTGAAGGAGCAAGACATTACAGTATCACAATCTATCATTAAATCACTTTCCCTATGGAGCAAAATGATTTTGAATACCTATAAACTTGTGTCAAGCATTAAATATAATCATTCACTTCTATTTTCCAAATATTGGGATGGCATACAAGGCAAAATCTCTACGGAGTCTAAGTGCAAAGCAATCAGTAATACACTGAATTAAACCCTTTCAAAAACCTAATTTACACTCAACTTATGATAAGCAACAATTACTGATATACTCCAGCAGTCTTACTAAATTTCGGATACAATAAAAACCTAACCTGTCCATTCTGTTCCCTCTGACATGTAGATATACTTCACATCTTTTGGAGCTGTCAAAATATTTGCAAACTTTGGTGTTCTCTCAGAACTCCATTGGAAAAAATGGGATATGAAAAAACTACATTTTCCTGGCAAACCATGATTCTAAATATAATTCCTAAATCTCTTAAGGGTACCCATCGCCACATCTGTGTTATGGTCTGCGCTCTTCTCAAATATTTTATAACCAAGAATTGGGTCAATCCCTCAGCAATAGCTTGGGAAAACTTTGCATCAATGGCAATCAAATACATATCTGCACATAAGTTATGCAATAATAACCAAAAGAAAAAAGAATATTTTCAGAATTACTGGTGTAGCCTTTTTGACCTAATCCAAACTAATCTTCTAAAATGTGAGTCACTAACACTACATTCCAGGAAATCCTCCATCGGTATCATATCTGGCCCTATAACCATTAGACATTGGAATCATCACACTGTAGCTTTAGATTTTACAAAGTATTTTGTTATATTATTTTGTTATCCTCTGGCATCCATGCTGTAAGTATGTGGTAAATATGTTATAAATAGTTGTATATGGTGTAAATAGTTAGTTTATATTGATGTACCCTCCTTACCGCTCTTCTTTCTTCTTAAGGCAGTCATATACTCCTCCTTCCAAGCCATTTTCCATTTGTTAGCATAGACTTTGACTGTAATAGGATTTTGAGGTTCTGTACTGCTTATATTATTCTCTAAGATGTAAGTTTCTTGAAACGATAACTGCTGTTTTATAAATGCATAGTTTTTGTATTAACTGTTATATTTATATCCATACTTTGCTGCTTCCTGTAATGACTTACAGTTTTTCCTTTTTATGCTTGAAAAGTTTGTAAAATTCAATAAAAATATATTTGAAAAAAAACATTTCAAATATAGATTAAAATATACATAAGTAGGCACACACTGCAAAATAAAATAAAAGGAAAGAAAATAAACAAATGCATTCATAAAAAACTAAACTCACAATACCTAAGTTCTCTAACTCTATCTTATTATAAAAATACTGTCTCTAACTGTTATACTTAGGCTAAATTAGTAATTAGTGCACAAAGCTGAGGCAATTCTTTCTGGTCTAGCATAGCCAATAGTTATGTATAATAGTTTTCCAACAACACATGGTCATCACATAGGAACATCCTCCTATTGCTGACTTAGGGAAAGCAAATAGTGAAGACATTTTCTGAATTGCTTTAAAAATGAACAGGCTCCCCCATTTGGCTTTGTTATATGCAAACCATTGTCCATCAGAGATTCAGCAACTGCATCTCAAAACAAAAGAGAGTTCCTGGTCTTACGTCTTTGCTTGTTATGCTCACAAGATAAGGACATCATGTCTTAAAATCCAACATGCCTCAAAAGGCATTCCTTGTTCTTTCATATTCAAAAAGACAAAAAACACACATTCTTAATTCCAAATGAAAAACACACTGAGCACAGAGAGAAGAAAAAAGAAATAAGTACATTACATTTTTAACCCAGTTGCCTTCAACCTTTCAATACACCTGGCATCACAATCCCTACCGTAAGAATCTCAGTCAAGTTTTCTTTCTTCTGGAGGTTTCTTCATGAAACAAAGTTTAAGAAAATGATGCAGTTTTTGGTACATTTCCCATATCTGTTCTAGAAAGAATTCCTCCATTACTATTAGCATTACCACATCTATGCCAGATAATCATGTTATACAACTGCAAGGCTATGTATTATCTAAAAAGCTTTTCATTCTATCCATTTGCCTTATGTAGCCAGTTTACAAAGTTGTGATCCACAAGCACAGTTGACTTTCTGCCGTATAAGTAGGGATGGAGCATTTGCAAAGCCAGGCTATACCCAGACATTCCTCTATGGCTGCATAAGTCTTCTAACTGGAAAGAAGTTTGTGATGTAAGTACACACTAGGTTACTATCTCCCTTTGAGGAAACCTGGAAAAGGGGTCTATATTACTAGAACGAATGCTTAAATGTTCGAATCTGTAAAGGTCAACCTTTACAGATCGAACACTTAAACGTTCGAAATAGTAAAAAAGTATATAAAAAACCCCAAACAAATAGAAAGGGTTTAGGCAAGGGGGTCAAGCCCCCCTGCACTACCCATGTGGGGGGCTGCGCCCCCCTTACCCATGCAACTTAAATATACCAACTGCGAGATCGCACTTCAGTGAATTACAGTGTGGAAATGGGAAATTTCCCATTCCCTACACTGTAACGCGATCTTGGGGTTGGTATATTAAAGAAGGGAAGTGTAAGGGGGTGCAGTGGGGCTTGCCCTTCTGCTTAAACCCTTTAGTTTTTTTTCTATTGTGTATTTTTTTTTTTAATTTTTGTAAAATTTCAGTCGCTTAACTGCTCGATCTCTAAAGGTCGACCTTTAGAGATTCGAACATTTAAGCGATTGAGCATCTAATATAGACCCTGGAAAAGAATAACCCCCACTACATAGTTAAAAACATCTAACTTTGCAATTAATTATTGGCAGTAATAAGGACTGGTTAGAGCAGGAGGTCCAGTAAGACACTGCTTGAGCTTTTATAATGCCCTTTCATAGTCTGGTGTCCAGGTAAAATTATCTGATTTTTTTTTTTCCTTTTGAGATCTGTAAGGGGAGTACCTATTGTACTAGGCTTGGGAATGCATTTCTTATATTACCCTTCTACCCCAAGAATGCGCATACATGACAGTACTACTACGCAGACAAAGTGTGTGTCTCCCTAATAACAACCCTTCTCATTACCTTACTACCCCCCCCCCCAACCTTTTCTGACAGTACCACTATGCAGACAAAGTGTGTCTGCAAGTTAGTGTTAGGCTTTCTTGGTTGTTTATTTATTAATTTATCTATCTATTTATTTATTTGGTTCACTCATCTGAAAAGGAAACTGCTTCCTTTTTCTTATTTTGTGATTGTTATGCATTCTGCTACTGTTTCTGACCACCAACAGTTTATACATATATAGTATGTGGGTGTGTGTTTGTGTGTGTGTGTGTGTGTGTGTGTGTGTGTGTGTGTGTGTGTGTGTGTGTGTGTGTGTGTGCGTGGCTTAAAATACAGAAGCACTGAAACACAATGAACTATTACCTGCAAACTGAACAATAAACCTATAAAGAAATAAACAACTGAAAAACAAATGATAATATTGCAAAAAAAAAAAAAAAACAAGCAGTTTCCTTTCATGATCATTTAACAAAATCCTCCCACTAAATTAAGACATAATTTGTCTGAATAGAGAATGTGTTATTGAAAAGTGTTTTCTAATGTAAGATGTGGGGCTGGGGTTAGGGACAGGGGCAGTGTTAGCATTAGCACACATTAGGGAGTTGGCTTGTGGGGCTTATTTGCTAAAACTTGATGTTAGAAAATACCAAGGACGTACAATGATTTAGCTACATAACCCTCCCCAAATCAAATCCCACCACATAGATCAACAAACACAAATGCATGTTACATCCACCCCACTTACCTAGCCTTAACCCACAAGCATTCATACAAACAATGGCAGCACCCATCTACCTCCTTTTTATATCTGAGCACTTGACCATACCTCATCTTGAACAAAAGTGTATCAAAACAAATATGCACTAAATGAATGGACAGCACACTTCACTCTGTTTATTTTATTTTATGCAATTCATTTGGACTTTTCTAGAATCTGTCAAAAATCTTTGACTTGTTATTCTTGCTTAATTTTCTTCTACATCCATCCAAAACCTTTCTCTCTACATCTTTTACTCATGCCATTCAGGAATCAATGTAATGTGCAGTGATGGTTCTAACAGTTGTATCATATCTGATAGTTTATATCATATTGAGGTCTTACATTTGAATGTAATATACAAGATACTAAAGCAAACGTTTTAAGAAGGATGAAATTCATATTAAGTAGAACTGATACCACAGAACCACAGATACTAAAATTATTTTTTGTGACTATAATAAGAGCAATCATTGAGTATAATTTATTTTTTTGTTTCTTATCACACCAAATTGGCCCTAGGCGTGAGTGCGTGCATGTGTGTGTCTTCCGTGGAAGGTTGGGTGCCGTGCTGGCAACTTGACACCATAAAACTCCACTGCCCATTATGAACGGACAGGTGATCCACTGTGGCGACCCCTAACTGGGAAAAGCCGAAAGAAGAAGAAGTATCACACACTGATATTGCACCAATTGACTTAACTTAAAGCTACCGTAGATGAGGAAATGAGGGCTAATTTAGACCTACATTTGAAAAAACAATATCTTGGAATAACATATATTGGACCTATTTAAACAATTGAAAATAGAACTGTAGAAAGAGATGGATATATTAGTCAGTGGGTTCTGAGGCTGAGGAATGAACTTCCATTGTGGGTTACAGAATCCGACTCTTTCGATAAATTAGATAAGCAGCTTTATGATTATATTGGGGGTAATAAATAAAAATATAATATGAAGGAGATTGCTATATTAAAAGTCCATTAGCAGCTGGGTAAGAAATATATATATATATATATATATATATATATATATATATATATATATATATATATATATGCTAAATACTTACATTTTATTTCAGTGCATGAATACCTACACTACTAATATTCATGTGATGACACCTATGTCCAGGAGGACTGGCAGAATTTTAGAAGTTAATATTTCCATATTTTTTAATTGTAAACAGTCCCTGAAAACATTTAAAATGTCATTGCTGTCCATCCCACAGTCAGTGGATAAGCCAGTATGTGAAGGAACATATTTTCCTTTCATCTGGTGTGAGATAGGCATTATTTAGTATCATAAACTGAGTAAAGTATAACTTTTCAAAATTAATACATTTTAATGAATTGTTTGCTGAGAATTCATATCCTGCTAGATTTAAATCTGATGTGCCATAACTAGACCAATTTTCAAACTAAAAGGGTACTATGAGATTTGAAGCTCATTATTAACTGACCGACCTTAGACGGCGATTTGTTTTGTTGTAGTATAGACAAGATTTTCAGAAATTCAAAATTGGCAATGTCAGCTTTGTTAAGCTTCACATCAGTCAGTGGCAGTACTATTTGTTTCTTAGTTGAAAGATAGCCTTTAGGTAGTCTCATTATTTGTCAGATTGTTTTCTTCAGATTTTTTTTACAAACAAAGTCAAAATTGCTTTATTTTTTTAAGTAGTAAAATTTTGGCAAGGTCCCTCATTTGATTGCTCAAGAGGATACTGTGCTTAGAGTCTAATGCTTGCAGAGAAGAGTTGTGAAACTTTAAATGTTTCATTGTGGTATGGAATGCAGATATGATATTAGAGAAAAAATGTGAGTTTTCTATTTAAATCAATGTTCTACTTAGAAAGAGGCTATATAAAGCATTGCAAGAATAAGACTTAAAACATTTATGCCAAATATATGGCAATATACAGTTCCAAATATTTTTGAGCATTTGAATTGAGAGCAAAACATAATCTTTGGGACTTAGTAATTAGGTCATACAGATATAGGTCAGGAAGCATTAGTCCACCCTACATTTTAGGAAGAGTAAACCCAATACAGCTTATTCTGGCAGATTTAGGGGCCAATATGAGTTTTGTCGATTTGTTCTCTATTTGTTTAAAAACATTTTAAGGTAATACTTATATATTGCATTGTATATAAAACAGAAGTTTTGGGAAAATATTCATTTTTAATGATAGCTTTTTTGGAAAGAAATAAAAAAAAAATTACCATCTTTCTAGGTCAATTTGTATATTCAATCAACATTTATTTATGTGGATGATGGGCTGTGACTGGCATTTTGGAAAAATGTAATACCTAAGTGGTCTCATGAGTTTCTAATCCTAATGCCTTGTAATAGAGAAATATTTCTACAATACCAAATGAAATTTAGAGGAAAAAGCAAGCATTTGTCTAGGTTAACTTTATAGATGGAGTAGGATGCAAAAGTTTGAATTGTATTAAGCATTTTTGTAAGATCTTGATTTAGATGTGTCAGGTAAATCTCCCCTCCACTTTTTGTTCCCTACATGTTTTATATTTTCTTTAGCCAAATATGCAGCTGCCTTCGCTTATCTGTCTATTTTCCAAAAGAAAAATGCAATCAATGGTGATGCAAACAGTGAAGTCATTCAATCTCATTCAGTATACAGTTTTCCTCTGTCTTATATAATACCTTCTTCCTTTAATGGTTTTGGTCCCATATATATTTAAGGCATGCTTTTTCCTGCTTCTTTTTCTGTGTATCCAGGTACAATATACCCCTACAAGCAATTACTCAATAATATGAAATTGGTTTCAATAAATAGACTATCTTACATAATAACAGAACACAATTACTCCATAAATGTTTATTAACTTTCATTTCATTCAGTGCTCTCTTCTATTGTTCAACACTACCTTGTTTGGGTGGTCATTTTAATCTATATGTCATGTATGAAACTATGATACTTTGTGTGATTGTGGGGAAATATACACAAACACCAAAATTGCTGTATCTCATCATATTCTCTCTTCTCATATACTAGAATCATTATATATAAGTAATGGTAGTATGAGGTATAGCCCTACTATATCAGACAGTGTAGGGGCTCATTCACCATGCAAAAATGCTCTAAATGTGTAACAGTGACTTATATTTTGTAACAATTTGGAGTTTTCCTCACTGAGGCTCTACTAAAACTGGATGTCTACCCAATCAGACTTTATTGGTAATCAAATATCAATCAATCAACAAATAAATAACTAAATACAAGGTTTGCTGCTACTTAATGTTTAACAGCACCTAATTTTTTATAGTTTCAGGACATGCATTGTTTAGTGTCAATCTTCCAATAGGAAACCCCTTGTCAATTACAAATTTTAATCAAACGCTTTAACAGGTTACTCAAACACATTAAACACTTAAACTCCATTATATTTGTTCTTAACAATCTCTTTCATTTTTCTATAACTTCTTTATTGTTTGTTGCAAACACCAAAGTATTTGCATACAACATTATAATAGAGGAAATAGGGGCTATGTTTTCTCCATATAACTCCCACAATAACTTTTTTTTTACTTTCTATGTTGTACATATAGCAACTAACAAAGAATTAGTTGAATATCTATTTTCCTCCATTAATGATACTTTACACCTCGCCTATTAATTCTTTAACTGTTACCTTAATAGATTAATGTTGATATATTTTCAAAACATAAATGATTTTGTCATTACTCATGCTTATTTATTTATTTACTTGACATTTGTTTACCGGGGTGGTCTGACTGGGTCTACAGAACCCGTTTTCAGCAGAAGTCGGGGTAGAAAACCTGCACATACAGTACAATACAAATACAGTATAATACAATGCAATACATATGACAGTAGAAATACTATACACAGATAAGTTGAAAGAACATAAACTATATTACAAGATATTGCAATATATACTACACATCTAGACAATTTTATTAGAGTTAAAACATTATAGACAGTAATAGTCACTCTCACCATATACATAGCCTGTGAGTAGATACTGTCCAAAACTAGTATGTAGGTAGTGCAATGTATGACATTGGCTGTTATAGTACATGAAATAATAGAATGCTGGTTTCAGTAAGGAAAATAATAGCTCTAAAGTTAGTGATGCAGAAAGATAGTGAGAGCGTTAAGAAGAATAGAGGCATTACAGTTTGAGCAGTAGCTTAAGGATATGGTATAGAAACAAACAAAGAGTTAGGATAGCCTTAGGATCTTGCAGACTATGAAGGAGTGAAATGTGACAGAAGAGGAGGATGAAGCTAGTGTGGAAGAAGAGAAAGATCTGAGCATTAGGCAGGCTTTAGGCAGGAGCAGAGCCATAAATTTTTGAGGTAATTTTTTTTAAAGAGGCTTTGAAATGAGTTAGGCCAGGCATAGACCTGAAAGCTAGAGGTAGTGAATTCCATAGTATAGAGACAAGAGTATGAATATAGAGAGTGACGTGGTTTTCATGTATATTTTCAGATAGCTAAAAGATTTTTGTTTTCTGACTATGGAATCTACTGCCTTCTCTATGTCTGTAAAGCAACTTTCTTTTTCACTGATATTCCTCAGTTATTTCACTAGCATTCTCCTTTAAAGCAGTTGACTTTATGTACACTTCCCTCTTGTTCTGTAAATGAAAGTTTACTTCCTAATGTTTGTATTATTTATGTTAATATCTGATAAGTTACAGTACTTAATGTAGTTAGTCTTCAGTTTTTGATACGTGTTATCAAGTTTCTTTAAATAATGTATATAGTATTTTTCCTGTTTAGTTAGATCCCTTAAGATGTCCATTCATCACTTTGTAATACCCATTTATCTGATTTCTCCACTGTTCTTCAACTCGTGACTAGTTTTGTCCCCACTGCTCTTAAACTCATGCTTAGTTCGGTTGATTCTTAGAGATGTCCTTTTATTAGCATTATTTAACATCCTTTTGATATTTTCTACACTGATGCCAAGCACATCCCTGTACATATACCATTATCTTCTTCTGTATGCTTAACACACTTTTTATTGTTTTGTTTTTTTTTTTCTCTTCATCATGCAGTGCTTTTTTCCCTCATTTTTCTTCATTATCAAAAGATGGATTCATTCCTTTCTGGCCAATATCCCATATTTCTGTCTTTTAGAGTTCTCCTGAATACCTCCCTTCATTTTCTTGGAAATAAAATAAATAAATAAACATTTTTTCCTATTTTTCTTTTTTCATTAATTTAATTACTTTGATATTAGCCATAACATCAAAGTAATTAAATTAATGGCAAAAGAAAAATAGAAAAATAAAGGGAGGATATTAGCCATAACATAGCTGCAGTGGTGCAGCGGTTAGCATTTTCACGTCACAGCAAGAGGTTCTCCCGTTCGATTTTCAGCTGGAGCGCCTTCTGTGTGGAGTCTGCATGTCCTCCCCATGGTCAAGTGCCATTTAAAGACATGCAGGTAGGTGCATGCATGAATGGGTGTGCCTTTATTGAAGGTTGGGTGTTGGGCTGGCAACTCGGCACCGTAAAAAACAATCCAGTGCCAATCATTAGCAGAATGGAGTTCCACTGTGGCAACCCCTAACCAGGAAAAGCAGAAAGACATTAGATTAGATATTAGCCATAACATAGTTCTACCTGCATCTTTTAGTTTCTTTCATTTTCTTAATTTCCCCTATCATTTTTATCCGAAAACAGTATTTAAATAATTGTATTTTAAATTCTGTTCAGTACTCCAAGCATGTTCAAAAATTCTTTCATGCTGAGATAATTCTTTCATAATTGTTCAAAAAATATAAAACGTTTTTTTAAAGAACATGACATTATTTATTCCCATTTACCACACTTTCATAATGATCTATACTAGCTCCTTATGATTTATAGATCAAGTGAAAAGTGTTTTTTAATCTATTTTTGTTATCATTATGCCCTCATCTTGTAAAGCAAACTTTATTATTTTAAAATATATAGTTTTTACTTTACTTACTTCAGTGGACCAATATATATTAAGTTTAATAAACTGGTGGTTCTGTTTACTGTATGCTGAGCACCTGTTCAATTACTTCCTGATTCCATGTCATCCAGCCCCACCTTCTGATGATGTATTAAAAAAGTGAAACAGTTCTGTAGTGGGTTGATGTATTCTGTAGTCTTCAGCAGATTTTATTACAAACTAAAGAGCATGCAGCACTATCAGTAACTCAGGTAATAAATCAAAAAATAAACAGAGCTATACTCAAGTGGAAGGTAATATAAGTAGGATGGAACAGGTTAAGATTCTTAGTAAAGGCATAGTGCTTGGTAAACAGTATAATACTACAGATGTAAAACTAAGAACTCATTGTATACCAATGGATTGACTGATCAGTTTTAATGAGAAAATAATGGATGCATGAATCATATTCATTCTGGATTTCTGCAGAATGCCAGTTAAAAGACAGAAAAAATATAGTAGAGTGAAGTGTTTCACCAGCTTTGAAAGCTGGTCAAAACAACATTGTTGAATAGACAGTGGCATACCTCTCAAATTCTTTACGAGTTTTGGAGAAATCCAAAAATAAAGGGTGAACAAAGGAGCAAATCAGGAGTATTTTTAAATATGGCTCTAATTCACATAAAAAGTTAATAAAAAACAGGTTTTGCATCAGTGTGCATTTTCTGAACAATACACAGCGTGAAACTTTATATGGCATTATTTACTGACTGTAATTAGCAGTGATTCACCAGAAGTTCAAAACCTTTATAAGGGACAGGGCAAACTTATGAGATAAAATCAGTGACAACTGAGGTATGAACAGAAGTCTAAATGAAGTGTTCCTCTGGAATTAACAAATATAGAAGCTATAAAATATTTATAACACACTATCACACTGAGGTGAACAGTCCTCTGTTTTAGAATGAGCACTTTGCTGCATCTTCATTTTTACAAATGTGCAATATATTCAAAATGTTTTCTTTTCAGCACGAATTCCTTGTGGTATAACATACAATGACACTATACAGTAGGTCTGTCATTGAGGTAATTCAGACATTGATAATTTTCTCAAGAATCAGAATGGACCCATGGGACGGGGAAAATGTTATGGTCCTCACAACTAGCTGCATGTTCTTCTCATGTTACTGTGAGTTCCAATGGTATAATTTATACTTTAAATGACTACCACATTTTAACTATAGTGGGTTGTTGACCTTTTTAAAAAAGGATTTGCTTTTATTCCTAACCAGGTGGGGGGGGGGGGACTTGGTGGACGTAGTTTTGGATTGAAACATTTTTGTGAGGAAATTGAATTTTTCTTATATATTCCATGACAGTCCCTCACAGCATTTGACAGGTGATAGAAGCCTGTCTATTCCTAGCACCTATAACCCCCCACTGCACTCAGCTTTGAGTGTTTTTGAAAATGCTTGTGAAAATGAGGTATGTGAATTGTTTGACCATCCACCAAAAAAGTATTTTAGCTTAAAAAAGGGTGAGATGGGTTTGTTGAAGACTCTATCGCAAGACTGCTCAGTTAGGATTATGAAGCCGGATAAAGGTGGGGGCACTGTGGTCATGGATAATGTGCTATATTCAGTAATATGTTAAACCTATTACATGAAAACAGAAAATATAGTGTGGTGTCTTTGGATGAAAAACATATTGCTTACAGACTTTTTGTATGATGCTTTAATGAAGAGCATCTTATCCATTGAAGAATATAATTTTATGTATACTACCAAACTTGAGTTCCCTCAATCTTTGGCATTCCAAAGGTCCACACAGATATTTGAGATCCCACCTTTAGAACAACAGTTTCTGCCAGTGGATCAAAAACCAACACTATTGCATTGTATTTGGATACTAAATTGAAAACTTTTTTAAACCTCTGTTCCCACATACTAAAGGATTCTTGGAATTTTTTGAGAAAAGTTACTAGTGACTTGTGGCACCAGGACCTTGGCTTTGCAACTTTGATGTTATAGATCTTTTTGGTACCATTCCGTACAAAGTCAATCTTGAATGGTTCATGGAGGCCCTTTTATTGTGTGAATTTGTGGAATGGAACAAAATTAACTTCATTGTAGACTTGATGGACATTGTTTTGAACAACAACTTTTTGTATGTTGAAGCAGAATATTTTAAACAGCTGAAAGGTGTAGCAATGGGAGCAGCTTGCCCCCCCCCCCCCATTTTTGCTAACATGGTAATGTGGAGGTAGGAAATGAGATTTATTTTTACTCATAATTATTCTCAATGTTGGAGCACCTATTTCAGATTTTTAGATGACATCTGTATTTTTTGGATGACACTAAGGAGAACTGTTTGGAGTTTTTTTAATACACAGACAGCAGCATTCTACTTTTAAAGTTCACCTATACTTTTTTCCGCTGAGCAGAAGCATTATCTTGACATTACTATTATTAAAAGTAGTAACAGTTTTCAGTCCAACATTTTTTCTGAAGTCTGACTTCTTGAGTCCCTACTTCCTTTTCCACAGTAGTCACCCTATGAAACTTAAACACAATTTGGTAAGTGGCCAAATGATTAGAATACCTAGAATGATCTCTGATTTCAAACTTTTCAAAACTGAGTCAGATACAATTTGTACAATGTTCAGACAGAGAGAGAATACCCTGATGACCTGATTAAACACTGTATGTTGGATGTCATTCTGAGTAGTTTTTCCAGATATGCATCTATACTGTTTACCCATTCACCCTCTGTAGAAGACACTTGTCCCCATGTGAGCCCATCCCCTTTGACTAACAGATTTAACACCTCAATAGTGTTAATATATAACAATACTTCTTTTTTAATTAAGAATATTATTTGTAAGAACTGGAACATGTTGGATCAGGACGTGGAGTTGTTGAACTACACTGGATGGTGGTCTTCATCTGTTTTGAAAAGAGGCCTTAATTTGAAAGACAGCTTTGAGCAGATTACTGAGGGTAATCAAATGGTTAGTTTGGAGAGACCTGGTACTTCAAAGCATGGCTTTTGTGCACACTTAAATATCCTCTCCTAACCATATCATTTCCTTAAATTAATGCACTTCATAATAATTCAAACAAAATTAAGAATATGAATAAGTTTAAATATAATTAAAACATTCAGAAGGATTAAAAAAGTTAAAACAATCTTTAAAAAATCTTTATAATCATATATTCACTACTACAAAATGACAAAATGATATATGAATAAAAATCCACTGAGAAATGCAAAATAAATGGAAAGAAAATAAGGAAGTAATGTGCCAAAACTCACATACCATCCTACAGAGGAACATATTCTCTCATAAATGTATAAAAGAAACACATTTAAACCTTAATTATATAAAATTTCTCACAAATGAAGTATAATAACTGCCCTTCTTTATGTTTTCTATACATAAACATCCTTAGGTTATAATTAAAAATAACATATAACAACTTACAAACTACAATGTTGAAAATGCATTATTACCATAACTAAAAAAATGTTATAAATTGGTACTGTATGTGAACAAAAAATTAACATATGTCCATTACAATGATGAGGTCTGACAAAGGTTGAGGAATGGTTATAACTGACATATTAGAATATACTGATAAAATGATGGAAACTTTACTTAATGTGGACAAATACTCATCGGTCTTCAAAAATGAAATTAATATTGCTTATTCCAAAACAGATTGTTGTTTAAAAGGCCTACTATTTCAAGGATTTTTTAATTTAGAACTTTTTTACATTTTTCATGTGGAGAAAGGTATTATACTATCCATTTATTTAGTATCCCTTAGGTAGATAAGGATATACAGAATTCACCATTAAGGCCAGCAGTTGCAGCAAATGGTTCAAAAACTCATTCTTTGTCATTTTTTGTTAACCATAAGTTAAAAATATTTCTGAATATTAATCAGTTTATATTAAAGGATTTGTGGGATTTTTTTAAGAAATTAGTAAAGCTCTATATATGGAAAAGATGATTTTTGTTACAACTGATATTGTAGAGATTTTCACATTTATACTTCATGATATAGGAATGCAGTGGTTTGAAGACGTACTTATGGATTGTAGGTATTTAGATTCTACAGATGTTAGATTAATTATAGAATTTATGGAAATAGTATTAAATAATTATTGTATTTAATGTGAAGGTAAATTCTTCAAACAGGATAAAGGAGTAGCAATGTGGGTGTCATGTGCCTAATAAACGCAAATGTTGTCTTGAAAATATAGGAACACATGTATATATTTAATTTATCATAAAAGTTGAAATTTTCATAAATGTTACTTAGATGACTATGGAATTTATTGAATGTATAGAACATGCAACAACATTTTTAAAATTTACACATACTATTTCTTATAATGTGATAAATTATTTAGATCTCACTATACATAAACTAGATGAGGACAAATGCTTTAGATCTACCCCTTTATAGGAAAGATTCATTCTCTAATTCAAGCTTATATTTTACAAGTGATCACCCTGTACACACCCTGTACACCAAAAAAGGATTATTGCAAAAAGTCAGATTATTAAGATAGCACATATGGTATCTGATGATGATGGTTTTATAAAATAATGTGGCAAAGTGAAAAATATGTTCACAGAGAGATTGTACCCCAATAGTTTTGTTAATGAGATACTAGAGGAGGCAAAAAAGAGAGAAGAACTCAGCAGTCCCCTATTTTAGGTTGGAAGATGAACACAAAGACAAAAGCAATGATATTAGTGGAAATATAAATAAAAAAATAACAATAAGAAAAAGAAAATAATAATAGTACAGTGACGTGTTGCTTTAGGGAAGCTTACACCATGAATTATAAATTGTTTATAAGATTCAAGACATAATCCAGAAAAAATGGAATATGTTTTCAAGGATCTCAGACTCGCCAGGGATTTTTACTAAATCTATTACTTTTATTTATAAAAGGGACAAAACATTCTAGGGAAAAAAAAGAAAGAAAACAGAATTTACAACTACTTTTAAGAGAGCTAGTACATATAAATTTGGGGTTTGTGCTCAATGCCCCCACATAGCTAATGTAGACCATATTAATATAGCTAAAAACAGATATTTTTTAATAAACATTATAATTGTAATAATAAGAGAGTTGTTTACATTTCATTATGTACTATATATCCTTACTTTTTATGTTTGTAAAACACAGCATACATTAAGGAAAAGAGTATATGAACATATTACATTAAAAGGAAAGATAATAGAAATGCTTTACACAGACATAAAAAGAGTGTGAACATGGATATTTTACATTTTTTGCCATTGAGGAAGTGGGTAAAGTTTGGGGGAGAGGTCAAATTAAGACAGAGTTTGAATATACAGAACTTTACTGGCAGTTAACTTTAGATGCTAGTAAGACTCCAGGATTGAATGATACTATATCTATAGTCCCTGTAGTAAAGCTTTGAGCTAGGTTATGTGGTATTTTAACTCATGCCGTGTCTTATTTTAAATTCACAACCACTGTTATGTTTACATATAAAATAATTAAGAGGATATTCACAATACAGCATATACATATGGGAGGGTGGTTCAGTGGCTAAGGTGTTTGCCTTACAAACACAAGGTGCAGGGTTTGAATCTCACAAGGAATAGTTGGCTAGGCATAAAATGGCTCGCTAGGGCAGCTAGCTTAGTACTAAACTATAAAACTATGTCAGTTCCACTTTTCACTTTTGATTCTTTATTCACATACAGTACTGATTTATAAAATTTTTCTAGTTATTGTAATAAATGTATTTTCAGCAATGCAGTTTGTAAGTTGTTATGTGATGTTTTAATTACAAATTAACAGTGTTTGTGTACAGAAATCATAAGGGAGGGAAGTTATTATGCTTTATTTGTGAGAAACCTTACATAAATAAGGTTTAAATATGTTTCTTTTATGAGAGTACATGTTCCTCTATAGGATGATAAGTGCATTTTCCCACATTAATTGATTATTTACTTTCTATTTGTTTTGTATTTCTGAATGGATTTTTAGTCATACACCATTTTGACATTTTTAGGAGTGAATATATGATTATAAACATTTTTTAAAACATTTTTTAAAGTTTTTTTAATCCTTCTGTATGTTTTAATTAAATTTATTCAGATTCTTAGTTCCATTTGAATGGTTATGAAGAGCATTAACTGAAGGAAATGACATGGTTATGAGAGGGTATTTAAGTGTTCACATAGAGTTAGTAGTAGATGCTCTGATGAAGTCCTAGTTTTTGGATGAAAATGATGTAGCTACTTTTGGATTAAAGCCTTAATAAAGTGATTCTTCAGGTCCATTGTGTTCAGTTCACTTTGAGTGGCTGCAGTGATATCGCTCATAGAACAAATATACTTTATTGATTTACTACCTTACTGACTAACTGATTGTGCTGATTAATGCAGACTACAGAACGCATGTTAACCCACTACAGAAATGTTTCACCACTCTAATGCATCATCACAAGGTGGGGCTGGATGGCATGGAATCAGGAAGTAATTAGAAAGTTGCTCAGCATATAATCAACAGAATCACCAGTTTACTAAACTTGATAAATGTAGGTACACCGAAGTAATTAAGATAAAAACTACACATTTTAGAATAAGAAAGCTAACTTTACAAGATGAGGGCATAAGTGCAACAAAAAGAAATGGTAAAATAACTTTGCTCTTGATCTTTATGTAAATTAGTTGCTTCACTATCTTGCCTTTAAAAAAAATTAGTCATCAGCCATTGTACTTATCTCATAACCTTTTACTGCTAGTACTTTCTTAAGCATTCAAATTTTCCATGTGTCATAATTATTACCACCAGGAAATGTTAATTCATGACTTTTGTATGACCACTTGATTTTTCCTAATGTATTTATTTATTTATTTATTTATTTATTTATTTGTTTATTTATTTATCTAATGTCTTCAGTCATATAGTGCATAATTATATACTTCTTTACTCTCATGCTGACAATTACATGCATTGAGGTTCACTCTTCATAGATTTTTTATATCCTAACAGCATGCCCCTGAATATATACCTTCTCCAGATAAAACACACATCCCATAATTTCAATGGTATTTACTTTAGTTCAGTCTTCTACTTCTTTGAAACTGCGATGTTATGTACATGTAATGTCTGCATTTTTGTGCTTTGTCTATTACAATGCATTCTTTCAGCTGTAAACCACATTTATAGATATAGCCATCATTCTAACAGTTGGTGTATGTTTAATCAGCCTTTTTCTTCTTTCTTTTTCTCTCTCATTGTTCAGTAACCAGGTTTTCATTGCTTTCTCCCCTTTCATTTCCTCTTATATTCTAGAAGTGTCTCTAAGTTTTTTAATACTCTAAACTTACAGAGTCATTCTCCTATATGTTCTGCTTATTTACTTCTATGCCAACTGCAGTTTCTGTTTTCTTCCTGTTTCTGTGGCTCTTCCATACTTTCTTTTAGCTGCACTGTATTTTCTATAAAAAAACATAATTATTTTTCATTTGACAATATAGAAAAATAGTTCCTTTTTCAGGTAACTGGGACACAGTACAAGCAAGGATGAAAGTCCAAGAGAATTTGCACAGCAGACTGAAGAATGTCACCATGACAAACTGGGAGTAAATGGAAGTGACCAAGATTAGTTGCAGAAGAAGAACCTCTGGTTCAGTGGCTGCAAAGGTGTCCAAGAAAGGAGAAACCATACATCAACAGATAGAATAAAGATAGTAACTTGGGATATAGGGGCATCCCATAAGATTCAAAAGGAAGAAAATGCATGCAAGAGTTAAAAACAAACTAGAAGGGTATGATACTGCTGTAAGGAATAAAGCTAAAAGTAAAGGAAAGGGATAAGATAGTGAGTTCTGAATACACATAAGGAGAACATGATAGCAAACTGGGAGGGAATAAAAGAGTGAATGACAATTATCTTAGGAATGGATTGCAAATAGTTATGGAAACAGAAAAAAGTGGAGAGGGCAGGGATTCATATGGTGAGGAGGCAAAGAAACAGGAGGACTATAGGGACTAAATGTGCACTGGTTGAGGATGCTTGAGATTTCCTTACTTCAGACTTGGAAAGTGATGAAGATGGAAAGAGTGGAACAAGTGCAAGACTTCATTATTAAAATTAGAAAGAAAAGCAGACTATTTGGGAGAAAGAAGTTCAGTCAAAGGATGATACATGATCTGTATGAAAATGTGAAAGTGGAAGGGTGGAATGACATCTTCAGTGAAATCCATCCATAATAAAGGAGGTACACATTCAATGAAAATCATATTGTACAGGCTAGTAGACTGAACTGGGTACTTGTAAGATGAAAGGTGATGGAAGAGGAGGAAGAAATTGAAAATCCAGGAGAAAAACATATCCAACCATGTGATGCCCACCACTGCCAACCAGCAATTAAGGAGCCTCTATCCTCACCACTGGCAACAGTGGAGGATGTTCACTGACAGGATGACAGGTACACACACAGTATTTCCAGATATAGATCTCTGCATCAAGTGCAATTTCCAGGAAGAGCACACAGAGAACACAGTCTAGGGCTAGTTTCTCCCTCTTCCTCCAGATCCCCAGTAAGACTCCCCACTGGCACAGCTATAGAGTTGACATATTAGCTGGGTGACCAAGCCAAGACCCCCAGCAACCTCCCTGTCCAACCAGTGCTTCCTGTTTCTACCCAAGTAGCTCACACACACACACTCTTTGTGGTTTGAGTTATACATACACACATACACACACACACACACACACACACACACACACACACACACACACACACACACACACACACACGAAAGGCTGGCACAGATTTACTAGCTATGCCCCCTCCTGCACAGACTATAAGGTAGTTTTCCCTGCCACCAGTCTCTCCTATCAACTACCATAAGGCCCTTGACAAAGGATTTCCAGTCTTACTGTGTAATACTAATATTAACACAAATGGTAGTTTGACCAAGAGCAAGGCTATTATGAGTGGGCCACACATTGTCACCAATTAAATATGCAAGTACTGTCAAAATTTAAATATCTTTATACAGATCAGCCACAATGAAATGTTTAAATATATTTAATAATAAATAACAATAGAACAAGCCGATACTAAAAATATATTCACAGTGACATCAGAGTTCAAAACCAAACGGAATATTTAAAATAACATTGCAGTACAGGCTCACACAAGTAAAGAAAAACATCTAAACTAAGCTTAACTATATTCCTGACTGAATCTAAGAGAATTATACTGTTCCCTAGTAACTTACTATTAGAGCAAGACAGATGTGTGGTGAATGGTTCTTGTTGTCAGGTCCGAGACAGAATGCAGAATTGCCTGTCTCACTAAGAGACTCCTAAAAATAATATCTAAAATATTACTGCTGAGATAGCATGCAAAATTAAGTAATTTCTGGTTATCCTACTTCTAGTTCTCATGCAAACCTCAACTGCTGAAGCTGGCAGTATTTATACTCTACCTGTAAAAATACTCATACAAGGGCTTTTGCTCAGATTTATTGCAGATCCTGGAAGTCGTAAAACAATTGTATTTCTTCATGCTTCCAAAGTAGCAATTAGTTTTATTTTATTTATTTATTTTATTTATTTTACATTTGTTTACCGGGATAGTCCGACTGGATATATGTCCATTTTCAGTGGAGGCCCGGGGAAAAAAGCTCCAAATCATTTAGTTACAAGGTTACAACAGTTTCTTCAAGAATTTACACATCAAGTTATTTACATTGAAAAAGTTATACAAGAGTTATTTACAATGTTATAGAATTGTTCCCAAAGAAACTCACAGTTACAAGATCAGCACATTATACTTGTAGAAAAGGTCAGAATGTATTAAAAAACAGTTTGGTTAGTTTTAATGTAGGTCAATGATACAGTTTAGTCAGGGTAGGAACATGGACAAAGTCAGTTTAGTTTTTTGAAAAGGTTTAAGGAGTATTGCAGGGTGATATGGTTTGGTAGAGAATTCCAGGTCTTGCCAAGAAAGTTAGTAAACAGAGATTCCCCAGCAGAATTGTTAGCTGTGTAGGTTTGGACCATTATTTTGTCGGTCGATCTTAGTGACCTCAGGTTGTTGTATGGCTTTATTATATTAGAGAGTGAGGGCGTATTTTCAGGATGGTTAAGAACTTTGTGGGCAATGAAGAGTTGATTTAGCTTAATTAAGATGGGGAGTTCAAGACAACCTAGTTGTTTCAGGTTCTGGCAGTGATGGGTTCTGTAGGTGGAGTTAGTTGCGAATCTGGCAATATGGCTATAGCTATGGGAGAGCTTATTCAGTTCTGACTTATTTAGGTTTGAGAGTACTGGAGAAGCATAAATAAGAGTAGAGAGTAGTTGTGATCTGGCAATTGCTATTCTAGCCTGTGGGGTTAAGAATGTCTTGTTTCTGTACATTGATCCGAGTTTTTTATTGATGGTCTGCATGGTTTTGTTGACCTGTAGGCCAAATTTGTGCTTATTATCTATAATGACTCCTAGAAGTTTAGTATGGGTATCTGGGGAGATGGTGGTACCATTGTTGGAAGTAATAGTGAATGAGAAAGGGGTGGCTCTATTAGTGGGAGTGAAGAGCAGAAGTTTGGTTTTGTTGGGGTTCAGTAGCAAATGTTAGTTGGTGAGCCAGTTTTCAATAGTGCTAAATGTGTTTTGGGTTGCGATTTGTAGGTCGGCTGGAAAGGTGGCTGAGCAGATGAGAGTGGAATCATCTGCATATTGAATGCAGGTAGCCTTAGGAATAGCTGTGTGGAGGTTATCGATGAAGATAGAAAAGAGTAGTGGTCCTAGTATAGAGCCTTGAGGGACACCAAGAGTGAGTGGTAGTTTGTTGGATAATTTGTTCTGCCATGCTACTGCCTGTCGTCTGCCAGTTAGGTATGATTGGAACCATTGGATTGTGTGCCTGTTTAGAGACATAGACTTCAGTGAGAGAATGAGGAGTTCATGGTTGACCATATCAAAGTTCACCTTAATGACAATGCAGAAAGCTTACTGGTACAGACTTTGTATCTCTAGCTGCATTGACAACTGAGAGATAGCCTCTTTTATGGCCTAGCCTATAAAGTAATTCAATTTCAAATATTTTTCTAACATTTGCTGGACTGAGGCTAATCTCCCATATTCCAGTTTCCCCTGTTAAAATGTCTACAGTTAAACAGTTAAAATAGTGCATGTACCCTTCTGTTCTATTCCAGTATTGCACACTGTGGATACATTTTAAATACAGCACTTTAGAAAAACCTTTTCAACACAAACATCTGTACAGAGCAGTTTGATATACACACGACATACAGATTTCATATATTTGTGACACAAGCATCTTGTATAGATTAGTTTGATATTCACAAATGACATATAATCATTTACAAAATTCCCACTAGCTGTGCTGGCAGTACCTCCTTTTGTCACATTTCTTCCCACATTCGAAGACTCAAGGTAGAAACATTGCTTGAGAGGGTAAGCCTATCTTGAAATATATTACCCCATACCATGTTTTGAGATTCCAGCTGCCTTGGCATTGTTGACCCCAGTAGAGTGCCACACTGTCATATCATATGCCTGCATCCCTGGGCTCCAACATAGTAATTTGGGATTTTGCTGGCTGGCTCCCTGTAGTCATAATTCCCCCTCAGACTTCTCCTGCCTTCTAAAGCAAATACTTAGCACAAGAGCCTCGCTATCATGGTAACGTTTCATAATGTTATCATGGTAAAGTTTGTGCCCCACCCTCCTGCCTAGTAGCTCTACCAGTAGTTAACATCACTGACCTTTCTTACCACTTTGAAGGGTCCCTCCCAAGCTACAATCAGCTTGTTGTGTCTGACAGGAATGAGAACCATAATCTGCTGCTTCTGGCTCGAGCATTCCTGTCATTACAGACCTTTTTCTGCTGTTGGGCTTCTGCCAGCATCTCCTGGGCCAAGCCCATGAGTTTCCTGAGCCTTGTCCTGAGGTTTAGGACATATGCTACAACAGACTCATTGTGGGATTCACACTCACCCTCCCACTCACTGCGAATCAGATCTAGAGGTCCCCTCACCCTATGCCCATACAGCAACTCAAAGGGTGTGAAACCTGTGGATTCCTGGGGCATTTCTCTGTAAGCAAGCAATAGATGGGGCAAATATTTGTCCCACTCCCTCTTAAACTGGTCTGCAAATGCCTGTAGCATGGTCTTTAGTGTAGAGTTTAACCTTTCAACCAGACTATTAGTCTGCAGGTAGTAGGGGGTGGACTTTAGGGGCTTCACCTCATAGTACTTCCACAGACAAGCCAGCAGGTCTGACACAAAACTGGCACCTCTGTCAGTCAGTATTTCTTTTGGGAAACCTACGCTGCTGAAAATATCTAATAAAGCATTTGCCACCTTTTTGCCTCAATGGAGGACAGTGCCACCCCCTTGAATCACAAACAAAGGCATCAAAGGAGCTTTGATCTTGTCTCCTGCCTTGCCTACTTTTTGGCACTGCACACAGGTCCTACAATAACCTGTTACATCCTGGAAATTCCATGCCAGTAAAAGTTCTGCATAATATGCCTCTTGGTTTGCTTTATGTCCATATGATCTGCAAAGGGAATGTCATGGGCTATGGCTAGAAGTGCTGGACGGTAGGCTCTGAGCACTACCAACTGCTGCATTCTTTCACCCTCTAGCTCTTCCTCAGGATCCACTCCTTTACAGTAACCCTTTGTCCCATTATACAGATTCCCCCTTTCCTTGAGAGTCAGGTGCTTCCCTGGCTACCTCTCTCAAGCCTTGTAAAGTAGGGTCTGAGAGCTGAGGCTGCCTCAACTCTTCTTTGTAACCCTTCCCAGATCCACTTCCACAGGAAGTCTAGTATTCTCTGACAGTGGTGCCTCACTGTCAGCCTGGGTACTACTACTCACCTCTGTTCTTGCAGTCATTCTGTCCAAGGAAACATCACTACCCACCTGCAGCTGTGGCTCACCTTCAGTCTCACTGCTACAGGGTAGCTCCCTGTCTGAAGTAACCACCGCACCAGTCCCGGCTTCAAGTGTGCCATTTATCTGAGTCCCCCTAAGGCTACAAGACCCCAGGCCCTGTCTCCAAGGATAACTGCATGTAACTGCATGCACACAAGATACTGCTTTATCAAAATCATTCCCTATCAGGACATCTGCATGGATATCCTCAAACACACCTACTTGCTTGCTTCCTTTTCCACCCTCCCAGTGAAGGTTAACCCTAGCCAAAGGTATTTGGAATGATGTCCCTCCTAAAGCACTGATAGGGGTAGACTGCCCAAGCAAGTAGCGGTCCTCTTTAACCATTTCAGCCTTCACAATGGTTAAGTCAGAGGCTATGGCTCTCTTAACAGTGGCCTGTTTTCCATCTACGAAGACAGGATATAACCTCTAGTAGTAGTTTGGTACCCTTGTTGTCTCCAGACAACTTACTGCTGTTATTCTGATATTCCCACTTGCTGGCTTCTCTACCTTTCATTCCCCACCTTGCCTCAGTGGACATCTATATGCTGCATGACCCCAATGGTTATGTTTAAAACATTTAACTCTTGTAACTGGCAGTGTACCTGAACTAGTGGTTTCCTCTGTTACTGGCAGACTCTGTTAGGGCTAGTTTAGCCTGCTGACCATGAGTTCCCTTATACCCATGTGCAGCACTGGGTATCCTTCCTATGCAGTGATGCCCTGCTTGCTAGGTATAGGTTTCCTTTTTTCCTCGACTCCTCCGCGGTGTTGCATTCTCTTTCTGCCAACCAGATTCTACTATCCTCTGGCAAAGTGCTAAGGGCTTGTTCCTCACCAAAACATCTGCCAGACCTTCAAAAGTGGTGGCCTGACAACCACTCACCCACCTATGAAAATAAGTGCTTTACTCAGCAATATATTCCCCCACACTTTCATCTGCCTTGCTCCGATGCACACAAAACTTTTTTCTATAAGCTTCAGATGTTAAATTAAAACAATCTACTAAACAATTTTTTTTTGTATTATAATTTAAGCAATCAGTATCAGACAATTTAGAAATAACAGTTACAGCTTTACCGTGGAGTAAGGGGGTCAGGAACCATACCCAGAGCCCTTGGTCAACATTATACTGTTTTCAAACCCTTTCAAACATATGAATAAAACTATCAAACTTATCATGCACTGTATATTATAAAAGAAATGTACTGACCTTTATTGCTTCTGGGGTTCAGCTATTCCTTTCCCCATTACTTCCATGACCCTGGTGAAGAGTCAGCAACTCCTTTGCATGTTGCTTCTGCCTCTTATTTTCTTCAGCCTCCAAATGTCTCAGTCTTTGTTTTTCTTCAGCCTCCAAACACTGTAGTTTCTTATTTTCTTCAGCCTCCCAATGTTGCAGTCACTATGCCAATTCTATTTCCAATCATTTGGCCTTCAGTTTAAGTCTCATTAAATCCTCTGAGGAAAGTTGAACTGTTCATTTTTTGAGAGATGTACATGCCCAAGGTCAGTCTGGCCATCTTCCTGGTTGCTGGTCTGTGATGCAGTTGTGACTAAGTCTGCAATCATTTCAGCTTTAGTCAGGTTGGCATGCACCAGTCCTTTGGCTTGGCACATCTCAGCCAAATGACTCCATGTCAGCTTGTCATAATCCTCTACTGACATCCTTGCCTGCTCTCCCTGACTAACTAAGCTAACAAAAATAAATAAAACTACTGTGATATGAAACACTGAATGCCTACTGTGTGGCCGCTTGAAAGTATGAACACCTTCTTTAGTGACCACTGTTTACAGGCTACAGGAGTTCAATACCCAGACTATTGAATCCCAGTATGCAATGTGGTGATCCCATCACAGCCAGTCAATTAATATGTGACATGGATATCCCACCACTGCTGACCAATTAATATGTGATGCCCCACCACTGCCAATGAGTAATCAAGGAGCTTCAATTCTCACAACTGGCAACAGTTGGGAATGTTCACTGTGAGGTTGACAGGTACACACACAGTATTTCCCAATCAGCTCTCTGCATCAAGTGCAATTTCCATTAAGAGCACATAGAGATCACACTCAATCCAAGGCTGGTTTCTCCCTCTTCCTCCAGATCTCCAGTAAAACTCCCCACTGGCACAACTGTAGAGTTCAGATCTCAGCTGAATGACCAAGCCAAGACCCCCAGCATCCTCTCTCTGCACCCAGTGCTTCATGTCTCTGCCCAAGTAGCTGAAACACACACTCTATGAGGTTTGATTTACACACACACACACACACACACACAGACACACACACACACACACACACACACACACACACACACACACACACACACACACACACACACACACACACACACACACACACACATGCACACACATGCACACACACACACACACACACACACACACACACACACACACACACACACACACACACACACACACACACACACACACACACACACACACACACGCACATGCACACACACACACACACACACACACACACACACACACACACACACACACACACACACACACACACACACACACACATGCGTGTGCATGTGCGCGCACGTGTACACACACACACAAACACACCTGGGAAAGGCTGACACAGGTTTACTAGCTATGCCCCTTTCTGCCCAGAATACGAGGTAGTTTTCACTGCCATCAGTCTGTCCTGCCAGCTACCTTAAGGCCCTTAACAAAGGGTATTCAGTCTTACTGTGTAATATGCATATTAACACAAATAATAATTTGACCAAGAGCTAGGCTATTCAGAGTGGCACATAAAGTGTCACCAAATAAATATGCAAGTACTCTCAAAACATAAATATTTCTGCACAGAGCAGCCACAATGAAAGGTTTAAATATATGTAAGAATAAATAATAAAAGAACAAGACAATACTAAATATATATTCACAGTGACATCAGAGTTCAAAACCACAGGAAGTACTAAAAATAACATTGCTGTACAGGCTCACGCAAATAAAGAAAAACATCTAAACTAAGTTTCACTATATTCCTGACTGAATCTAAGAGAATTATACTAGTTCCTAGTAACTTACTATTAGAACAAGGCAGATGTATGGTGAATGGTTCTTGTTGTCAGGTCCAAGACAGAATGTAGAATGCTCTGTCTCACTAAAAGACTTCTCAAAATAATATCAAACACTCTACTGTTGAGATAGTTCACAGAATGACATCTTGTCTGGTCACCTGATTTATAGTTCTCATGCAACCCCCCATTGCTGAAGCTGGCAGTATTTAGTATCTACCTGCAGAAATACTCATACAAGGGCTTTTGCTCAGATCTTTTGCTGATGCTGGAAGTCATAAAACTATTGTATTCCTTAATGCTTCTAAAGTAGCAATTAATTCACCCTAAATACAATACAGAAAGCTTCCTAGTATAGACTTTGTGTCTCTAGCTGCATTGAAACCTGAGAGATATCCTCTTTTATGGCCTAGCCTATAAAGTGATTTAATTTCAAATATTTTCTAAAGTTTGCTGTGCGGGGGTTAACCTACTGTATTCCAGTTTCCACTGTTAAAAGATATATGTTTAAACAGCTAAAATAGTGCCTGTAAGTTTCTGTTCTCTTCCAGTAGGGCGCACTATGGATACATTTTAAACACAGCACTTTACAAATACATTTTCAACACAGACATCTGTGTAGAGCAGTTTGATATACGTGACATACAGTTCTAATACATTTTTAACACAAGCATCTTGTATAGATTAGTTTGATATTCACAAATGACATATAATTATTTATAAAATTCCATTTAGCTTTGCTAGCCCTACCTCCTTTTGTCACAAACAATGCTGTATTTATGTTGGGGGTGATGGTAGGAAGGGAAGGAAGGAGATGGTACAGGTGGGAGATGGGAAAGATACAAATGATGGTAACAAGAAGAGAATAAGAATCTAAGAAATATGATAAAGAAAGCATAAAGGAAAATGAAAGACAGAGGTAACAGGAAGACATCAATATGATGGAGAGTAGGAGACAATGAGAGTAGAAGTAATGAAGACATAGCTGTAGAAGTAAATTAACAAGGAGGAATCAATTATGCATCTAAATGTAAAGCTACCAGCAATGTAGGATAACAGATAGAAAAAAGGGGGTTAATCAGGAAGTCCAGAAATATACACAGCGTAGCAATATAATTGGAACTATAGCACATACAGCCACAGGAGCAGGGGTACAGTGGTGATATTGGAAATATTCCTGGTGGATTGTAGAAGAAGAAACAGGAAGACACCTGGCAAAAAAGTATAAAGCAGTATTGGAAAGAAGGGGATAGGAATAGTAAGAATGGAAAGCGATGACAGGACAATAGATGACAGAGAATTTACAGAAACTTTCAGAAAATATTACTGAAAAATGTACAGGTAAGAGGGGGTGGAATAGCACAGTGATTGGTGCAGAACAGAATGGAAGAGTAGTACAAAGTGTCAGCAAACCAACCTGAGAAATTAAACAAGGAAACCGTGTCCGAAGAATTCAGGAAAGTATCAGAAAAGGGAGATGTAGTCTAGGAAGCATTAAACCATAAATATAGGAAAACACAACAGAATGGGAAAAACCACAGGCCGAATGAAAAGGAAAGAGGTAGTGGTGATTCCCAAAGAAGGGAGACAGGACTTAGGCAAGTTACTACAGGCTAATATTTATGATAAATAATGACACTTATGTATCAGCAAAGATCTTAGCAAGCAGTGTAGATACAGTGCTTCCAAAAATAATGCATGAAGAACAAAAGGGCTTTATGAAGGGTTATAAGACAGAAGAAAATTGCTGGGTGGTGATAGACTTTATGATAGTGGAGTAGATGAAAGGAAAAGGGAAGGATGGCAAAATCCTGATCGATTTCAAGAAGGCCTTTGTCACACTGAAATGGAAATTTCTGTTGTAGGTGTTGGAGACCAGACACATATGAAGAGAATGTATATGATGGATCAAAGCAATGTACAGGAATCCAGTGGTAAAACAGACAGCAGACTTACCTTTGGTTCAGAAGGTTGTGGTTTCTATTCCCACACCAGGGAAATGGATTGCTGATTCTAAACTGCAACATAAGTGTTGGTGGTAGGGGGTGCTGCACTCTTGAATGTGTCATGCATTGGATGAGATGTTAAACCAAGACCCCATCTGTCTGAGTTGGTGGTATGACAGGTGAAAGTAAAAGATCCCGTGGCACTTTTGAAAAGAGTAGAAGAAGTTGTCTAATGTTCCGGCCAAATTTCTCCTAGTAGTATAAATACTGTCTCAAGTCTTCCCCAAAAAGAGGCTTCTGGCCTAGTGGCCTAGCCTAGCAAACAAAGGATAAATAATGTACATAAATAAGTTGTTAATGTGGAAAATTCTTCACTGGTTGATGTAGGAAGAGGAATGAGTCAGAAGTGTCTGGTCACCCCATGCCTATTCAAAATCTCTATAGATGGGTAGTCTCATGAACAAGGTAAAAAAATGTAGAGCAAACTGGATGAAAAAAGGTAGATTCTATCAAAGTGCATTATTTATGCTGACAACTGCACACCACTATATTCAGCAAGTGCTAAAGGAAACATTATGAGTCTTTAAAAAAAAGCATCTGACCCAAATTGTAGCACAAAAAAATGGTAATTGCCAGAAAAGGAGCAATGAGTGGAAAAGGAGCAATAGGGCCATCTCTACCACATATCATAGGCTGAAAGTAGTGACCACATAGGAGGATGCCATAGTGAAATACATAGATAGAATGCGAGAGACTGTTAAGAATAGTTGCTAGAAAAGGGGAGGAAACATACACACAACTAGGAAAAATAAGCACAATAATATCTATGGTATTATCAATGATAATGTATGTATAAAGAAGCTCACCCATTTTACCAAAGAGGGACACCATAGGACCACTCTAAAACAATTAGATGATTGAATAGAAAAAGAAAGGAGGAAGAGGGTGGCTAGGAACAGACTGAGAATAAGCAGGGAAAAGATAGGATGAGGAGATCCACACCTACCCACCATAGCGCACACACAAAATATAACCATATGGATAGCAAGTGAAAGAGGGGCCAAAGAAAAAATCGGACAGAAACAAGGCAGGTGGTAGAAACAGCTTAAGCAACAGAACGAGAAAGTGATGAAGGAATGAGAAAGCATGAGATGGTGGTAAGTTTGGGAGGGATGGGGATGGGAAAGCATTATAGGACAGAAGCAGGAGGAAAACATGGAAAAGGCATGCAATATTATGAGAAAAAGGAATGCCAAAGGAGAGTACAATACCTCTCAACTTCTTAGCACAAGAAATCTGGACAAAAGCAAACATAATGGGGGGAGGGGCAGGCCTAAAAAGGGATCGATTTTAAATAGTGTCTTATAAACTTAAAAAAGCTGTTAGAATAATAAATTTTGCATTAGCATGCATTTTCTAAAGGAAATAAAGTCTGAAACACAAACCCATGCAGAACTTGTTTTTTTCCCCATTTTTGCACATGGGGTCAGTGTGTCACTTCAACAGTGACAATCATCTAGAGCCAAGGGTCACATTACCAGGTAGCTAACTAGTGTCTGCCATTATTTAGTGACTTCAATACTCAAATGATGCTCAAAGAAAACACAGATTTTATGAGTAGCAGGTCATAAATATGAGGCAAAAACCTGGGCATTATGCAAAACTCTGGGCAGCTAAGAGGTGTGGAGAGTACAGAGGTGCAGATAGTGTTTAAGATGTTGAAGGAGCTTACAAGAGAATTGTGATTACCCAGGAAGATGGAGCTATGTGAGACTGAAAGAAAAATGAATAAAGGAAATGAGGGGTAGGAATGGAAAAGGAAATAAAAAGAGGAGAAGAGGAACTGGCACCATGGGAGAAAATAAAAACACTGAAGTAAGGGAAGAAATAGAAAGATATATGAAGATCAAAGGAAAATACAGAAATTGCCACACTGAGGAAAGCAAACTGTAGATGGGATAAGGTGGAATGTTGCCATGTGGGGGAAGAATATGAAAAAATTACAAAAAATTGTATTAAAGATGGAAAACATTCACAAAATAGGGGATCAGACACTCGGGCTGATACACAGACAGCACTTTATTCCTAGAAGGCTAGTAAAGGATGATTAAATGCTTACACTAAGTTCTAATGGTGCAGGCTGGTGGAGGGAGAGATGGTCTACACATTCTAGAGCTATAAATAGGCCAAAATGTAGGGTAGATTTCCTAGAATTTCTGTATTTGGGGACTGGTTTAGGGGGAAGATAGATGGTGGGAAAGGGAAAGAAGAGTGATAAGGATGCTAATCTCCAAAATAAAAAGCACAGAAGCTGCCAAATGGAAAAACAGGATCAGGACACAAAAAAGTAAAATATGCAAAAGATTCCAGAATGTCACAAGAAGGAGAATAAAACATATGAAAATAAGAGAAAGGAGGCAAAGCGGAATGATGGAACTTCTAAAATACTACAAGACAAAAGTGGAAAGGAGAGGGAGGTGGGAGAAAAAATAGAATAGTAAATAGGTATGGCTAACTGCTGGTGTATAACACAATGCATCATGCAAGAGGACTGCACAGTATTATTGATAATTGTTGGGAATTCTAGTAAAAACAAAAAAATGCCACTTTTATTTTTCATGTAAAAAGAGTCAGGGACCACCATTCAAAATATTTTGTATCCAGTTATAACAAGCACATTTTTCGATCCCTAGCTTAATGCCTGACTTGCTTACAAATATCTCATATGGTAGGCTACTCTCTATATATTTTAAAATACCTATATAACCGTATTGCCAAAATATTATCTAAGCTGATACATTCACTATTAATCATATCCAGTTCCCTGAGGACGTCCCACACCTCAGATCATGGGGATAGTATTCAGAGATGTTTAATACCGTGTACAGCACTAAGCACCATGTGTGTTTTTTTAAACTTTTCTAGTTTTAGGAATGTGACATTTGCGGCTAGATATTCACTTGGACTACTTTTTTTGCACTTCAAGAAAAGCCATATATTTTTCAATGCATATCTGGCCACATTTTGTGAAAATAGGGAAGTTTAAATAAGAAAGAAAGAAAGAAAGAAAGAAAGAGAGAAAGAAAGAAAGAAAGAAAGAAAGAAAGAAAGAAAGATAGAAAGAAAAAAGAAAGGTTAAGTAGCATTTGGCACTGCACTAAACATTTCTAAAATCCTCCTGTATTTAATGTATGCTCATCATTGTTTCAGCATTTGTAACATATAAGTATCTTTTATTCCATTTTTTCTTATCCTTTTCTGAGTTATATCAATTGTTTGAAAACAATATGGATTTTTGTAGTTCATCATTTCTGGTTGTAATGATGATAACTGACTATTTTTTCTCTTGCAACTTGTTAAAGAATAACTTTCATCAAAGGAGTCATTCACAAGTCCCTTTACTTACATGTATTATAGATGTTATGTTTTAAACTAAAGCACATAATGGGCACAAAATGTTTAATCAACCAAAATGTCTGTTAAATTTAATATGCCCCTTATCTTGCTTAGATAGTCTCTACATAAGGAATGGTCATGTTTTCCCTGTGTCCTTTATATTAGTTTCTTTCTACTTGTGATCTGCATGGCATTCTTTTCATTTGTGGTTCACAGTGCCATATGTAACCTGAACACTGTATGCACATCTGTTGTCAACTTTACTGGAAAGATAACATACTTTTATTAAACAATTATTTCTGCTCATCATTCCAGTTGCACCCCAGCTTCTGTTCTTCCTTCTTTGTCTCTTTTCCTGACCTGTTTCTTAGCACCCTCCCCTGGAAAAAAAAACTCCTACCTTTAGAAAATACCACCATGGGTCTTCTGTGGAAATGGGCCAGATTGTTTAGTAGGAATTACCTAGCTACCGAAAAGACAGTTAGTAAATAACTAAACAAGTAAGTAAAGGCATATATAAGTAAAAAACAGAACAAAATATGTAAAGACATATATAAAAAAAGAAATAGCTAGTGTCACCCCTTCACCCTGTCCTAGCAATGCCTTTGACAGAGAGAACCCACTAGTGAATATTTCTTGATTCACTTACACATTGACAGATAAATAGATAGGGAAAGAATGATTTGTATAAGCTTGAACTGTTCCTTCTGCTGATACAAACAGTTATTTGCACGTGAAAAAGTCAAGCAGCATTCAAACTTGCCTGAAGAGCACTCAGAGCAGACATCATCACTTTGAACATCACTTTTTTCTAGGAAGAATGTACTGCATGAAAAATACTGGGTACAGACTGCAACAAATCAAGTCATCACTGCATCCTTTAGGGAAGTGTATGGTTATCTGAGGGCATTAATGCCTCACAACATGATGCACTGCTAAAAAAAAACCCACTGAGAATAACAGTATATAAAACACTAATCTATAATTTGGCATAGATTTTACTTATTTTTGAGTGAGTTATTGTCAATTTTGTAGTGACTCCTTGATATAATAGGAGCCAAATATATGCTTCAGTGGATGTTTGCTGCTACCACTACTCAGGTAATGAGGTTTGCAGATGCTAACCATTACAGATATATGAGCAAAAGTCCAATGTTTGCATCATGTGATACTGAAGAAGCCATGCTGTGGAATGCATGGAAAGAATAGCCATGGGAGTTTCAGATTCATCTGCTGCAGTTCGTGTTAAACCAAGCCCCACTGGTTCAGAGATTATTTCCTTCTGCAGTGTTATCTCACAAAGGCCTGTAAGAAAGTTAGTGAGATCAGCAAAATCAGAACAAGCATAGCACTGTCTCTTTTGTTTGTAAAAAAGTGTCAGTCCCCTCATTTGTCAGCACAGAAACAGCAATTACTCACACTCCTAAGACAAGTGAAGTAACAGATAATTTAAAACTGAAAAAAATACAGTTTGGTAACACTTCAGGTTTTATTGCATAAGAATATATGAGCAAACACTAAATATGAATCCAAGCATAAAAGTAAGTGCCACAAGGCTAACTGCAAGGCAAAGCACTGCGAGTTTACCAAAATCCTGACACTGACCCCGCACTACTAAGGTCTCACTCTCAACTGGAATGTTTGAAGATATCTTTGATGATAATGGAGTGAATGTTAGTTAAAGCATTAAGTGTATAATCTGATTTAAAAGTAACCGGTGTGCTGCCATTGGTCAAGCATTGGATCTGAGTAATACTCAGTGTGACAGGAGCCAAATATATCATTCAGAGGATGTTTGCTTCTACCACTGCTCTGGTAGTAGTATATGACATCTTAAGGAATTGCATCTACCTTCAAACACATATCTTCCTAGGCAAGTTCCTTTTACTTGGGTTAATTATTAAACCACATCTCTAGAATCACTGACACATGAATCCTGGTCTCACCAAAGCCATCTTCTCAGACTTATGGACATGGACTAATTGTTGACTTCAGTGCTTCAGCCATGACCATAAATACAGTATTGCCATATATTTCAGAATTGCAGTAATGCTGTACAGCACCATCAGCATCTGCTATTCATGACCCTACAACTTGCACCAAGGGGAGCTGCCCCCTTTTAACCTACTCAAGCTATTCCCCTGCCAGATTGAACCACAAGTGATATATATTTTCTTGAATCATTCAGGTCTTCTTGTAAAAGACAAGTCAAATTCAAGCAGAATGTGACTAAAAAGGCCTTGATTTGCAAACAGAATAAAAACGGCAGGAAATTTAAGGACATAAGAATATAGGAGCATACAGCTGAAACTTTACTGTGTGTACAATAAAGTGTATTGCCATAGACACAGAAGAATAGAGTGTACCAGACTGTTTGCCAGAAGCCACTGTTTAGAGCAATGCTGGATAAACCTACAGAAAATCAACTTTACTTACTGGATCATCTTCATAACACTTTGAGGTAGTTTATGTTCTAAAACTGAGAAATGCATTCCCTGGAAAGGTAAACATGAAAGGGACAGGATTACCACATCTCCCAAGAGGCAAAGGCTCACTATTAGGTGAATGACATTACTTGTTACAGAAGTAGGAAAAAACATAAAAAAACATAATATATTATGACATAGTATATACACTTGCAGCTCTATATGGTCTGAAACACATTTCCCAATGCTGTTAGCCAATACAGCAGTGAAATTGGGGAAGTAGACATTAGCAATCAGATGCCAAAATGTATACATATACTTCAAATATGAAGAAATGGTTCAAAAGTGATTTTCCATTTTCTACATGTTTTTATTCAAATATTTTATTTCTGATTTGAAACAAATGTTAGCTGAGACATCAAAGCACAAGATGAGTAGATGAAAGAATGGTGTTACTATGAATTTTGTTTTCTGAATAGGAGGTTCATGGTAAAGATTAAACCAAGACAACGAAAAAGGCTCCTAATGAGCCTCATGTGTGTTTGGCAACACTGGATCACAAAAGAAGAGGGTTACTTTTTGGAGGAGGTTGTGCATGTAAAACTTGTTATTACTGATTAGAATGCAGTGAAACAAATGCATTACAACAGGATTTAGAAATGAAAATATTTTCATTCTGGAGTCTCCTCCTGTAAGTAACTGAACAAAAATATGTGTGTGTGTGTGTGTGTGTGTGTGTGTGTGTGTGTGTGTGTGTGTGTGTGTGTGTGTGTGTGTGTGTGTATGGTCTGTGTATACATAAGTCTGCATCTTCATAAGGGTGAATGCATGTGTGCTTACGTGCATTTTTTTACACACAATGAAAAAAAACGTTTGAACTTTGCATTGTTTAGGTTATGGGATGAGCACTAAGAGACTGCCACCCACAAATGACCCATATCAGTATTCATTTCTGAAGTAACAAAACACAAGTCCATCATTTCCTTAGGATTCATTCGTAGCTTTTGACATGCAGAATTTTACGTATTGTTTCCTGTTTTGCTTTCCTGTTACATTAATTGCACTTCAGCATTTGCCAACAATCATCATGTAATAACGATGCAGACATCATTAGTGTTAAGTAGTCACAGCCGTGTATTTACTGTCAGAATGCTTGATAATTTAATTTCATGGAATGTTTGCAAAGGAAACATCTTCTGGAAGGCCTTGTTTTACCCCAGTGTGCCCATCAGTTAGCAATGTTCATATCTGGCCTTTTTCAATATCACACCTAGGGCCCATTATCCACCATATCATCATTTCCATATAGTTTGCAGACAGGACATTTTACAATCTGGCAAGGGAAAGCTGTGTAATAAGTCCTATTCTCTCCTTTGGGACTATCTATTCTGTGCGCCAGTCAGTCACAGACCCTCTACCCACTTACCTGTGTCTCCTTTGCCAAATCTGCCTTCCACCACTGAAGGGAGGAGGGGAAGAATCTACCCTCCTTCCACAAACACATCTCCTTAACTGGTCTCTAACCCCACCCTTCAGCCTACATGAAAAGCTGCCATCCCTTGTATGACAAGAGAACCACCTCAACAAGGTATACTGCTGGCCATTCCTTTTTATGCTGGGGGGTTCTTTGTGAACTCTATCAATCTCTGACATATGGTTTCAGATGATGGCCTTAATCCTGTGTCTGATACTTTCTGCTGCTCTGCTTAATGATTCTACATTGTTTCAACTTCTGAATCCCCTCAGTCAATAACAGCTGAGCCTGTGGCCAGTGTTCTCTTAAGAATGCTTTATCTTGTCATATTACTACCTTCAACTCCCCAACTGGCATGTGACATGTCATTACCACCTAACTGTAGTAAGCTCATGCCCAAGTTTCCTCCAGGCTTTGCATCTTTGTACCAGTCTTAGCATAAGTTCACTATGTAAATGTTTGTTTTCCATTGCAGCCTCCTCTGCAATCTTTTCACATAAGAATGATCCAGTATTTGCTTTTCCCATTGGAGGTCTTGACTCTACAATATAAAAGACAAAAATCTTAGGTGTGTTATAACGAACAAGTCCTTAGATATATTTTGTAAGAATTAGACTTGCATCTTCCCAATTATTGTTTGCTTTCTTCTGATACTTCTGTCTGTTGTGCATGAGAAGCTATCACTATCCCAAATGAATGTTGTGTATATCTTTTCAGCTTTTTTAGGGTATGGCCTGTTATACTCGATTGTTCTCACATTTTGATGGCAGGAATTGAACCTTCCTTAGTACATTGCCATGCTTGGCACTGTTGAAGTCATTGTGCCTCACTCCACTTTTTACCTGCTCGGGTCAATAACCACATCCACTGCCTGCTTGACTCTTGATTGTCTTTGACCAGGCCACTTGTATACATATGTCCTTGTCTGACATTCTCAGCACACATTCACCCCTGCCAGGCAAATAAGAAAACTTGTCAAATTCTGTAAGGGCCGATTTGAGAAAAACTTAGCTAGCACAGCCAAGGATAATTATAAGGCCATTTTCAGCTATGTACGTAGCCTAAAATGTAGGACCCAAGCATGTGCAGAACTAGTGACCAATGGTATCACACACAATGAGCCCACACAGATAGCAAACCTGCTAGCAGATAGGTTTGTGAAAATTTCATCCCCCCATCCCCTCCAAATCTATCAAAAACCTTTTTCCAAACTCCCTACCCCCACCCTACATATCTGAAGGACAGGTCATCAAAGCCTTGTCCAAGGTACAAAAAACAGCCTCTGTGGGACCAGATGGCATCCCAGGCTGTCTTCTAAATAGGCTAAACCATAGGATCATAGGATCATAGCAGGTACTAGGCTAATGGCCCTGGGGCCCTTAGAAGCCTAGCCAAGAGTGTATCCCCCAAAAAGAAACCACAGTCAGCACTTGTTGCCCCTGTCAATGAGGGACACAGGTGGAACCCCTGGGACAAATTTGTGGTTTCCCATCCACTCATCAAGGTTATGCTTGAAGAGGGTCAGTGAGGTACGCTGTTTGACATGCATGGGAAGTCTATTCCAGAGATGGGGCAGCCTCTGGAAGACAAACCTGTCTCTCCAGCAGGTTTTGTTGATGTCACATATTAGATTTAGGCCTTTTGAGTGGGTAATGTATGAGGAGTTACACTTACGGATATGGCGCATCTCTAGTAGGGCAGGGTCTGATATCACCTTGTAGGCAAGACACAGATCACCTCTGAACAATCTGTACGATACCTAGTAGACTGATAGTGACTTGAGCCTGTCTGCGCAGGACAGGTGTTGGGGGCCATGGATTCTCTTTGTGAGGTATTTCTGTAGCCTTTCCCGTTGGTGAAGGTGTTTGAAGAGTTACATACCAAATGGGGCATTATACTCAATTATTGGCCTATTGAGGGAGGAGTACAGAGAGGTAATAACTTCCTTTTTTCTTGATGCAATCCCTTTACTTATGAGATGAACCAAGTAAAAGGCTTTTCTGACCACTGCCACTACATGATGGTCATATGTGAAATTGTTGTCAACCTGAGTACCCAGGTCTCTCACCACAGGTTGTGTATTTAGGGGGATGCCGTTGATGTGGTAATCAGTAGGGGCCATGTTTTTGCCAAATGGTATGATAATGCATTTTTATGTGTTTAACTTAAGGCCATGACTTTGGCACCAGTCATTTGTTTCGGTGAGACCCTCTTGCAGTATGTTAACATCATCTGGTGAGTCAATGACAGCACCCAACTTATAATCATCCACAAACTCGGTCAGCTACAGGCCTTTCATCTTTGCCTTGACCTCTGAGAAGTAGATGCAAAACAGTAGGGGTCCCAGGACAGATCCCTGGAGAACACCACTAGTGACAGGTCTGCTGTCAGAGATGGAGACATCTATTTTGACCTTGTGTGTCCTATCGGTGAGCCAGTTGGCCACCAACCTGATGAGATAAGGATTTACTCCAAGTTGTGTTAGCTTTTTGATGATGCCCGAGTGGGGGATTGTGTCAAAGGCATTGGCCAAGTTAAGGTAAGTTGCTTGTACTGACTTTCCCCTCATCCAGGGCTTTGGTAACAGGCTCAAAGAAGTCAACCAGGTTCAACAGGCAAGATCTGCCCTTGAGGAATCCGAACTGGGTGGGGTCAAGTGCTTGGAGATTGCCTATGTCCTTGTTTATGAGATCCATGATAATATGCTCAATGGCTTTACAAATCAGACTTGTCAATCTACTGGGGCAGTAGTTTTCAGGGTCAGTAGTGGCACCACCCTTGTGCAAGGGGATGACAATGGCAGCTCTCCACTCTGCTTGAATGAAGCCTGTACTTAGGCTGCGTTTGAATAGGGTGCTCAATGGAAAAGCTAATTCTTGCTGGAGATGGTGCAGAATACATCCTGGGATACTATCAGTTCTCATGGAAGCTGTGCCTTTGCCATGGATAGGGCCTTTAACACTTGATCTACAGAGATGTGATGTGTGGGACAAGTACCAGGGATATCAAATGGGCCTTTGGGGGGTTAGGGCAGTGAAGTTTGCATGGAACCTATCTGCTAGCAGGTAGGCTAAGTCAACAGGATCAGTATAGGTGGTACCGTTAAGTACTAATTTGAAACAAACCTGGGCTTTGCCCTGGAGGTTTCTGACGTTAATGAAGAAGACTTTGTGGTTTCCCTTTGTTTCAGATGCTAGTTTTAGTTCATAATTGGGATTTTTCACAAGTAGAAAAATTATGTGCTAGGAGAAGAGGGCTGTCAGTGAACATGAGGCAGTTGCTACATTGTCTCACTATATGCATGTTGACCAGGCTGGCAGGAGAAACTGATGGGAATTGTCCAGACATAGTGCTCTGAATGCTTGGTGGACTTATGGAGAGAGGGATTTGCCATTAAGTACCCTTTTCAATCATAGTCTAAACAGAGGCTTTGTTCCTGCAGGATGGAGAGTAGCAACAGTTATTCCCTTCAACAAAGGTGGTCTAGCAACAGATCCAGGGAATTACAGACCCATAAGCCTGACCAGCCTCATCTGTAAGGCCATCAAATGTATCATTATAGACCTCATAAATAAAGACACAGGTGACCTTCAAACCCTGGATCCTACCCAATTCATCTTCATCAAGGGCAGATCCTGCCTGTTACATCTTGTGTATTTTTTCAAAAATATGAACAGGGCCATTGATGAGGGCAAATCTGTGCACACAGCATACCTCGACATGACAAAATCCCACACTCAGACATTACCAATAAATGTTGCAAACTGAATGTAAACCCTTTCATTGTAAGATGGGTTGCTAACTGGGTCACAAACCAGACTCACACTATCAAAGTGGGTGACTCTATATCAACCAGCAGATCTGTTACCAGCATGGTGCTGCAGGGTCAGTGCTGCACCCCCTACTGTGTGGTATATACTTCTTAGAAGTTCAGGTTAAAACTATGAGACCGTGGCTGACCAGGTTTGGAGATGACTGCAAACTGGATGCAATTATTGAATCCCCAAATGATGTCAGTATACTCCAGGAGGGTCATACACAGAACAATGACTGGTGTGTTAATCATGGCCTCAAACTGAATGTAAAGAAATGCATCAATATTCCCTTCAACACAATGTCCCTTCACACTATCTAGTCAACAATACCCTAAGTACCAACAAAGTGGTAAGGGACTTGGATTCAGAAGTTGAGCACGACCTTAACTTTGACCACCATGTGTCTACTGTAGTAAGGAAAGTTTTCTATGTAGCCCACTTGATTGGTAAAGGCATTGCCTTGAGTGCAAAAGTGGTTATAACCCCTCTATACTTGGTACTAATCCAGCCAATAGTTGAGTATAAAGCCCCGTTCTGCATGTACCATACAAAGCACCTGCGGAAATTGGAGAGACCTCAGAGGTTTCTAACAAAAAAGATCAAAGGACTCCAGCACATACCGTACTCAGTGTCACTTTACTCTGTATCATATAGATTTCTTAGGGGAGACTTATGCCTGGCTTACAGAGCATAATCTAAGAACCAAACCTAATGAACTTGCTGCATATCTGTAAATCAAACGGGAATAGGGCCACCAGTTACAAGGACCTAAATATGGTTGGCAACTTAAATAGGACATGCTGGAGAGACATATTTATCTCCCAGTAACTGCCGCATCTTTGAAATAGTCAACCTATTCATGTGAAACAGAGCACCTCTATGACACCTTCATAGGTTCATAGGTACATACTAGGCTATTGGCCCTAAGGCCTATATAAGCCTAGCCAAAAGGTACCCTGGCTTTCACCACCCAAAAAAATATTTTCCTGTGCCACTGTCGAGCAGAGCCACATAAGTGATCCCTGGGATGAATTTCCTATCTCTCACCCAATCATCAAGATTTTTCTTGAGTGCTAATGAGGAGCTTTATTTGATATAGATAGGTAGTTTGTTCCAGAGTATGGGAAGTCTCTGGGACAGGAATATATCCCTCCAACATGTTCTGTTTATTGTGGTGACAACGTTTAGGTCCCTAGAGCATGTAGCTTGTAGGGATTGGGATTTCTTTAAGTGGAGCATGTCCAAAAGCTCTGGGTTTGACATAGCTTAGTGTGTTAGGCAGAGATCACCTCTGAGTAGGCAATATGCGATGGCGTAAAGCTACAGTTTTTTGAGACGGTCTGCGTGGGGCATCTGTTTGAGGCCATTAATCCTTTTTGTGAGGTATTTATGCAGCCTTTTCAGTTGTTGTAGATGTCTTATAAGGTACATATCAAAAGGGGCATTATACTCTATAATGGGTCTAATGAGTGACGAGTAGAGGGGAACAATGACCTCTTTTTTCCTGGATGAGAAACCTTTTATGATGAGGTGTAGCACATAGAATGATTTCCTGACTACTGTGGTGATGTGATTATCAAAGGAGAGACTACTGTCCACCTGTGTTCCAAGGTTTCATTTCACACTTTCAGTGTTAAGTAGACTACCACCTATGTGGTAGTTCATGGGTACAGAGTATTTACCAAAAGGGATGACAATGCACTTTTTGGCATTGAGCTTCAGGCCATGGATTTGACAGCAGGCATCTGTCTCAGCGAGGCCCTTTTGTAGGATGTCCACATCTTTTGGAGTTTTGATTATGGCTCCTAGTTTGCAGTCATCTGCAAACATCATTAGCCAAAGGCCTTCTGTGTTAGCCTGTACTTCAGAGAAGTAGATACCAAACAGGAGAGGACCCAGGACTGAACCCTATGGTACTCCATTTGTCACTGGTCTGAAGTTGGATTTGGAGTCTGCTACTTTCACATTGTGGGTTCTGTCAGTGAGCCAGTTGGCAACCCATCTTGTGACATAGGGATTTATACCTAGTTTAGTGAGTTTATCTATAATTCCAGAGTGGGGGATGGTGTTGATAGCCTTGGCGAGATCTAGATAGGCTGTGTGAACTACCTTGCCCTCATCTATGGCTTTGGTGACTGCTTCAAAGAAGTCTGTCATGTTTAGGAGACATGATTTGCATTTTACAAACCCAAACTGGGCGGGGTCCTGAGTTTGGAGATTACCACTATCATTGTTTATAAGTTCCATGATGCTACGTTCCATAGCATTGCAGACCAGGCTCATCAGTCTAATGGGGCGGTAGTTTCCCGGGTCTGTGGTGGCTCCCCCTTTGTGGAGTGGGATGACCCTCGCTGTGCACCATTCAGTGGGCACATAGCCTGAGGAGAGGCTATGATTGAACATGGTACTTAGGTGGGGTGCCAGTTTGTTCTTTAGTTTATGTAGAACACAGCCTGGGATGTTGTCAGGTCCCATGGATGCTGTGTTCTTGGCTTTGGAGAGTGTGTTTTTTACCTGTGCAGCCGTGATTACAGGAACTTTGTATTCTTCCGGGATAGAGATGGGTCCTTTAGGGGATGAGAGGGGGGTAAAGTTAGCACTGAATTTATTTGCCAGGATGTTGAGCAATATCAGTTGGTTCTGTATATTTAGTGTCATTGTGCTGTAACTCAGAGAAGATCTGAGTGTTGCCATTGAGATTCTTGACATAGCTATAGAATGCTGTGTGGTTGTCTTTAGAGTCAGTGGCGATTTTGTTTTCATAACTAGCTTTGGAGGATTTTATGAGAGATCTTACTGAGGCTGACCAGGGAGTTTCTCCAATCATGGGATTTTACTCTTTTTTGCAACAGTTTCTTTCTTCTGTTGTAGAGTTTGTTTATGGCAGGTGACCACCAGATTGGCTTCCTATTTTTGGAGGATAGCATCTTGGTTCTGTTAGGGATTGCACTATCCATGCACTCATGTAAGTGCTTATAAAGTGCATTTGTATAGGATTCAGCAGTCATACCTCTATTGTTCATCAGCATGGGTGTTGTGAAGTTTGCCACTTCTGTCTTAAGAAGCGTAAAGTTGACTTTGGAGAAATGTTTTACTGTGGTTTCCCTAATGGAGGGTGGGGAGGGATATGGATGTTTAGGGTGATTCGCTTGTGGTCAGATCTGACCAATGAGGAATTGACCTCTGGTGTGGAGCACTGGTTGCCCATGTTGGTAATAACCAAGTCTAGGATATTGCTGCCCCTTGTGGGGGTGTGGATAAGTTCATCCAAGGCATTGGAATTTATGAATTCCAGAAAACATTGAGCACAAGAGTTGGTACATGAGTTGTTTTCCCAGTTAATGGTGGGGTAGTTGAAATCACCCATTATTAGGGTGTTAGGTTATACCCTAATATTTTCCAGTGTATCAAGAAATGAGGAGTGGGAATCCTGGGGCATGGTGGGGGATCTGTAGCAAGCTACAATTTGGATTGCGGTCTTGCCAAGAGTTAGTTGCACTTGGATAATCTCGGATGCATTATGCTGAGCAACTAGCCTGGAGGTGTGGCTATCCTTAATGAATATGGACACATCTCCACCTTTAGTGTTTCGGTCTAGGTTAGATGGCCGAAAGGTGTGGTATGAATTATAGCCTGGTAATGCAGGGGTACTCTCTGGAGCCTCGAACCAGGTCTCTGTCACTGCACAGATGTTGATGCTCTCATTTTAAGGAGTGCCTTGAGTGAGTGCATTTTGAGGTTTAGACTTCTTGCATTGAGTAGCAATACCCTCAGATTCTTCTTGCTTGTACCTGTTACGGTGGTGAATTTGTCATTTGAACCTTTCCTAAAAAAGGCACTATAGGGGTGGCTAGAGCCTTAGCCAGTATCCAGAATCCCAGGGGCGACAGGTGCAGGCCATCTTTGGCAAAGTATTGTGATTTGTCAATCATGTCATCCCAGGCAGACAGATACCGGATCCCCTTAGAATGACACCAGAAGCTTAGCCAATTGTTGAAGTCAATCATTTTGTCCATGTATTGTGGTATAATTCTGGGTGATGGCAGGATGCTACTCAGGGCTAGGGTCATCCCTGACTGGGCTACAAGATAGGGCAGCAGAGGATCCAACTATACGTATCATGGCACCTGATAAGGGGAGAGGGATTGTCCTCTATAACACGGGGGATTACTCCAACGTTATGAACAATATTTTATTTGATGATGACACCTATGTACAGGTATCCAAAAATTAAATTAATATTTCTTATAGTAGGATTGACTCCTATTTAGAAGAATATGTTACAAGTCAACATATCAGTCTGGATACATACACATTTTTATTTCACAGTAACTCCATTGTGCCTGCAATTTTTGGAATACCCAAGGTCCACAAAAGAATTACTGCACCACCTTTTAGGCTCATTTTATCAGCTAATGGGACCAAAACCCATCCACTGGCAGCATAAATGAAGCAACAGGTCAAACACGTGGTCAAGAATGCTCGTCATTTGGTGAAGGATTCCTGGAAATTTCTGGGTCAGCTTAAGGTAGAGCTTTGGTCTGCGGACTTGTTATTTCTAACCATAGATGTCAAGGATCTCTTCACCATTATACCTAAGGTGGAAGGTTTAGAATTGTTTGAGGAAACTCCTTTTTCATGTTCCAGGATGAGTCATGAACAAATGATCTTCATTTGTGAGCTTATGGCCCTTATTTTGGAAAACAACTATATAATTTTGAAGGGCAATATTTTCAACAAACTAAGGGGTAGCTATGGGGGCAGCATGCACCCCTGTATATGCTAATATTGTTCTTTTGGGATGGGAGATGAGAAAAGTTTTAACAGTGAGTTCTGGTGTCACATACACCTGTAGGTTAGATTCTTGGATGACATATTTATATTATGGAAAGGTGAAAGTGAGGGAGTAGATGATTTGATAAGATTTCTGAACCAGAGCACTAATTTTTTAGAATGTACTTACAATTGTCACGAGAGTGAGCTAGATTATTTGGACACTAGAATTACACATAGCAATGAAATATTCAAATCCAATGTACATAGTAAGAATACATTTTGCAATCCTTACTTGTATTTTTCTACTTGTCACCCCATTAGCCAGAAGAAGAGCCTGGTTAGGGACAAGCTATAAGGATGGCAAGAATGACCTCCCACTTTGAAGAGTTTAAGGAAGAGCTATCTAAAGTGGTAGAAATGTTCTGGGAGAGGGGTTACCAAAGAAAATTGGTAGAAGACATTGATGATGAGGTTCATAAAAAGTGTGGGAGGGGTTGGGGTTAGATATTTGCCACTCCTGGGGAAATGTCTACTTAGTGAGGTCCATCTTGATGATGAGAGTATGGGCTCTGGTAAAAAGTATGAGAAGGCATGTATTGTCCAATATAATCATGTATCCAGGGGGATAAAGAACATCATAAGGAGGAACTGGAACATGTTCAGAGTTTACCCAATGGTGAACAGTATTCTAGGTGATCAACCACTCTTTATTACAAAAAACAGTATAAACATCAAGTTTTTTTTGGTAAATTGAAGTAGTGGCCCTGGGACCAGTGGGATAGGCACAAGACCTTGTGGTTTGTGCAATCAGTGTAACTATATCAATGAGACTGTGGAGATCAGCTTAGAAAATAAAATGCATAGTAAGATTGGTCTTAAAAAAAGTAACTGGTTTTACGAAAATAGTGTATTTAGCAAACTGTGACAGCTGTGTAGCATTTTATGTTGGGAAGAACAAGCACTTAGAAATAAGATAAAGATTTATAAACATTTCTACAATCTCAAACATAAAAAAGAGACCAATGCAAGGGCTTTAGAAAGTTCATGTTCAGCATTATCAAATAGTTTTCTACAAAAAAAAAAAAAAAAAATAGGGAAAGGAAAAGGTGTCAGTTGCTTTCTCATGCCAAGATTCTGATGAAGTCCCTGGTTTGTCAGGGAAGAAAGCACTCAGTTTGATTGTTCATTAAAGTGTGGTGTGGAAACCTACTCACCCTCCATTGTGTGCAGTTCCTTCTACTCTGGGTTTCAATGTTTTTCTTGTGACCTGCACTTGTGCAACTATTTGTTTGGTTACTCAAATCCAGTATATAACGGAAGCATGCAATCATACCTTATCAAGGGCATTAGTCATCTGTGCAGATAAATCTGAAGTAAAAGCAATCTTCTTCTGTGTCATCCAGACAACTCTCCTCATTTTCAGGTTACATAGCTACACAGTTCCCTTTTTATAGTGTAGATTCAGGACAGTAAGCATGGTGGAGATGCAAATGAGGTGTGAACTCATTAGAATTGCTGAATCTCACCATAGAAAGATAAGACAGAGCTGCATTTTTGCAGACAATAGTCATAAATGGTTGTGTGATCACTCATTGCACTACATATGAAATTAACACATGTACAAACAACTCAGTAGTGTACAACTACATATGTCTTGTTAATTCTGTGGATGATTTGGGACTTGCATGCACAATGACATTCATTCCTGCTGCAAACCTGTTTCTGTGGCAAACAGGGATAAGACACCCTTAATGTGTTTTGTAGGTTCATTGGTGTGAGAGTTCAAATTCAGATTTGTGCAAAAATCTTTCATGTGTACTAACATTTATTTTGTAATGCTGTTTATTTGATATATTTTTGTTTGTTTATTTCTTGTAATACCAATATTTGTGTGGTGTGGCTTAGTGCAAACACAAGAAATAGATAAATACAATAAAATGTCATATAATGTATTTCTATGATAACCAATACATAAACTTGACTTTTGTATCACATGTGTGTGTAGCATATCTGTGAAAAATTGTGCTCCATACAGTATGTATGTTCTGTAGATCATGATTCAAGTCTGTCTTTTAAGGATGAAACCTAAGAAACACTGCTTACACAGATAAAACAAATTAAACTTTGCTTCTCGCATTTGTGCATTGCTTACCATCATGCAAACCTAGACTAATTGCCCACACAAGAAGCAGACAGAACAAATGCAGACAGGATGTAGACATTCTCAATTTCAAAAAGGATACATTGTTGCATCTTTTGCTTTCCATCACGCAAGGCTGCTAAATGGCATTGTGCAGTAGTTAGCAACCCTCCCCAAAAACCTGCAGGGGTAGAACCCCTTCAGAGAGGAAGCAAACAGTAGATAATTTCAAAACAGATACATTCTATCAAGTAGTAGTCAATGTGCAAACATGTCAAGTAGCATTGTGCTGCAGTTAACACACAGATGTTAATGAATATGAAAATACTCAACTATTTCTTAACTATTCCTGTGGCAGCAAAGTGTAAATGTAGTGCTAGAATACAGATGATTGCAGTTGTAATACAGTACATTCCAAATATTTTTCTGTTGTTTCATTTTATTTTATATTAAAGTTTACATGAAAAAATGATTATACACTACTAATTTTATTGAGCTGTACACTCGATTTTAATAAATGCATAAAAAAACTTAAACATAATTATGAATAACAATAGTGGAGCTCAAATGAAGTATTTTTATGACTGAGGGTATACTAATATGTTTCTGTAATTATAATGGGGTTCTCTGGCCTTTGGTGGCCTTCAGACTTCAATAATACTCATACACATATGAATGTATAAACCAGGACCTTGCCAGGTCACACACACACACACGCATACATGGTTAACCCCCCCCCCCAGTCTATCATATGCATTTATATATAATTCATGAGTATGTCTGAGAAGCACTTCTTCTGTGGCAAGGATGAAAAATCACTACTGTGGAAGAAAATGTTTTTCTCTAATGCATAACTTTGAATCCCACATTGAAAAAAATAATTTTACCAGTGTGTAAAGACATAGGAAAAATATATAATGTCATAAAATTTATGTCCCCTAGTACATGTCAGCAAAGTTAAATCACCTAAAAGTTACAGCAGCAAATAACCCTCAAATGAATTCCAAGTGTCAGATTAACCCTCCAATTTA